>NW_028279949.1:0-345708 GCF_059751315.1 Micrasema longulum | reverse complement strand
TATTACTAACTTCGTTCCGAAGATTTGGCGGGTTAAAATAATACTTTACAAAGAACGCTTTATTGGTTAATTTTGTATACCGACTAGCAATTTCAGATGTTATTGTTCGGCTTTGCAACATGTTCATTTATTTCAAAAGTGTCGTATATCGTGAATTATTGTTTTATGCCCTTTTAAATGTTGTTTACTGTAGTTGAGATATTTATTTGACTGTGGATACTACCCTTGTATTTTTTATGTAATATTTCAAAGAACCTGACATTTGTCCTGTGTTAAGATCCTAGTTTAGTTTATTATTTCTTGTCATAGGATGTCACATATAATTTAATTTATTGAGGAAGAGAAATCTCGTAATTGTTTGAAAAGGTCTTAGATATATTTTGTTTGGCACTAAAATATCAGTATTTTTTGTAGAATGTAATCGAAATAGGTTTTGGAAAGCTTGTGAGAGAGGAACAAGCTTTAGTCTTCTTCTTGAAGTCTGCAAGTGCGCTTGTAGAGTTGCTGACGGAAAGTCAGACCGTAGCAGGCGAGGAGTGTACGCATCCTCGAGTGTTACGTGTATTAGGTAAATGTGTACCTATGTAATCATTTAAAGAAACTGCGGTTATCTTTCAGAACAGTTGCAATAATTATTATTTCTGTGACATTCAATAGTGAGCCTCTAGAGACGATGACGGAAGGTCCTAAGTGACAGGCGAGGCTTGTACGCATCCTCGAGTGTTACGAGTTGCGAATGTGGGGGTGTGATTGCCCTGTGGTTTTATTTGAGCTGATTTGTGTGCTTAATGAATATGTGCCCGCTCAACTTTTTCAGACTATTTTCAATTTAGATTTATGTGACATTGCGGAATTAGATAAGAAATAATATTTTGAAGAAACTGTGTGTCTTTTTCCTCGTTCGCATGTCACCCGAGATTGGCGAGACCGTCGAAACGAGAACCCTGCACCAGCTGGCGTGAACAGAGGTGGACTTATCTAACGGACAATTTCTGTATTCAGGAGTAGCCATAGAGTAAAAAAGAATCTTCCGGGATTCTGTTTCTATTTCACAAATATTTCAACCGTCCGGACATAATGTTATAAAATAAATTGATTGGTTTGGTGTTTATTTTGTAGAACTCCATATTTAAACTTATAATTAGAAATCAAACACCGATTTGAGTCTACTAAATACTTTATTTTATTTTTACAAATATAAAAACTCAAATTTCATGACAGTTGTTTTGTTTTTATATTTGTAAAAATAAAATAAAGTGTTCAGTAGACTCAAATCAGTGTTTGATTTCTTATATTATAAGTTTTAATAAAAAATATGAATAATCTTTAGTTAGTAAATATATATTTTTTTAATTAATGGAATTTTTTATGTCTACTGGTTTCGAGACTTATTCCGTCTCTTCATTAGGACACTCACAACATTGTTTCGATACCAGTAAAAAACATAATTGATAAAAAACCAACGTTTTTTTAATGTTTAAAATGTCTCTTTTTATACACATGATAATTACACAATAAAAAGGAACAAATGTAAATAAAAAGCTTTAAATTGCTTAGCCTAACTTTAGTTACAATTGGGTAAATATCACGTTCTTTTTATAATTTTAAAGTAAAAGCCCATGAAATACAGTCGAGCAAAAAAAATATTTTTGTACTAATTATTAGTTGCATAAAAAATATTTTTAAATTTACAATTTTGAATTCCCGCGAAAACGGTCATTACATTGGCCACACCCCTAAAATGTCACGATTCATGTTAATTTTGAAATTTCTTTGTAACCGTTTAACATCGTCACGAATTTTCCCAATCATGTCGCGTTTTTCTAGGGACATATTTAAAAAAAGATCCTTTTTAAAGTTATGTATGAAAACATTTCGCCCCAATACCCATATCCATTTCGAAAATACAATTAATTTTTCTAAATCCATTTCGTATATTTTTATCGGTATTCGTAGTATGTGATTTTTCCCTATTTGCGTACAGTATGAAGTAAAAAGCGGATAAAAGGTTATATCTCTTCATATCCCTCAACGTACAACTCGGCTGCAACAATTATTTCATGTTGATATTTCAAGCACGAATAATAATAAGAATGCATCTTTGCCCAGAATTGTAAATAGTTATAACACGTTTTTTTCTGAAATATATATATTTCCTCACTTTAAACAAATTTAAAGAAAATGCTAGAACCCTAATTAAAAATAATAATTATCATTTAATCTAACTGTACCTACCTAATATTTTTTGTACAATTTAATACTGTGATTATTTTCTCTTGTTTGAAAGAAGAAAGAAGGGAGGACTGATAGCTCTGTATTACTCCGTATGGATCCGCCGGTGAAAGGATTTTTAAGTCCGAGTAAACAAAAAACCTTTTCTGTTACTTTTATTTTATTTTATTATTGTTGTAATATTTTATTTATTTTTTACGTGTGGAATGATGCGGAATGGCTATTTCAATGTATGTTTTTCTTCTTTTTTGACATCGTATTTAGTAATGTATAAAAAACTATAATTAGCGTATAATTGGACATTAGAATACATAAGTAGGTACTAACTATGCACGACACTCTCCGATTCCGCGTTTACATTCCTTAGCCAACAAATTTATTTGTGATTTAGACATTTTTAATACGACAATTACACATTTTAAAACGTTCTTAAATGCACTGTTTGAAACTAATTATTAATGTCGTAATAAAACTTACTTTTTCATACAATTTTTTCTCTGTTTTTGATTTTTCTGAAATTAATGTATCAAATATCTTTGTCTACCAGATATTATGTTATTATCTTATATATACTTACTGTTAACTAATTTTTATTATTTGTTTTTAACAATAATTTGTTAATATCATTTTTTATACGTATAAGTATATATAAATGTATATATTTTTTGTTTAAATTCTTTACAATTTGCTTTTAAATTCAATTACTTTTCTTATGTACATTTTTTTTTCTTTTTTACTATGTAAAGTTTCACTTTTTATTTTGCATAGCAGTATGCTTTTTATTGTTTCTACATGTATCCAAAAAAGCGTTGTTTATCTTTTAAATTATTACTTGCTATGTTTGTACTTACCTGTATATTTTTTGTAAATGCCCCTTGGGCGTATTGTAAAATTAAATAAATAAATAAATAATTTTGGTTTATTTGTAAATATTTTTTTTGTTGTAATGGCTGTTGTTTTCTTTTAATAAATAAAATATACGAAAATGCGTGTAGAACTTCTTCAACACAGGGTAACGGAATAATAAAACTGTAAATTTAGCATTTTCCTTATGGTAAACTCCCTCAGAACTGCGGGAATCTACCGCACCGACATGGTAATATGGCGGGTTAGCGATAAAACGGTTATAAAGACACAACAATAAAAGAGAATATTAAAAAGAAAAGAAAATTCTGTCGTTTCGGGTTATATATGAATACGTTAGACGACAATGACACGACGCGCGCCGTAAAGTGACAGATGCCATCTTGAATTAATTTTCCCGCGCGTCCATAGACAAAAATAAAGTGCTTTACTTTACAGTGCGCAAGTGCCTACCCACCTCTCATCGAAAATAATATATTTTTATCATTACAAAATCGCAAATGCCTACCCGATACTGCGCGAAAAAAACAACTGTACAGCGAACTGATTACGCCTAATATAAATAGATATAACGGATGCTTGGTTGTCCTGTTTTTTGCACCCCATAACTGAACCAGTGTTGTTGAAGTTTTCGTTTTTTTTTCTTTTTTTCTGGAAGATAAAACTAGGCACTTTTTATGGTTTTTGGATGGTCCTAGCTTCCATAAGAAACAATGTGTCAAAAAATCAAAACATTTAAGACACGAAAATGGTATTTATAGTGTGCAAAAAAATCTATGCTCTTATACCATAATCAAGGTAGAAAACACGAGAATACTTCTGTACGAAAAAACGTCAGACCGCTTTTCCTCTTAAAGTAACCTTAATTTAAATCTAAAAAGGCTTTGTGAAAATATTATTTACTTGCGGTGATGTAACATTGTGTTACCTTCAACAAAGGACAGAATATTCTGAAGCTCATTCAGTTGACATGCTGTTAAATAATTCATTTTATATAATTTTATAATTCACTTCTCTAGTGATATAATCCAGGTAGAAAATACGGGTATACGTTTGTATGATGAAAAGTCAGACCGCGTTTCCTCTTGAAGATAATTCTACACTGCAATATTTCATCGATCTTAAAGCGTAAAATTTACCGTTCATCTAACAAAAAATATCGTTGGAATACCCATATGCATCATTGGATGTGGACGAGGAAATTGTGATGATGGCGATTCTTGATCTATACCATCAAACATCAGGAGTAGTTAGTAAGCCACGGTGCAAGAAAAAACTGGAAGAAATATGAAATATAATATGTATTTTGTAAAGACACGGGCGTTGAGACGTACATTATGATATAAAATACTACCTGAGTTTGGAATAACAATATTATCGTAAAACACCGTGGCAAGACTCTCTCGGAGATTTTATCTCTAAAATTGAAATTAAGGGTGAATTATAATTGAAGGAGGTTTAATCAAATGAGGGTGGGTGCTTTGTGCAAATTATTAAATTACACAATTATTTCATACCCTTTTCGTGTATGTCGAATATTTTGATTGTGATGGAAGATTCCTGATTAAATCTGGGTGAAACAAACGTGTCCTAAATTATGTATCTACTAAATACATTAGTTTATTTGATTAGTAAAAAGTTCATCATTTCCCTAGCCGCACTCTTGATCATCTGTTACCAGGAGGCCGTGTGATTAAACTTACGTTTCAGGTGCCCAGGAACAATAAAATATTACAGTGAAAGCGCTCCTTCCACATATTCGAAAACCGTTTAAAAGACCGAGGGTGTTACTACCAGGTACGCTTATTATTAAAAGTTTTTTTTTAATTGAAGCTTTTTTTGTATTTCAAATTTATTAACCATGATTTTAATTAAATTTAATTCTAGTTAATTGCACATTGTAATGCAAATTAAAATGGGATTATGTCATATTTTTTGCGAAGCAAAATCTGTGCTTATTTACTTCTGTTCAGTTACAAAATGTTTGCATAAACAGTTTTTAAAAACTGTTGTATTTCAAATACTCGTATATTTAAAAACAACAATTTACTAACACATTTAGTGTGTAAAGTGGATCTCTGTGCAACATTCACTATTCTGCCTAAATTTAAGCATCCACATTTTCTTAACTACTCCATCTATTGACTTTTGTGAAGTAATAGAGCTGAAACCTTTATAATTTTACTTAACAAAGGTCAACAGATGGAAGAGTTGAAAAAATGTGGATGTTTAAACATTGACAGAATATTGAATTACTTACTCAAAACATTGTTTAATCAACTTACTGGAAACAGAAGTATGAGAATTGGAAAATTGTTTTCAGGCGTTGCCTGGTAGGTGAATTGGTTTAGACGGATGAATGTCACCCACATAATAATGGTTTCAGCTCTTTTACTATTCAAAAGTCAACAGATAGAAGAGTTGGGGAAATGTGGATTTGCAAATAAACATTTGGAGAATAAATAAAAATATTTTTTTAAAAGTATTTAACTAGAAAGACGCGACATGTTTGGCATTAATAGTTGTGACGTCAAGATTCGTGTCGATGTTCTAAAAAATTAACATTCAGGAACAAAATTGAAAATGAACATTAATCTTGACGTATTAGGGGCGTGACCACTAAATAGATAATTATATTTGTGGGCGTGTCAATGTAATGACCGTTTTTACGGGAATTCAAAATAACAAATGTAAAAATATTTTTTAAGCTACCGATAAGTAGCAAAACATTTTTTTTTTTCTGGAAAGTACTTTACAGACCTTTGTTACTTGAAAAATGTTTTTAAAAATCTGGCAGAGGAAGGATGAAAGCCGAGTAAACGTGGTTGAAATGCGATCTCTTGATGTGTGGGAAATCAATGTATGACAGGGTTACGAATGATGAAATCAGGCGAGAGTGTAAATCTGAGTCAAGTATAATTGATAAGATTAAGAAAGGGTCTCTGAGATGGTTTGATCACGTATAACGAATGGACGACGAAAGAATGGTAAAACAAGTATATATGGCTAGAATGAACGGCAACGTGAGACGAGGACGACCAAGGAAGACGTGGTATGATCAAATAAACCAAAACCTTAAATCTGGTCATGTCAAAAGCAGACAGAACCGAAGGGCATGTATGACAAGATGTACGAATGTGGAGGAAGCTAGGAATGTATGCCAGGATAGACGTGTGTGGCGGTCCATTATCTCTGTCTACCCCTACGGGGAAATAGCGTGATAGTAGCGACATTTACCTATTGATGAAATTTAAAAAATGGACCACAATTTGGTTTATTGTTTTATTGGAAGAAATCATCATTAATTTGGCACTAAGCCAGTCTTTTTATAAATAAATGAGTATAAAAAAAAAACAAATAGATTTATTAAAATTTTTTAATTACGTACATATTCGGTTAGAAATAAATTTTCTCTTTTAAACGCGAATTTTAAAAAGTTTCTTAAATTACAAAATCTATTGTGAACAAGTAAAATAGGTTAATGCAATATAACCTTTATAACTCGGTGACCTCTTCAGTCATACGGTTGCAGTTCTACAAACTTGCATTCAAAACTACATTTATAAAATTGACAGTTAACGGCTTAAATCCGGCAAGTGGCGTTACACAACATGCGACCAACCATTGAGGTATATTAAATACAGGCTATTTCCTAACTAAAGTTTATTAAAAAATTGCCCATGGGGAAGTTCACTGTTTCAAAAAACCTTATTTTAGTTTAGTTTGTCGCGGGGGGGTCGCAAGGTGAGGTTACAGCGCTGCGCGTGGGGGTCCAAATATGGGCTTGTGTGGGCACGGCGCGCGCTCGACCAATTCTTTATAGGTTACCCATTAAAAAAAAAAAAAACTGCATTTTACATTACAAATAACTAAGTACAAAAAAAGCTATTACATAAACACAAAAAAATCGCACAAAGGCATGGCCTGTGTGTATGTATATATTTAAATTAAAATAAAGGCTAATGGAAGAATACGAAAGATACAACAAAAAAATAAGTGCTGATATTAGAACATATTTTTTTTACAATAAAAATGAGAAAATAATAAAAGTATTCGCTATTCATAAAAAATAAGATATTTCAAGTTGCTTTTTTATCCCTAATTTTAACAAAAATTCATATCGAAACAAATTTCAATAATTAATCTCTATCATTAATTACACTGGCTACGTTTTCCACAGAGGGTGGTATACAAACTCTGTTGGCTTATGTATAAGTCGCTGCACAACTCTGCTCCAGAATATCAAAGGAAACTCTGCATTCCAGATGAACTAGCTGACAGACGTCTTACGCTTAGATCAGCTACATCTACGTCGAAAGGAAAAGTTATTATACCTCTATGCAAACAGCGCACTAAATTCGGCGAACGTGCATTTGCGGTCGCAGGCCCTATGGCATGGAATGCTCTCCCAGCAGAAGTCCGAAACTGTGAGAGTGAAGTGATGTTTCGGAAGAAACTTAAAACCCACTTGTTCTCTAAATCATTTGAATAAATTCTTAGCATGTGGTGACAAAGTACATTAAGAAGCTAAAATTAAATTTATACAATTACTTTGTAAAGCGCCCTTGAGGTATTATATTACGGAAATGGCGCTATATAAGTTATCCATAATTATTATTAATATAATACCTATTGTCCTTATGAAATTTTTACTCATGATTTCGATTTATAAATGTTATGCAACGTACGTAATTTTGTATTAATGGTATAAAGATCCGACGGGAGTATCTATAATTCTTGCTGCTCGACTGTGGAATCATCTCCCATCCACCATCAAAGATGTTACTACATTATCTCTGTTTAAATCACGTCTGAAGAAACATCTCCTTTCTCTTCCTTAATCTCTCCTCCTTTCCTTTTTCCTCTTTCCTCTTTCCTCTTTTTTCCTTTTTTCCATTGAGTAATAGTTTCGATTTAAGGTAATTTATAAACAAATACGTTTATTTCTATTTTTATATATCTTTAAATTTTTAATCTTTTTTTTTTCTATTGAATATGTTCTGTAACTTGAATAATAAAAATAAAACTTTTATTTTATTGGTTGGTTGGAAGAAATTGCCATTTGGCAATAAGCCCGCCAATGTACAAATAACATTATGTACAAAAAGTTAAATAAATAAATATATATTTTTTATATCCAATGTCCTAAACTGAAATTTTTCATTTTATTCTTCCTACTCCAAAAATACAAATATAATAAATATAATGCCGGTTGGTTCCCTTCTGCTTACTGCAGTTTCTATAAACTTGGTATGCATAGCGAATTATGCACCTGCCGAATTTCCTTCGCTAGTAAATTGTGCAGATAAAGTAAATCTGCAATGCGCACGTCCCGGTGCAATGTATGTGCATACGTATTTAAATTTTTTGTTCTAACAACGATTTGAACATGTGAGCATGCCTCGAAAAAGGCGTTTTTTTTCATGATTATGGTACATAATTTTTATTAGATTGAATTTATTACGTCTTTATGCCAAAACCGCCATGGAAACATAATTTAAGAGAATTTATTTTATTTTATCTCATTTATGCAAAAAAAAATGATTAATACAAGTTGCCCAGCAGTAGATTTCCGATTTTAAATTTAAATTATGTTCGATTGGGAAATGCGGGAAAGACGCATTGGGGTGTATTGGATTTTTTTTACTAAATAGGTACATGTGTATTTCACAACTATTTTTTTTTGTAAAAATATCTATGTCAAAAACACTTAAGTTTGTAAGTGAAAATTCTTGATGGAAGTTCATTGTAGTTTATTAAATAAATAAAAGACTAGTGGTACTTTAATCCACAAATTTGGAATATCCAGTTACCGGTTTCATCGCTTTCGCGACATCTTCGAGACTGGTATCTTTATTAAGGAGTTCAATGTATTTATACAAAACAGAGGTGAGGATAGATAATTCGAAGTTATATTGAGAGTAAATTAAATAAAGTTATTTTTATCTTAAGGATCATTATCAATTTATTTTTTTGGGTTAACTAATGAGATGATATAATGCTATTTTAATGAGTTTAAGTATTTTATTTTATTTTTAGTGTCCCATCCATCGTGAGTTTGATTTTTGTAAATTAAGATTTCTAAAAAAACAAAGGGTAAAAAGTCATTAGTAAAAATATATTACATTGGGTAATTTAATATATTTTTTGTATTATTACTACAAGTCCATACAAAACAGGACCCTAACAAATACTAGGTAATTGGAGATGTGCAAGATATAATATATTAAAATAATATTAATTCACAAAGCTCATTTCAATTTCGTAAAAAGGGAGGGGATAATTTAAACTTATGATAATCCTTTCCATTAAGAATTCGTCTTTTTTAAGTGTAGATATGTAAAATACATAGAAATTTATTTATAACAGTATCTCTTCCAGTCTAGACAAATGCCATTATCATATTATTACTATCAATATTAGTTTTATCTACCTTGTTTCATATTGTTATCTCTACCGGGACAATGCCCGCGTTCGAATTTATTTTAGGCGAAATGTTCCAATGTTCATGTGTGCATGGGACGTTTCATCTCTTTCTTTCTCATGAGAGAATTTAGAGATAAGACATCAGCTTTGAAACAGTTATAGAAATGACCCGCGCATTTGACATAACACGAATATTTGACGGCGCACATGCTTAATAGTAATCTAAATAACATCTACAAAAACGATTAATAGGTCCTAATATATATTTGAATTTATGTTTTTTTTTATTTTTTATATTATAAAACCTCATTGCATTATATTTTATACTTTCTTTATATGTATATTAAGTTAATTATTTTAATAAGTGTCAAATTTTGGGGGGTCTTTGAACTAATGAACGTAAGGAAAAACCGCCACTGGACAGGAGAGCAACTTACTTACGCTATTGAGGCGTACGTAACCAATGGCTTTTCGCCCATTACCGCGAGGCGTAAGTTTTGTGCTCGCTTCAACGTACGCCGCATTCGTGATACGCCATCGACTAAATTAATTGAGAACTTTGTAGCACATATTAGACTTTCAGTTTCAGCAATAAACAAACCGAGGCTTGGTCCAAGACCGACGGTGTCATCCGAAGAAAACGTGCAATGCGTCAGTGATTCTGTACTTTGTACCAAGTCGACTGCAAACGATTTTATTTTTCGAAAATTCATTTCTGTGATTAATATAGTAAGTTCCGAGCCCATTTGGATCAGCCATGTTCTAGCGTTGTAGCCTAGCCGGCAGGGGCGATCGTGTATAGAAGCGATTATGCGCAGCTTACCATTATATTTGACTATAAATAACAATGTTTCACGGTAACTTTATTTACAGAAAAACAAATGAATAGTTACTATTTCTATAAAATCATTGCCACCGTTTGTATTTTTCTCCAAATATAAATAAAAATATTAGCAAATTTCTAAATAAGTTATGTTTTTAGTATTAAAATAATAGATACTATAGCTACACGATACAATATATCACGACGTTACGTCGTTTGAGTTGATTTCATAGATGAGAGTTGTTGTATCACACAGAAACACAGAAGAAATATCCATTTATTACTTATATTATGTACCTACTATGATATTTTGCATATCGTGGGTATACTGGCAAAAAGCTTTAACTCTCAAATCCCTGTTTTGAGAAATAAAGCATTTAAGTTTTTTTCCAATTTTACTATTTTACATCTTATTTAAATATAGTAAGATGTTAAGTGCTCATTTAAGAACATGTTTTTAATTTTTCCTTTTTTAAATTTTATATTAAGTAAATATTAAGTTATTTAAATCTTTTAGCCTGAATAAAACACAGGGTATACGGCTTAACGTTAAATTTCTTTTTAAAACTACAGATATATGAAATTT
Organism: Micrasema longulum; assembly: GCF_059751315.1. Taxonomy (NCBI): domain Eukaryota; kingdom Metazoa; phylum Arthropoda; class Insecta; order Trichoptera; family Brachycentridae; genus Micrasema; species Micrasema longulum. The sequence continues at coordinate 334,777 of NW_028279949.1, read as the reverse complement.
TATGACTGAGAGTATTTTGCCAGTTTGTAGAGCGTTAAAAATTTTACAAAACTGCATCATTAAGTCAAATCCGCATATTTTTGAGTTATTTGCCAGTATACCCACAATATGATATTTATTTATAGCTTACCTGTAAATAAATCACCGTTTGTTACTGCTAGCCAGTGGTGATAGGTTTAATGAATGGAGGATCGCGGGTTTGTGAAGACAATTTGGCGTAAATTCTTTTAAATTTCAATTGATTTATCGATCGTCCACGAACAAACCGTTGCAATATGTTTAAAAAATGTTTAGTAAACGAAATTTAGGTAAAGTCTAAACTATTGCCAATTTGATGCCAAAACTTGAACTTGAACTAAATTCCAAAACATTTTTAAAAATTAAATTCGCAAACTGTACGTTCCAGAGTATTGTAAATGCCGCCAGTGTCATTGTAAAATTTATAAAATCAATAAAATACCGTGAATAATTCAAAGTTTAATGGTCTTACAAGGGTTTAGGATGGTTTGGAAGAATGAACTTGGATGAAGTGTTTGGAAATGATTTAATAACTGAAAAAACATTGCGTATTTGGTCCATTACACAATTTTTGTACATGAGCATCCCGTATACTAAAATGACAATTGATAGTTAATCCTAAATTTACATACTCACTAATATTTTCTCATATATCACAATTACAGTGTTGTATAATATTCTGACAGATACAGTGAAAATCATGAGAAATTATACAGGGCTCCATATCAAATTTGACATTTGGCAGGGCTCCATATCTAATGTGCATTAATTTGGTCTTCTTAGCGTTGATAATCAAACCTACATCATGTGACCATCTTTGCAAGTGTATAAAATCATCCTGTTATTGTTTCTCAGCAGTAGCTAAATTATTATGTGAAATGTTTAGCATTTATAAATAACTTATTCATAATAGTTACATAAAGTGTATATAAAGTAGGACCCAATATGGAACCCTGAGATACTCCAGCAGTTACACATTTAGTCTCACTTAATTTTCCCTTTATTTTTACACATATTTTTCTATTTGATAGATAATTCACGAATTGTTTTAAGAGGTTTTTTCTGATTCCATAATCATTAAGTACTTCAATTAGTTTGGGATGAATTTCAGAATTGAATAGACTTAAAACATTCAACATAATTTTTCTCAGTATAGTCAAAAATGCATTTATAGAGTTTTACCATTATCCGAACTATATTTTTGTGAAAAAACTGAATAATGATGCTAAACAATTTGTAAATATGCAATTAAACCATTTTTTCAGGTTCAGTGCCGAAATACGGCATTTATTGGCAATAAATAAAGCTAAATACATGCAATAAATAAAAGGTAAATATATGCAATACAAAATAAAACAAAAAATTATTGGACATTGAATTAAATTGGAGGAAAATATTCTTAAATGCTTGACTAGATTCAAAAATACCTGTTCTAAAGCTACATTTATGATATACTATGTAATATATACTACACTAATATATATTAATAACAATAATAGTCCTAAATTGTGACAAAAATACAAAAATATCAAAAATAAAATACTTAAAACATTGAGGAACAAGCTTAAAAATTAAAAACAAAGATTACACTAATATAAAATAAGTCCATCAAATACTTGAAGATGGACATGTCAAAAGTAGGAATAATCGGCGTGCGTGCATGAGAAGATGTATGAATGTAGAGGAAGCGAGGTCTGTATGCCAAAATAGAGTGTTATGGCGTTCTATCCTCTCTGCCTACCCCTACGGGGAAACGGCGTGATGGTTTGTTGTTGTTGTTAAAATAAAATAAAATATAAAATTTTTAAAAACAAATAAATAAAAACAATATTTTTTTTTTTTAAATAAATTGGTAACTAACAGTCTATATTTTTTAATTACACATGAAATTATTTCTAAATTTCAACACGAAATTATTAAATTAAGTACTGTACTATATAAGTGTAATATTATTTTACTGAACAGTTTTATTATCGTTTTTTTTAGGAAAACATGAACAAATGAAATCTAATTATCAAATTATTATTGAATTCAATTACAAATTTTTGATACATCTTCATTTTGCTTTACTATTATACGTATTATTAAATAACTTATCAGTGTTGTATTTTTGATATGTATGAATTTTTATAGTTTATTTTGTATATTAATGTGTGATAATATTAAATTGCATTTAAGAGTTCCGGCTTAACTCGGAAATTTTTAGCTAGTCGGGATATGCTGAATACGGCTTCTGCAGATAATATCGATCTATTTTTCTGTACATATCGGCAGTATAGCAGTTATGTTTTTCTTTTCATTAACTTCTAACTTATATTTTCTGTCTGCATTACTTAATGGGTTAAACAGCCCGTAAAGTAATGCAGACTATAATTTGTTAAATAAATAAGAAAATGAATGATTGTCCAATAATGAAAGTGTGTTTTGTGTGTGTTAAAAAATAAATATATAAGAAATACCTAATAAATCTGCGTTGGTTTTGACAGGTTGAGCAAATAGACAGCAAAAGAACGGCTAAAAGAATTAACAATGTGAATGTTGATGGATGCAGAAATAAAGGAAGACCGAGAAAGACATGGGGCATGACCAAATCGAACAAAAACTTGAAGATGGCCATGTCAACAGTCAGAATAATCGGCGCGCGTGCATGCGAAGATGTATGAATGTAGAGGAAGCGAGATCTACATGCAAAGAGAGAACGATATGGCGTTCTATAATAATAATAATATTTGGCTGATTTATATAGCGCCATTTTTTTTTTAAATCACCTCAAAGGCGCTTTACAATTGTATATCTAAACTTACATTCTTACTAAACTTAAGTGATATATTATATTTCCAGATTTAAAATTGAGGGTATGAAAGTCTAAAAAAGTGGGATTTTAGTTGGGATCTGAACTGACTGGGACTGTCGATGATTCGTAAGTTTGAAGGCAATTGGTTCCAGGCAGTGGGGCCGGCGGCGGCAAAAGCACGATCTCCAAATCAAGTGTTTGGGGAGCGCCGGATTTCGACAAGTTTTCCTCTTCCTGAATCAAATGCTGACCTAAGAGATTTTTTTTGACGTGTATTTTCCCTAATACAAAGGTCCGATAGGTATTTTGGAGCCATTTCATGAAGGGATTTGAATACTATCCAGCAAAGCTTGTATTTTATTCTCTCTGGGCATTTTAACCATTGCAAATCTCGAAAATGTTGTGAGATGTGAGAATATATGTTACTCCCGTAATAAGCCTTGCTGCTGCATTGAAAACAGATTGTAGTTTATTAGTTTGATATTTTGGGAGATTTGCGTATATTCCATTACAGTCATCTAGAGGCGAAACGACATAAGCATTTACAAAAGCTTTAGTTGCATCTATAGGAATATTTCTCCGCACGGATTTGATCTGCCGGAGATGGAATCCTCTATGCCTACCCATACGAAGAAACAGCGTGATGATTTGTTCGTAATAAATAAATAATAAAGTATAGTTTGCGGCGTAATATATTTTTCAAAAAATATTTACCAAAAATCTACATTATATTAAGAATTATTTAGATACGATTATGTTGCATTGTTTTTCGTTTATTCTTAAAGCCAAACTGACGCTGGGGTTTTCAATTTTCTGTTTTCCATTCGATTCGTTAAATCTTGGATTTTCTTCCATCTCTTGTTCGGTTTCTAAAATGAAAACTCAACCCCTTTGGCTTATCTGGAAATCCTACGCTGATTCCAGAATCTTCGAGAACAGTAGACATATATGTATGTATGAATGGGGATGTACACGATATGTCGACGTTTTCAAAATAACCATACATCGCTAAATAACATCGAATAAAATATCGATATTATTTCAGAAAAAAAACAATGTATCGAAATTGTGATATTCGAATTGAGATATTGTATTGATGAAAATCCTTACACCGACTTAAAATATTAATGTTTTCTAACATGTTTTGTTATATCTGTGGCTTGAATCTGGAAGGTCCAATATCAGATTTCATATTTTTCTTGCAGTCATTTTGTTGAACGTCAACGTCAGTGAAAATTGGCGTGTGGTCCTGTGGCTAGTATTGTGGACTCACGGGTCAAAGGTCCGATTATTTATTTAACTTTTTGTACATTGGCGGATTTATTGCCAAATGGCAATTTCTTCCAACTTATTATCCAGGGGAAATCGTTGGATACTTGTTTACTTTCCTTTGAAAATAGTCAATTGCTCTAAAAATAGCTGTTGACAAGTGTTAAAACTAGCCAATATCAGCTTTTAAAGATTTCAAATTGTTTGTACAGAAATATTAAATATTTGCTTAATCAGTACTTATTTTATTCGTTCAAAATTACACTCGTTTAAATATTAAAGAACTTATTAAGGCTTTTTAGGCTGTGCCCGTGTCAAGACATAATAATTAATAATAAAAAATACACAGTAAAATTAATTGGATTAAATTAAAATGACACGTTATGCAATAGAATAACAATCCAAAAAACACGGTATAAATAATAAATAATACAATTTAAAAAAAATAATCAGAAATAAATATAAACTATACAAATTAAGATTCATACTTAATCAAATAAACAAAATAATAGTATCATTGAAATCAATAGAAAAAGAATATACAGGGGTCGGCATTCGAAATGTTACTAATTAAAAATTCTGTAATTTTGTCGATTTCGTTTTTTTTTCATTTAAAAACTTAAATAAATCGTAAAAACATTTTTTTTTAATACGTTATTGTTCGATGTAGCTTTATTTGCAATATATGAAAAATATATACAAGCCTTAAGAAAGACACTTACTTTATAAACAGTTAGGGGATTGAGCGGGCGCTTTCATTTTATGTATATTGCATTTCAAAACAAACAATAGGTTAATATTGTACTTTTTATTAAACATGAGAAAGTTGAAGTTTTAGTCTGTCGGACTTGTCCACAGACTAAAGATATAATACTGACTTGTCTACGACTAACAAAAGATGGCGGACGTACTCGTCAGTTATCGTGGTTTTTTTTCGTATTCATAAAAGTGTTTTTGTAGATAACAACTTACTAATCTAGTGAAATCTGTGTTAAAATAATTTTACTTTAATGCTGTGAATGATTTCAGTACATATTAATTAGTTTATTTCATTTTTATACTAGTTTATCCCTTACCTTCCATTCAGGTAACAATACGATACGTAAATCTGTGAAATCCTATTGAAGATGCCATTCTGATGTAAAATTCGGTAAAACGGGACTGTAGTGTATTTAAACATCGACGTCCCGGTGTATCGATGTTCTGGTATGCGATGTTAAATCCCTATGTGCGCAGCGTGTTTCCCTTATCTATATGAATATGTACATACTTCTAGCTTCATCAGCATCAAACAAACTGAAATAATTAAATAATGTAAAGATAAATTAATTACTAAACTCAACAATGTTTTGAGTTCGTCTAAATTTAAATGGACAACAGACTGAATTTTGCCCCCTAGAGTTATTAAAATTAACATATTACATCAGAGATGTACAACATTTTAAAGAAGGAAATATCTCAAACTACTGTTGATCAAACTAACGGGTCCAAGAACAAGTATAAAAATCGGGTGATATTACCCGTCTATGGGAGGAGTGCTCTTCCGAAACTGTAGTAGTGTTCTTGTAAAAGAATCAAAATTGTGTAGCACTAATAACAAAGTTTTATTTTCATAATAATTTATAATGAAGTATTACGAAATGAATGCCGATTCAAATAACAATATTAACTCAATATATTTATTTTTTGGGTGATACCGTGTGTGTTGGATTTGTTCCGACATTTCGGCTACCATTGCAGGAGCCATCATCGAGATAAACTGTGTGAGTGAAGATGGCTCCTGCAATGGTAGCCGAAATTTCGAAACAAATCCAACACACTCAGTATCACCCAAAAAAGAAACATATTGATAACAGTGACTGTCAAATCTTTTGCAATTTATTTTCAAATATAGAATAATTTTTGCAAGTGGCAAACTCTGCTTTTCTACCAACAGGGGCGCACTTTATGTAGCAATGCGATATTCAAAAATATATAAAACGTCAGTAAATATTATTTTATCATTACTGAAAATCCATCAAAAAGAAATAAATGAGTAGAAATAATAAGAATTTTTAAGGAAAGAATCTGATTGAGATGAAAAACACACCTTTTTTATGCACAAAAAACTACATCCATATTTTTTTGTATATACATGCATTCTCGTCGAATGCGTGAACGATGAATAAAATATTTACGCTCGTAACTTTTTTTCTACTTAACAGATTGAAGATTTGAAAAAAAACTAAAAAAAATCCACAGTAAAGTTTATCATTTTGCAGAAAACCGCACGTAAATCAGTCCAGAAGTTATTTAGTCTATGGAGGATACACATAGAAACATTGCCTGTTATTTAATATATAGATAACAAAAATGCTCAATTTAGATGAATTAATTTACGCAGGTAGAGATGATATTTAAGATGAAAAATAATAAAATAAAGGCTAATGTTAAATTTAATTTGAACAATATACATCCACGAGTGTCAAATAATTTTACTTACGAACAACTTAGGGCGAACAGAAAAAGAAACAGTTTTGTGTATACAGCGATAAAGTTCTACAACTCACTTTCTAATCTTTCGAACGAATGAATGCGTTACAATAATTTAATTTAATTTTTTGTGGCTTTTTTCACTTCGCTACTGGGATCTCTAGCCAAAAATTATTATGCATAGTTGACAGAGTTTTTATATTTTTTTTTATGTACCTACGCAGTGCGCTCAAATAAGCATTTACGCTAAAATATGTGATCGTACGCCAACATGAACAAGTTCTTGAGAAGGTCATTTTAACAAAGAAATTAGATTTATTATTAGACACCTAATGGTGCATATGGCACAACATTGGTACACCAATCGCTGCGTATCTTGATCATTTTGTTACTTATTTATTTATTTTATTAGGTAAACAAACAGTATGTACACATATATTGCCAATTTCTTTGTATATTAGTGTAAGAAACTCATGCACACACCAAAAAAAATGTTTACACTTAATACAATAATTTAAATTATGTTCAATATAATAAATGTAAAAGAAACGACATGAAAAAATATTTATATAATAATAATGTTAAATGTCTGCTTCTCTCAAAATTTCTATAATTTTTGACCTAAATTTACATACATTGTCACAAAAAATATCAGCCTCGGTAAATATATTGTTATATTGGTCGCATATTCTAGGTATTGTAGGTTGTTTATAATAGTTTGTTGACGTATTTTCAGTGTAAAACAAAAGATTTGTCTTGTCTGTCTAGATGGCACACGGAATGAAAGTCTTTCTAGTAGGTTAGGAGAATCAATTTTATTATTTATTAATTTGAATAAAAATAACTGGTCCAACATTATTCTTCGATTTTTAAGAGAGTTTATTCCATGGTACTGCATACTTTCAGCATGATTAGAAAAGTTAATGTTTAACCGGTAGTCGACCTGCTTAAAAAAAAATTGTTGGACCCTTTCTAGTCTATTAATACTTACATTATAGTAAGGTGACCACAGGTACAGTATTCTACCTGGGGACAAACAAATGTTTTGTAAAGTTTTTCATATGTCTCTGCATGTTTAAAAGGTTTTGATACTCGCATAATAAGTCCGACCATTTCATATGTTTTTTTTATGACTGATTCAATATGAATATTAAACATTAGTTTCGAATCAATAATAACACCTAAGTCGCGAATTTGACTATCTGTTATAGAGATCGGGGTATCATTAAAAGAGTAAGGAAAGCTGATTGTTGTTTGTTTGCGCGAAATACAAAATGAATGACATTTACTAATATTTAATTCCAGTAAATTTAGTTACATGAAGTTAAGGTGATAAGTCTTACGTTTCAGGTGCCATACTATTTTTTTTATTCTTAGTATTTTTATTAGGACCTCAACCTTATTTCCTTAACATTGGCTATTTAATTGCTGCTATATTACTTCGGTAATGTCGAGTAACTCAGTTACGTTCAAAACTATAAATTTATCTTATAAAATATGGAGTCAGATTTCTCGACTCGAAGCCTTTATATAATTTTCTCACGATCGGCCGTTAAATCATGATATTATAGGGGATATTTATGAACATTTAACATAACGGTGATATATTAAAATACCTTTATACGCGTGATAGCTACGTTTAACCCTTTACAGGGTACTTTTTCAAAATTCAAAAAGCATGTGCCTTTTTTGCAAAAAATATGTTGTTATATGAAAAGAAGACCGAAGAGAGAGTGAGAGAGAAAAAGAACAGACGAAACATATCAAATTAATTTATATCTATTGTAGACGCTGCGGAGCACGGCAAAAAATTATTTATTATTAATCAATTATGATATTTACTTTGGCCTTTATATGTCCTTGTGGAACAGTTTTGAATCGACAGCCCACGAATAATCTCACCCATGTTAACAAAGTTTATCATGCCGGTAGTTTTAGGGAAGTTTAGTGAATGGGTAGGTGATAAATTCCCTAGACGTTTTACAAAATCCCTTTTATATGTCCGTAACATTACATTTTCTAGTAACGTAACAGTGTGTAAGTGTGTACCATTAATATAGTACACCATTAATATGTACCATGAAGTAAAAAAAAATACTACCCTGGCACTAACGAAATGTACATTTTGTTTTTTTCGACAATCTGACAGATGGAAAAATAATTCAATTTTTTAGTAATGCATTTGCTACTTACACATGCATTAGCTAATTACACATGAAGTGTGATCCCATTATGTTTCTTTAAGATCCCATCAGTATTTCTACACTTTAAAATGACATAAAACGGCATAGTTGAATTCTAATCGGGAGATGCGTACTGAGCGACGTCTACAAAGAAACTTATGGGTCAAAACGTAAAACTACTATTTTAAGGGTAGTTTAGTCGCCTTCTGTTTGATGCGCGTATGCGGTTTCTGTACTATTGTTTTGCAGTACATTTACATCGTCCCTACCATGAAGAAATGAACACAAAGGAATGTGGTCTATAAAAAACTATAGGACGCAACGCCAGTCAGTCAGCCCAACAAGTTCAGTTCAGTCAGTCAGTCTAGTTCACTCAGCTCCAGCATGTAGTTCAAGTACAGTTACTTCAACTCCTTATGGCCGTAACACTCGCCCGATATAATTCATTATTTATTCGACATGTAATAAATTGACATCAAACAGCAACCTTGTGTCTTCTCTGTCGATCTCTAACTGGGGTAGGAGCTCCAACCGACCCTCAACTACCTATTTCCTACAAATCTATAAAAATATTTTATATCGGTACTTAAATATTTCGTCTTTACTTAAGAATAGTCTAAAGCGGTGGTTGACAGCATTTTGTATGCCATGCGCAAATTTTTTCACATACAAGGTCAGATGCGCCATACATCTCGAACTTTTTTTACCTTCTTACGTTCACGTTTGGGATTGTAAAATAGAGATGGAAATAGGAACTGCTTCGCTTATGAGAAGAAATGAATACCTCAATCACGGTATTTATTAATTAAATTACGTCATGGCGCTTATTTTGAAATAATGGCCACAAATATGCAATGCGCCACCTGTGATCGTTCAATGCGCCACGTTTGGCGCATGCGCCACGGTTTGGCCACCACCGGTCTAAAGTATAGTCTAAATTCCAAGAGGCGTAATTTGCCGGTCGAAAAATAACTATAATAAAACAGTGAAGTATATTTTTTTAACAGAAATGCTTTCGAAAACCATTTTATGTTTTACATATTACAACAGAAATGAAGAACATTTTAGAGACGGTAATATAGAAGTTTAGGCATCTACAGGGCTTATGACCTGTCATTGGCTGGTTTAAGTGGCCACTTTACACACTGTGTAATATTCACCATTCTGCCCATATTTGAACATCTATATTCTCAGTATCAGGCATAGAAGAAACATTCACATTTTGTCACTCCTTCACAACATTTGAAATAATCCCACTTCGCCTGTTTATCTGAGAGAGCTTATCCAACTTCTTTCACAACACGGACTATCTCTTTGTTCTAGTAATGAAAGAACCCTTTTGATACCCTATCATCGCTCTAATTTTCTTGCCTCCTCTTTCACAGTAGTAGCCGCTCGATTGTGGAATAATCTACCCACTAATGTTAGAGACGCCCCTTTTTTATTTACATTTAAGTCAAGATTGAAATGTCACTATCTAAATATTTAAGTTGTTCTTTTATCCTTCTTCTTTCCTTCCCATCACCTCTCCTCTCTTCATAGCATAGTGTTATTTTTTTTATATATGTTTATTTTTGTTAATCTTTGTTTTTAATTTTTGTATAAAATTGTAAGATTCAATATGTCCATGTATTTATAATTTTCTCAAACTGACGGTTTGGGTAGGTAGGAAGAAATTGCCTTAAGGCAATATGCCCGCCCTTATATGTATATATATTGTATATGTATATAAAGTGTCAAGTAAATAAATAAATATATTCCTTCAATCCTTTCATCTGTTGATGTTTGTGAAGTTAAAGAGCTGAAACCTTTATTTATGCGGGTGAGATTCATCTAATTGAATTATTTCACCTGCACACTAAGCAACGTATATTTTTTTTTTTCTTTTCAATTTCTTCATGGACCAGGTGGGTTTATCAACAATATATTGAGTCTCTTCTAATTTTTGTAGACAAGGACCGGATTCAACTCAAAATACTGTTGAATTTTATAATTGTTTAAAATTCATTTAATTTAATTTTTAAATGGGTTGGTTTTGAAACAGTGGCGTTTTAAATTGAAAAATCGTATGATTATCTCAATTTTTATCAGATTACAGCCTTAACTCTGAGGATTACATGATTTTTTTAAATGAAAAAACTGTGTTTTTAATGCACGTTTAAAACTAATTCACCCATTAAAGGGTTAAAACATTATACTTGCAAAGGTATCCATTCCCCGCTGATTTGAACAAAGTAGAGGGTGGGGAGGGTATTCGTGACTGGGTAAGTCAGTATGAAGGGTTGAAATACTTTTACGGGAGAATTTTTCCCAAATTCCAGCACGCACGAGATCAGCGGTCGGAAAACGCTGGAAACGAGGTTAGATTATTTTTATAAAATCAATTAAGTATTTAATATTTCAATTCACTAATATCTTCACTAGTAACAATTTTTTATCATTATTAATTGCCTTATTGCCCAAAGGGTTTTTATATATACAGAGGTTATAACAATTTTCAAATATACAAAATAATTCTCAAGTGAAGAAAACAAATCTAGTATTAGATACTAAATAATCATTTAATTTTTTAAGTATAGTTGGTTATTCTATAAAAACTATACTGCTATTCGTATGGAGAGTGCAGAATCTCAGTTCAAAAAAACTTAACAAATAATAATAGTAATTGTACATACTTATAAAATAATATTGGCTTAAATAAAATATCTAATTAAAGAAAAAAAACACAAAAAAAAGTGATTTCAAAATATATATCCATACATTGTGATATCAAGTGCGGAGATACAAAGGTACGTACTGAATAAATCTATTATGGCTTCTAGTAGACGCTTCAGTACAAGCTCTAGTACTGGTGAGTTAAATATGAACTCTCTCTCTAACAATGATCGTCTAAAGGATGCCAAAAATCAGCAAAAAAAAATTAAAGATCTCTTAGCAAACAACATACTTAGTAAAGATCAACGGGGCGCTCTTATTGTTGCTGTTAATAACATTATGGATCATCTTATTTCGCTGGTACAATCAACGCCAGAAAAAACGGATGTGCTTTCAAATGTTATTGAATCCATAAAAACACTCTCCAACGAAATCCAGGATTTAAAAACATTTAAATTTACTGACGATAGAATAAAACCTTTCAAAGGTCAAAAAGACATCTCGACAAAAAAAAATCTATATAATATAATGTTGACTCCTCAATCCGACGAATCAGCTGATGCACTTCTGAAAAAAATATATAAGAAGATAAAAATAAGGAATTTGGGAATAAGTGTAGATGAAGTAAAAAAGGTTTCTAGAAATAGAATACTTATAAAATGCGATAAAAAAGAGGATGCAAATAGGTTAAAAACATGCTTAGAAAGTGAATTCAAAGACGTTAATGTCGACGAACTGAAAAAGAGAAAACCAACTGTCATCCTAAAGGGAATACATCATGAATATGATAAAGAAGAGTTCCTGGTAGACATAATAGCGCAAAATTCCGAAATAAATATTATAAGTCAAGAAAAACCAGTTGAGGACTTATTTCGCATTAAAAAAATTACAAAAAATAATTTTAACGATACATCTAATTATATTGTGGAAGTAGACCCGAAAATAAGAAGAGCGATGATAAGGACTAATAAAGTGAATATTGGGTATCAAAAAGTCGCAGTTGAAGACGCTAACATCTTGATGCAGTGTTATCATTGTTTACGTTGGGGACACAGCGCGGGACGGTGCTTACTCGCTGACAAGGAAAAGGTGAGCTGTACATACTGCGGAGGGCCACATACGCATCAACATTGTGAAAATAAAGAACTTGCTCCCAAGTGTAAAAATTGTATTAATAACAATACTAGGTTTAAGCTGACATTTCCGACGGATCACAGGGCCAACGATAAGATACACTGTAAATATTATGCTAAAATGTTGCACCTTGCCGAACAAAATATTGAATATTAAAATGAGTCATATATCGTTTTTTATGTGTGATTGCTTGTATGCACATATACGCAGTAATCTCAAAATGCATTTAATAACTAAATGTAATAATGTAAATATTTTACTAGAACGCTACAAACCATTCTATAGATTATTAAGTGTATATTTTATTTTGTTTCCTTATTTGTATATAATGTATTTGATATGTAAATATTTAAATACGAATGTTATTGGTGCAATGATGTGTGATGAAAAAATACTTAAATTTTACTACATTCATGACAATATATTATCTAGTATTGTTTACATTTTAATCCGTGAACTGGTTTCACGCCTCATTTTTTATTTTTACTTTAGTGAACATACTCGTACGCGTAAATATTTTTATATGAATTTGGTAGATATGCAACTAAATCAACGGATATTTATATACAATTTAATGAGACTTATATTTTATAATAAAAATAAATCTCTTCAACAAGTACTAGTTTTAAAAGTTTTCATATACGTGCTTATAATGCACGGTGTTGTGTTTTCTAATTGTATAGGTATACTACTTGTAACATATATACTCTCTTTTATTTATTGTTTTACATTTTTAAGAATAGTATATGGTTATTCCATTGAAATATTAAAACTAAGGAAATATTTACTAAATTATATTTATTGCATTGAATATTATGACACGGCTAAAACTTGTATATATTATTTCATTTATAAATTTGTTGATATGACAATTTTTTTAACATATAATAGTCATACATCACTATTATATTTACCTCATCGGTTGTTTTTGAACCATATTATGTTACCTGCTTTTGTATACAATATTATGTTTTTTTATTCACTACAACTGTCACAAGTATATTTCTATATTTTATTTAGGCTTAAAAAGCTTCTTAAACACTGTGAACATATTTATATTTTAATAGATTGTATTATATTGAAAGGGAATATCATGCCATGAGTCTTGAATTTATAGATTACGAGAGCGACGTCGAATATATAAGAGTTAGCAAACTAGAGGATTTCATTGAATTAATTAATTGTAATAAGCGTTTAAATAATAAAATTACTTGTGTCCAGTTAAATATTCGCTCAATATGTAAATATTGGGATATATTCTATGCATATTTCAAGAACTGCTTACAGTTTATTGATGTTCTAATGCTATGTGAAACTTCGATCAAGGAACATGAAACCTGTTTTTATAATATATCAGAGTATAATTCTTTCAATTTTTGCAGAACTAATAAGCAGGGTGGCGGAATAATGCTATATATTAGTAAGAGGTTAAATTTTAATAAAAAAACATTACAAACCACTTTTTTCGAAAATGTATTTGGGACTTTGACTTTACCTAATAAAAGCAATGTACATATCCTGGCAATATATAGACCCCCAAATCTAAACAAACAGGGGTTCTTAAATGAAATCTCACTATTCCTCAAAGATAGTATAAATATAAATGAAAACTTATTGTTCTTAGGAGATATTAATTTAAATCTTTTGAATGAATTTGATCCGATGACTATCTCATATGAAAACATAATGACTGATAACTTTTTAGTAAAATGTATTTCCGACGTCACAAGGGAAGCGATAGTTAGAAATGGAATTACTATCTCATGTATAGACCACATATACTTGAGATATATTCCAAAAAAGGAAGGTGGTATGCGGCGAGAGGCGCTCTCCGCAAACATACGTGCCTGTGTATGCGAATACATGATAGCTGATCATTATACGACAGCGATTAGTTTTCAATTTGCCGCAAATAATAACTATCTAAATGCTGCCAAAAGTAAACCAACGTACATACTGTCACAGAAGTGTGTAGATAGACACATTACAAAATATGACTGGCATGCCCTCCTAGGGGAAAATGATGTCAACGCATTATACAATAAAATTAGTGAGAATTTTGCGAATATATATAAGGATAGTTTAGTTTTAGTTTCATATAAGAATAAAACCAGACCTCGCGCTGTTAAAGATTGGATGAATGGTGAAATATTGAATGATATAAAATTTAGAGACGTATTATTTAAGAAATGGAAAAGCTCTCCTGGCAATAAATATTACGAAAAGGAATATAAAAGGTTACGAAACAATCTAAATAAAAAAATTAACAAATTTAAGATCGCACATTACAATATGAAATTTCAAAATTGTTTCAATGATGTTAAAAAGACATGGGACGAATGTAACAGAATATTGGGCAGAAAATCTAAAACAAACTGTGATGAAGTTATTAAAAGGTACTTTGTTAACAATGATGATAACGTTGAAAAGGTCTCGAATGATTTTGCCGAGTATTTCTCTGAAAATGTGTCTCAAATGTTACACATCTGTGACAAGAAAATTGATAAATCAATATCTGAAGAGCTCCCCCACAGTCTATACTTACCTCAAGCTAAACTATTTGAAATCGTTAATATCATAAGGCTAATGAAAAACTCGAAAGCACCAGGAGCTGATCTAATCAGAATGGTTGATATTAAAAAACATATTGATATTCTAGGACCGATTGTAACGCATTTAATAAATAAAATTATATCTCAGGGCGAAATTCCATTGAAATTAAAATGCAGTATAATTAGACCAATATACAAAGGAGGTGATCATTCATTATTAGGAAATTATAGACCTATTAGTATTCTACCTGCTCTTGAAAAGATCTTTGAAAAATATGTATTATTAAAATTAACAAAATATCTCGAACTTTTTGGAATAATTGATATTAACCAACACGGTTTTCAAAAAAAGAAGAGTACTGAAACTCTTCTCCAAAGTTTTGCTAATTATGTTAATAATGAACTAAATAATAGAAAACATGTATTAATATTGTTTATTGATTTTTCTAAGGCTTTTGATACTATAGATCATTGTAAACTATTAAAATGTTTAAATATAATCGGAATAAGAGGACCATTACTTAACCTCTTCAAAAACTACCTAACTAATAGAACAATGTCCGTAAGTATCGATAGTGCACAAAGCAGTAATAGAAATATCAAAGCAGGTGTCCCCCAGGGTTCCATATTAGGACCCATATTGTATATAATATATGTATCATTCATTAAAAATATTTTTTCACATGTTAAACACTTTGTTTATGCAGACGATACTGCTCTAGTTGTTTCGCATAGTGATATTAATAAATGTACTGAAATGTTGCAGGATGACTTTAATATTTTACAAATTTGGTGTCATGATGCGGGTCTTTTAATAAATGCCAAAAAAAGTCAATTAATGCATGTTAGATCGCCACACGCCAAAACAAATATGTTACCTATTGTAAAAACTCATAATTTTGAATGCCTTCATAACTCTACCTTTGATAGAGCTTGCTTATGCGATAGACTAAAAATTGTGAATGAATATGTTTATTTAGGTTTAACTATTGATAACTTTTTTAAGTGGAATATTCATGTTATGAAAACATGCAAACGGTTAAGATCTGTAGTTAGTCAACTACACAAATTAAAGTTTTTAGTTCCTCTCTCCACACTAAGATTAGTATATTTGTCTCTGGGAGAATCTATAATAAGATACGGGATCACTGCTTGGGGACATTCTTGTTCAACAAACATTAAATATGTACAAAATGTTCAAAATGCACTTGTCAAATTGATTGCACCCAATTATGTATACAATCAGAGGAATAATACCCCATTTATGTATGATAAATTAAATGTTTTACCAGTTAAGGGTATTTTATGGAGCAAAATTATTATCCAACAGATGTTCAGCTCGATATATAAAAATAAATTAGAACACAGCTATCTAACAAGATTTACATCTGTTGATGGCCTAGTAGTACCAAAATTTAAAAATAAATATGGACAACGTACGTTGGATTATATTGTTCCAAAAGTATTTAATTTGTTGCCACTTGACATGAAAACATGTCATAGTAAAAATAAAATTAAGTTTCTATTACGTAAGTGGTTAGTAGATAAAACGTTCCTTTATTGATTTATTATTTATGTAGTATTTATGTAATACACTTTTTAAATTTTTTAATATTCTTTACTTATTATTATTTTTTTACATATATACATTTTTTGAAAAAAAAAAAAAAATTTATCCCTCATTAATTACATTTTTGTTATTTTCTTGGGCTAACCTTTTCTTTTCTTTTATTACTTTCTTACTTTCTTATTTCATTTACAAATGTTAAATGTTAGATCTTAATTTTAATATGTACTTTTAATTTTCTTACTATTTTTTTATATTTTTTTTCTGTAGATATGAATTGAAATTCTAGATTTACTTTACCTTGTTTAATTTATTTTCTTATCTTGTTTTGATTACATTTATGAGCACACACTATTTATATATGTGTCTATTATTTTTTTTCTTTCTTATATTTAAAATATATTTAAGTAAATTACTATTCTTTAATTTTAATTGTATTATTTTACTCTATTTTCTTACTTAAAAAAAAAAAAAAAAAAATCTTTAAACTATTTTTATGTTTATTATTTTATACGTATACAGTATTATGTCTGTACTCTTCTTATTTGATTATTAATTAAAACTAATGTCTGAGCACCCGATGACAAACTATTATTGAATAGTTTATCGGGACAAAATATATCTTAATACTTTGTTTTCTTTATAATGTATTATAATGTAATAATATGTATATTTTATTGAATAAAGACTCTAAAAAAAAAAAAAAAAATATGTTTCTGAGAATAACGCGATTTTTTTTTCAAGGATTAACCTGCTAAGCCTCTATTTAGAGGCTTATCAGCAGGCAGGAAAGAGGAAATATGGAAGGAGGTTATGAAAATACACCACAACACCCAGATCAATTGAGAAAAAAAATCTTTCTTGAATTTATCTCTTGCAATTGGCTGGAATCGAACCCGCGACGCCAGTTTCGCAGTTAGCCGTCTAGCCAACTACGCCACGGCGCCTATAAAATAATGTTGTTTTTGTTGTAGTTTCAATACTAGGCATGTCATCAATACAATACATGCATTGTGCGGAGTTGGGCCACCGGGAGCTGACAGTAGCTTGTTACTTGACCCAATGTCTGCACAGTAGTTAAATGTGTGAGCTGTACTAATAATATAATGTTGTTTTCTTTTTCTTTCTTTAATTTTTTTTCTCTCTTACCATTATATATGTTTATAAATCTGTGTGGATTTAATTGTGAATATGTAATATTTTATATGTATTTTTTAAATATATATATTTAGACACTATAAGTATAATATATTAAATCATGTAAATGAATGCCTCGACACGGGTTGTGCCCAGTGAGGTATTTATATTTAAAAAAAAGTTTTATTTTTTAAGTTTATTTTTATTTATTAAACGTGAAATAATAAATAAAAATAAACTTAAAAAAAGGAAAAACTGAGAGATTAATTTAATTTTCATTTTAAGATTAATATTTAAATGTAATAGAAAAAATGAGCTTAATTTAAGTTATATTAAAGATAATTCAACGTTAGTTTAGACTCAAAGGATTCAACAGACTTATGCAGTTTTCCATATTAAAAAAAAAACATTTTTTCTCTTGGTGAAAAAGGTTTCGCACCCCTCTAGCCGTGAAAAATGAAAAATGTTACGTGAAAGTTATATAATTTGTGTAATGCTTTCAATCATCGACGCTTTTACGTCGTCACTCTTCCCGTACCCGTCAGCTGATCCACTCCTGACTCTTGACTCTTAGTCCTGACTACACATGCTATCATCACGTCAATTTAAAGGGTTAACATCATTGATGTATAATAAATAGACACGATATTCCTACACAAGCTTTGTACATCTGAAATAAACATGTATGGGAAATTGCGATACACCAGAAAACATTCTTCCGAAAAAGAGATATTTCGCTAATTTATTAATTTATTAAAATACACGGCACGCAGTACCTTTTTCCTTACAAAGATATACATATTTAGAAGAATATAAACACTTCAATATAATGTGGAAAACATAAAAATCAAATTGAAAAGTATTATCTTTATATATATAATTCCTCTGTACGTGTGATGTCACCGTACTCCTCCTAAACGGCTTAACTGATTTACGTGCGGTTTTCAGAGAAATATAGATCTTTGCGCTGTGCATGTTCGTAGATATTAAAATTTTCAATCTAATATGTAAAAAAGAAGTTGGGACCATACATGTTTTATTCATCGATCTACCGGGGTTGCATTCGAGGAGAATTGTAAGAAAGAATAGGAAATATAAAGATAAATCATAAAATAATAATAATAATATTCAGATAAAAAAATAAATAAAAGGGAGAAGACATTGTATAGCTCCAACTTTACTTTCCTCCCTCTCTCTCTGCTTCCATTAACATTTATATTTCTTAGTAAAAATACACAACCAACAATAATTAATTAGATGCAAGTAGTAGATGTACATATGAATAAGTATAAATTAAGAGTCGAAATTAAATGTTAAATTAAAATCAAAAGCAAAAGTTTAAATTAAAATTAAAAGTTAAAATTAAGAATTTTTATTAAAATGTTAAAATTAAAACATAAAATTAAAAGTCTAAAGTCAAGCAGGAGATGAATTTTAAATGTCTTTAACAGATCTGATAAAAATCAAGTATTTACAATATAATATGTCGATGTCACTAAAACTGTCATTTTAGGTAATCTATATTCTTCGAAGAGTGCTATTTTATTGTTGAAATTATCATGTAACTTTAGCTTGAACTGACTTTTGAATATTACTTATTAGTCATGATATTGTTGGTTCGGAAGTTAGGTTTATAAAGAAAAATGGCTAAAAAAGTCACTTCTACAAGTGTTACTTTCATGGATTTGCGGGGATATTATGCATCCATAGTAGTGACTTACTTCTACAGTGTTCATCCCGATTTTCTTTTAGTTCGATTTTCCGGAAAACAAACACATGTACAACTTACCCCATATGTTTATTTTATTCTCTTATGTCTTGTAAATTAAATAGCCCAACAGAGTTTAATTTAAAATATAAAAAAAGAAAAATAGAATGCCCATATATTATTATGATACTAAATTACAGCGCTTGCAGATGATCCCTTTTACTATATAAACTGAAATATTGTGAAAAATGTCATTTTGAATGTATCTGGTTATCAACTTATTCAATAAATTTGTAGGATTTTTGTTTGTGGTGCATGAAGCTCTTAAACCAGTTGGAGATGACAGAAAAATACGACGCTTGGCTTAGGTGTGTTGAATGAAATACAGGATTTGGTTATGTAGCGCGAGAGTAACGGCAATAACTGAATTCAACTGATTCGTCTTCATGTCTAAACTGAACTCATTTACAGAATATGAAGGTTTTACGTTTGAAATAGATTAAGAATCCTGGCCAAGTGTTTTCAACTCGACGAGTGAAGGTTAAAATCCTGAAAAATATAATCAAGTAAGTGGTATTTAGTCCGCCGTGTAGTGTCGTGGTTTCCGCGTTCACCTACCATTCTTGAAGTCCTGGCATGACCTGGTCGACGTAAAGTATTCATTTTCAATGTGGTTTGAAACCAATGAATACTGTAAATTAAATACTGAAATATTTCACCGTTTAAGGACTGTCATCTCAAGCGTAAGACTGATCACTCGATATAATAGATGATTGCTGCATTTTTTGCTCCGATAAAGGTTTTTATAGACACGCAGCTCAATCATAATGGCCGCACTTATCAGTAATTGCCGACTTGATAAAAAATTCTAATGTATAAGTGTTGCTTTAGAACTTTTAATCAACATGATAAACATCTGTGACTGAGCACGAGGGCCTCTATGATGATGGGAAGATAAAATTTATCTTAAGTTTATCTACAAAGTATATTTAAGTTTTCTGTATGAAAAATAGAATATGTATGCAATTTTTTTTCTAAACATGTTCAACTACCGGTTACCGACGAATATACTTAGAATTTTCATAAAAATATACACACTTTCATGCATAAATATCGATATTAGTTTGTACCGTCTCAGTATACCGACAAAGATAGCCGTTCATAATCGCGGCCCAGAAAACCTTATATCAGATTGTTTTCCAAGAAAAACAATGGCGAAAATTTTAACCATAATTTTTTTTTAAATAATAAAGGAGAGTTATCGGGGTCGGTATTAAATAAGATCGCTTTTCTCGAAAACCGCCATGAAAGTTTTATTATAAAATGTTTACCTTAAGTATAAGTGTTAACATAAGTTGTGTCCGCTTTTTCCCAAATTAGAACAGGAATACAAATTACCCAATACAAATTAGTCAATAATATATTCTCTTTATTTTTCATATTTGTTTTCTCCTTCAAACCATCTAATGAAAGCAAATAGAAAGAGGTGTCAATAATGCTCCCCTTTGTCCACTTGACATTCCATTTTAAAGACTTGTAATCAAGTAAATTAATATGTATAACGTAAAAAAAAAACAGTTTATTACAGAACAGAAAATTTTCTTACCGATGACGTTTAACTTTTACCATTTTGTTTTGTTTTTGGTGCTCATTTTAAAATTTAAAAAAAAGGAACACAACTTATATGAACACCAAATATATAGTTTCGAATAAATAATATTCAGGTAGGTTCCGAGTAAAATTCTAATTTCTATGGTTTATGGTGAAGTGGACCGGCGAACGGAAAGTTCCTTTGCAGCCATAAAACATCTATGATTCTTAACGTTAACTTCGATATTATGCAGAGAGCATTTAGCTGACGTCATAAAGACTTCAAGCTCCCTAACTATTTCTCGCTTAGAAGCATTACTTATACAATATACAGCGTACAAGTACCGACGCTGGCTGATTCGAATAGAACTTTCGTCTAAGTGTTTTGTGAAACCCTATACCAGGAATGGCGAACCTTTTTTCTTATATTTCATTAAATCAGTTATATATAGTTCCTTTTAATCTCAACGATAGGTGAATCAGGGTCGTAACTAGTGCGAAGAAAATGGTATTTCAATTCAAGACCTCGGTTAATCAGCCCTTCGGGCCTCTGTTGATAAAGATCTTGGGCACCTAGAAATATAACCCCTTTCGGCCTCACAACTTATTTTTATTTGTTCGGAACAACCGAAATATAATAAAGAAGAATCTGTCATTTAAAATACTTCCACCAAAACCACGCAATATGTACAGATATATTGAATATCTACGCAAAGAGTTCTGTTTGTAAGTGATCAAAATTAAATGATAAAGAGTCTTTAATTAAAAATAATAACAGCCAGCTGTCAGCGACTGTTATACATATATGCTAGTAAATTTGGCCCTACGCACAGCGTGTAATATGACTGATCTAGCTATACTTTAAGCGTTTTTGTCATATTTTAATTTTACATATTCGAGCACTGAAACATTTTAATAAATGACCGGTGCAACTTAAAATATATATACATCAAAGCGGGCCTTGAGGGGATATTTTTGTACGTCTAGGTGAATGCACAGTTAAATTATTTTCGTCCATTTTTTATATTTTTTTATAAATTGGGTAAATTTACGTACTAACACCAGTATATCAAATATTTTTTAGAACGAATATAAATAACATATCTCGTTTTATAACTTCCATATCGAAAAAAATATTAAAAGCACTACAGTTCAACACACGTCGAATCAAACCAGGCGTTGACTCGCGACTGACTGGGAGATAGAATCTAGTGTCAAGGTGTTCATCAACTTTGCGACGTGATACATAATACAGATTCGTAGCTAAAAAAAGTAATGCAGAAGATTACACTGGTCATTTATTTTTATTATTTAGTTTTGTATCCCGGAGCCGTGTAAACACGTGATTATATAACTATGCGTTGTGTCCTGGTCCCGTGTTTTCACGTGGTTTAGCGAAAAAGTACTAATAAACTTTTATTGTGACTTCACTAGATGTCAATAAAATGCACTTTTTTAGACAGCTGGTAAACCACGTGAAAACACGGGACCGGGACACAACACATGGTTATCATAATCACGTGTTTACACGGCTCCGGGATACAAAGCACAAAAAAGGAGTCAGACCCTGTATATGTGCGAACATTGCAATGCGCAATGTGGCTGTCCATTAAGGCCAATGTTGGCAAAACTATCATACAAAAATTACTTATTTAATTATTTCAAATAAATCTACGAAGTTTCAATTTATTTAATTTAGAGTTTTCATAATTATGACACTTTTAAGAAACCCTTCACAAAGCATGAAATTTCACAAAAATGGGCCGGGCACAGGGTAAATTCTATGTCTATTCGTCCGATGTTTAATTGTTAAGACGTTTCAATTCTCGAATATGTAAAATTAAAATATGGCAAAAACTATTAAAGTGAATCTAGATCAGTCATATTATACATTGTGCTACAGCCTAAATAAATCTGTCTATTGACCGATTTTTCAGACCCCGGTTAATTAGAATATCGGATGCGTTTCATCTATAAGTTATCCGTATCAAAATCAATATTCATATCGCCCTTGAGATATAACAAAAAATACCTTTGTACTATCTATAAGAATTTAAGACCAATAACCGGATTTAAAAGGTAAATATTCAGTTGAAGAAAACATAATAATCACTAATATTGAAAGCATTAACTTTGTGGTCAAAATTTTTACTCAATGTTATGAAATATTTGTATATAACCACTTATCGACTTTTCTATGTCTACCGGTTCCGAGACGTGCCCGTCTCTTCACGTAAGGGTTGCCTACTAAATGCATGGCATGTTGGCTTTGTATTTTGTGCGACAACTATGGCGAAGGTGTATAGTGGGTTTTGCATGTTGATTTAATCGGTGTCCTGACAAAGAGACGGGTACGTCTTAAAATTGGGAGACATAAAAAAGTCGGTAAGTGACTGTATACAAATATTCAATAACTAGCCATCTTGAGTTTGCATCTGTTGTTTGGAATCCTCGATATACAATTTATACATCACAACTAGATAGAATACTGAATAGATTCCTTAAACTTCTGGATCGTAAATCTCTTACATATTTTGACTCGTATGAAGACTCTTCTTCTTTTCATAGTTTAACTTCCCTTACTAAACGTAGAAGCATTTCTGATCTGTCTTTCCTCTTCAAAATTTTAAGCAATTTTATCGATAGTCCATATCTCTTGGAGCGTATTTCAACCAATTGTCCCGTAAAGTCAACACGACAATTTCATTTTTTTATAATTCATTGCCCAAAAAAAATTATGTTCAAAACTCGTTTATTTATCGTAGCTGCTCCAAATTTAATTTACTTTGTCCCCATTTAGATAATTTTAATACAAAATTTTGTGACTTCAAAAAAAAACTTTTTGAAACACTGTAAAATGAAACATTTGTCAGTGTGTAATAAGTTTATGTTCCTTTAAATATGTTTATTTTTTACATCAAAATGTTGAATTGGTCAACTATATTATTAAAATCCCTCTCCTCCACTCCTTCACTCTATTTCCTTAATCTAACCTTCTTAAGAGCTTTTTTTTTCTCATGTCTTTTATAATATATTATTTTTCTCTTTACTGTGTATAATATATTTCGTTTCATTTAAGAGCGGATACCTGCAATGGCTAATAAGTAAAAAAGGTCAAATATTATTTAGATTTTTTCTAAATAACTTTTGAACTTTTCGGATTCGTTAATTTATATTACTCATTCTGAACTTACCGGCGTATTTATATTTCAAATTTTCACAAACATTTACACACACGCACACACACATTTACATACATAAACAAGTATGTCATATATTGTAAACCACACAATATGTACATTCAGTAACTATCCCAAATAATCAAGTCCATGAAGGAATTTTCAGTCAGAATTTAGATATCAACTAGCGGATCCGACAGACGTTCTCCTGCCCGAACGTTGGCAAAATACTTTTCATTGATGAGTAGGTACCTAGGTACTTGTTTGTGATTGAATTCCACAACTAAAAATTGTTTATATTGAATTCAAGTAGGTACCTAGGTACTTGTTCATGGTTGAATTCCAAAACATAAAATTAATATTTTTTCAAATATGCCATTCTTTTTGCAAACGTCAAACTCCGATCGTCTCACCAACAAAGGGGTGTACTTATGTCGGAATACGATTCTCAAAAATGTATTGAATTTAATTTTATTTTAGTGTTCCCAAAAAATCCAATAAACATAAATAAATGGGTAGAAATTATAAGGAATTTAAGGAAAGAATCTGATCGAGATCTACCAAAAACAAATGCTGTTTGTAAACAACAAAAACAAACAAAACATTTATGCTCCTTACTTTTTTTAACAAATTATTTTGATGATTTTAATATCTACGAACACGCACAGCGCAAAGATCTATATTTCTCTGAAAACCGCACGTAAATCGGTTAAGCCGTTTAGGAGGAGTACGGTGACATCACCCGTACAGAGGAATTATATAAATAAAGATATCAATAAATATCTTAGCCGAACGCATTTCATTAGTTGACCACGTCTTGTATATATATCGTTCTACCAAGTATACGTCTATGCCCCTTAAGGGTATCTAATAGGAAAGTTTGTAGATTGAAATCAACCCTCAGTGCTCAGCTACTGTCCCTCAGTAATTCATCCCCAGATAGTTATTATTTCCTAATTGACAAGCGGAACTCCTGTTTATGAAACTGAGACTGTCATAATGTTTTTCACTTTACCACTTTCAAGATTAATTCATATGAATTTTAGAATTCCGATTCGAACTTAACAACTTACAAGTTTAACGAGGATTTAGAAGATGTCATTGCTTTCAAAATTACGGCAATTAATGTTATGCTGATTGCCTATTTCATATGCCAAGGTGTTTGGATATGATAGGAAAATTTATGTTCCGTTGGAAGATTATCACGATTTGAGATTAGTTAAGACTGTTAGGAGTGTAATCCTATTACAAGTAAGGATTCATACGATTTAGATATTTTAAAATACTGTTTTTTACAGAATCGCACCGTTAAAAAAAAGTTTGACTTAAGGTATGTTTGATAAAAAACGTACTTAAGATTTAAAAAAGTACATTGTTATATGATTATTGAACGCACAATTTAAGAAAAAACAGCACAACGTTTTCGGGTTTTACGTGTTGGTATTTATTTTTAAAAACCAAAATTTAAGTTTATTTTTCCACAACTTTCTTTTTTTATTTCTTTGTTCTTATTGTGAGTCTTTATTCAATAAAATGTACACATTATTACAATATTAATACTTTAAAAAGAAAACAAAGTAATATTCGTCCCGATAAACTATTTAATAATAGTTTGTCATCGGGTGCTCAGATATTAGTTTTAATTAAAAGTCAAATAAAAATAGTACATATATAATACTGTATACGTATAAAATAAAGAGCGTAAAAATAATGAAAATAAAAACATAAAAATAGTTTAAAGAAATATATTTTTTATAAAATTAAGAAAATAGAGTAAAATAATACAATTAAAATGAAATAATGGCAATTTACAAGAATATATTTTAAATATAAGAAAAAAATTAAACACATATATAAATAGTGTGTGCTCATAAATGTAATCAAAACAAGATAAAAAATAAAACAGAGTAAATCGAAAATTTCTATTCATATCTACAGAAAAAATAAAAATAATAAGATAATAAAAAGTACCCATTAAAATTAAAATCTAAAAAATGTAAATAAAACATAATTTATAAATTGAAGACATGAGTGGATTAAGGTGTTATGTGAAAAAAACAAAAAGTAGATATATATGGGCTCAAAGTTTTAAACACCAGTACAATTATTGATTACATAACACCTTCATTCACTGTCAAAATCGATTATCGGTACTTTTTTGTGGTGTAGTTAACTTTTTGTGACAGGGCATAAAAGGTGCATAAAATATTCATCTAAAAAAGTATGATTTTTTAAATTTGGCACCTAACGCCTTCATCCACTCACGTCTTCAATTATCAAACAAATTTTACTCAATGTACCTATGTTAACTTAGCCTTAATTTCAAAAGGCATAATCTGCCGGTCGAAAAGCAGTTATTTTTTTATCAAAACTTTTAAGTTTTTTTTTATTAAGAAAACGCCTTTTTAAAATCGCTAAATCGTAGAATTTTCTTACTTTGTATCAGACTTCAGCCATACGTAATTACAGTTTTTTAGAATGACGTACATATGCCACAATTGTTAAATGGCACGCGGTGAAGATTACTTGCATTTATTCTTCACCAAGTTTACAAGGTAATATTCTTTTAAAAAGCTTTGAATATTAAACGAAACGTATTCGCTAGCAGCTGTCGGCGTGGAAAAGAGAGTGATCTGTCCGAGGTGGTATTCTGAATTTTCTGATCTGATTAAATATAAAGAAATGAGTTTTTTTTTAATTCGCACTTATCATCAACAGCATCTACAAGCCTACTGAAAATGTATTCCTTTCTCAGTGATAGCTATCGACAATAATATTGCCACTAGGAAAAAATACGTTATTTCTATTTATTAATATTTCACCAAAATATTTTGCCTGTTCAAAGGCTCCTTGTGTTCAAACCATCCACTCTCTCCCCTATTCTATTTTTCTAAAACAGTTTTATAATGTGAAACTTTAAAATGTCAATTATAAAACTGCTAATTTTACGTCATTCGACGCTTAATCATCAGTGTGGCCGTGTAGCGGCATGTAAAAAAAAAATCCACAAGCTTCAGAATAGCATCCACGGTGTTCTTTGTCCTATCATGTTTGATAGTGCCCTCTGTTGGCCGGTCTTATACAGTCGATATTCAGTTACACGCCAAAAAAGCTCAAAGTTTAATAATTGTACCGTTTTCGTCAAAATTCAGTTAAACGGTAGCGTAAAAAGGTAAGAATAATCAACTTGTTTCCCCTGTTTTGAGAAAAATGGGAAAATTATTACTCATCTTTGATTTTACTTTTTATGACGCAACTGGCCCTCAAAACTAGGTTTCGTCAAAATAAAAAAAATGGGTGGCACTAAAAAGTAAGTCAAAATAACACATTTCGACTATATTGTTATTTGATCGGCAGGAAATATCCTGCAGAAATGCAGAATACTGCATCTGAGTATTTTAATATAATTACAAAAAAATGTCCGTTTGTGAATTTTTGCCAGTGAAGATTTTTATTTTAAATTTTTTCATCATACTTGTGAATTTATGTGACGCGGTTCAAAATAAAAATTTCTGAAAACTGTGATTCTAATTTTGATAACAAATACGCATAAAAGAGATTAATAGTTTAAATTTCATATTAACAAGTCGTTTCCTTTAAAAAAATTTTTTTTGTAAAATAGAAAACAAAAAATATTTCTTTTTAGAAAACAAGTAGTTTGTAGTTTTTCAATTATTTATTTATTTATTCATTAGCGGACTCGGTCCATTCAAAAAATGGCAAACACTAATCTTTTTAACACATATATAGGCACAATTTAATAAAATACAAATAAAGAAAATTAAAGCTAGGACATAAAATTTAATAATAATTCTAAAAATTATTTTACGAAATGATGAATTTTAATCGAGAAGAGGGTTGTGATGGATTTTTAATTTATTTTAACTTTCTTCCATATCTTTCCCACCTGCTGACAAACTTCTAAAATAAAGGCTTAGCGGATTATTCCTCTGTTAGAAAAATGGTATTTCAAAAAACTTTTCATTATAATATTTTTATGAGTTTTGATTTTCGGTTCAATATTCTGTGTAGATAGGCGAAGATACAATCTCAGGTACGATCCACCATACTAGAACCCGCTAGTTTTTTTTCACACAGTAAGATAATGTTGTATTTTATTTTTACAGATCTGGTGTAAATTTACATTGCTGGTCGCAAGATGGCGATCGCGCGAAATGCCTGCCTCCTCCTGTTCCTAGTTGCGGGAGTCTTCGCGTCCCTCCGAGACCGGCGGCCCCGTCACCGGCCTGATCTGCAGGAGCCCTACCTCCTCCACTCCATCGAAACTGCCCAGGAAGCTTTCCATTCGAAAGACAGCACTCTATCGTCGCACTCTCCCGACAGGCTGGAAAAGCTGAGACACAACCTTCCGCAAGACCCCGAACAAGCCCTCAGCAAGAGAAACGACAGCCCTGGCAGTAAACACGGTCTTGAAGAACACGCAGAAGTCCCTCAGAACTCGCATGACAAAGTTTACCTTGGGCACGGAGACACAGTACGATACAACCCAGAACTAGACATCATCAACAAAGTAGGAGAAGACGTCAGTGTCTCATATGATAAAGAGACCCACAGCGTCGAAACTAACCTAGAGCATCACACAAATACAGAAGACGAATTCGAATCATCCGAAAAACCAGCTCCAAAAAGAAGACAGTTCACAAGACGGGAATCACTTTCTAATCCCGATGAACTACCGCAGTATCGTTTTCCCATGGCTGATGAGCCAGTCCCTCCAAAACCGATAACTGAACAACCAGAAAATAGAAAACCCGACCAAGATGAAATGGGCGAAGATCCTCTTGTGGTACAAACGAAAAAAGGAAAAGTTAGGGGAATCACCTTAACAGCCGCTTCTGGTAAAAAGGTAGATGCTTGGCTAGGAATACCCTACGCCCAAAAGCCTATTGGACCTTTGAGATTCAGACACCCGCGACCAGTTGATAGATGGGGCGATGATATAATAAACGCGACGAGTCATCCGAATACTTGTACGCAGATCACGGACACCGTGTTTCCAGATTTTCCCGGAGCAACGATGTGGAATCCTAACACTCCTCTGTCTGAGGATTGCTTGTATGTGAATGTGTATGCCCCAAAGCCGAGGCCCAAAAATGCAGCCGTAATGTTGTGGGTTTACGGAGGTGGTTTTTATACTGGAACGACCACTTTAGATGTGTATGATCCTAAAATATTAGTATCTGAAGAAAATGTGATTGTGGCGTCAATGCAGTACAGAGTCGCATCACTCGGTTTTCTGTTCTTTGATACTCCAGATGTGCCAGGAAATGCGGGACTGTTTGATCAATTGATGGCTCTGCATTGGTTCAGAGACAATATTCACGCATTTGGAGGGAATCCAAATAACATTACGCTCTTCGGAGAATCAGCCGGGGCAGTGTCAGTGTCACTTCACTTATTGTCTCCTCTATCAAGGAACTTATTTTCTCAAGCGATTATGCAATCAGGTTCCCCAACAGCTCCATGGGCCATTATATCGAGGGACGAAAGTCTCCTCCGAGGCTTGCGACTGGCGGAGGCTGTTGGGTGCCCTCACGATAGACACGACGTATCAGCCGCCATCGAATGCCTTAGAACTAAAGATCCTCTAGAACTTGTTAACAACGAGTGGGGAACTTTAGGAATATGTGAATTCCCATTTGTGCCAATTATCGACGGTGCCTTTTTGGATGAGACACCATCTCGTTCATTGGCTATGAAGAACTTTAAGAAAACAAATATTCTAATGGGCTCGAATTCCGAAGAAGGTCACTACTTTATCATTTATTACCTGACTGATCTTTTCCGGATGCAAGAAAATGTCTACGTCAATAGAGAAGAGTTCCTACAAGCTGTAAAGGAATTGAATCCATATGTGAACAATGTTGCGAAGCAGGCTATCGTGTTTGAGTACACCGACTGGTTGAATCCAGACGATCCTATCAGGAACAGAGATGCGCTAGATAAGATGGTGGGCGACTACCAGTTTACCTGTAACGTGAACGAGTTTGCCAATCGGTATGCGGAGACTGGGAACAACGTGTATATGTATTACTACAAGCATCGCAGTGCCGTGAGTCCGTGGCCATCGTGGGCGGGGGTCATTCACGGAGACGAGATCAACTTTGTGTTTGGCGAGCCCCTTAATCCGGGGAAGAACTACGCACCGCAAGAAGCAGAACTTAGCAAGAGGATAATGCGCTACTGGGCCACTTTGCTAAGACAGGGTAATTAACTATTCTTATCATAAGTTTCAATAGTCTTTTTTACTTTTATACATATTATAATTATTTTATTTATAGATTTATTGCACATAGTTACATGCATATTTATTATCAGAGAATCTGTATAATACTAAAGCAGTGGTGGCCAAACCGTGGCGCATGCGCTAAATGTGGCGCATTGAACGATCACAGGGGGCGCATTGCATTCTTGTGGCCATTATTTTAAAACAGGCACCATGTCGTAAATTAATTCATTTAATTCAGTAATTGAGGTATTCATTTTCCTCTCATAAGCGAAGCAGTTCCTATTCCTATCTCAATTTTACAACCCCAAACGTGAACGTAATAAGATAAAAAAAAGTTCGAGTTGTATAGCGCATCTGAACTTGTATGTGAAAAAGTTGACGCATGGTATACAAAATCCTGGCCACCACTGTACTAGAGCATAGGCACCAGCACAGAGCACTTTAGAACTACTCTTACGTTTTCATTTTCATTACCCTATCCCGAACCCAGTGGAGCATAGGGAACTTGATTGAAAAAAATCATATTTATTTATTCATTATTTTTATAAACCCGTTGGGGTTAAATAAAGAAAATTATTTATTGTGTATGCAGTTAATTGGCAGAATTCTATATTAAAATTTTATTAAGTATCAAAAATAAAACACATTTATTGGATTAAAGTCTACTTTTATTTTTTAAAATATATGTGACCGTTTCGTCTTGTTAGGACATTATCAAATTGACTTAAATATTTACTAAGTATCCATATGTACAAACAATAATTGTTGTTTAATGATAATGGTGTATAATAGTACTAATAGTTTATGAGCTATTTAACAAGTATTGAGAATTTTTATATAGACCAAGATAAGTAAAGTAATTAGTAATCAATTGAGGTTTACTGGGTGCATAATAGTACTGATAGTTTATGGGGGTATTTGACAAGTAGTGAGGATTTTTATATAGACAAAGTAAAGTAATCAATAATCAATTAGAGTATACTGAGTGCATTTTATTAGGTACATTATGGGTATATTGGAAAAGCCCTTCCATTATTTAAAATATTTGTAGGGGTACAGCTTTAAAGTTAATTTAATAATTCGATTATAATATTGATTCAATTTACAAAGGTTTATTTTGAAAAATAGTTGAAACTCCACATTAGAGTTTTATGGAATTATGAATTAAACAATGTTGATATTTAGATTATATTATATAAGACGAAACGAGTCACATATGTTTAAAAAAAAGGGGAATTAAATTCGATAAAAGCGTTTTATTTTGGATACCTTACAAGAGAAAAGTTATGCTTTGTCTGGTTAGTGTAGTCATCATGTCCTTTTTCAGGTTGATTTTAAATCTGTCTCCAGTGTAATTTTTCAAGTGGTAGGATAAGTCATAAGTGTTTAAATTCCATGTATAGTATTTTTGACTGCCCTACGTTTGTCTAAGCTTTTTTGATATGGTAGTTTTGTTATCTAGTGTTATATTTGTGTAAGTCAGCATTTTTGGTTAATAATATCATCGTCTTGTTGTTTCTCAGTGCAATTTTGTGTACAATTTTTATCACTAAAGTTTTATTCAAAGTATAAAGTCAAACTGGTGTGTTTTTCGTTCACAAACAGTTGTCATAGGGGTCTAGTTGAATTATTTTATTTTGTTGTTTTTGTATCCTTGTTATGTCCGCTTTGTTACCGGTTCCCCAGAAGGCGGCCATGTAGCTCAATTTACTTTTAACATAAGCTTCGTACATTATGTTTTTTTTTTTTTTTTGAAAAGGCTATACCTATAATGATGTCATTACTTTGGTGAGACTGTCCATGTTGAGTCCTAGGTATGTCGGCTTATATAGACTTATCTGCACTCGATTTCTTAATTCAGAATTTTCACCGAAGAGCAGCCATCCACTTGAAGACAGTTATCAAAGATTCTGGTTCTATTTCATACGGGCTAAACTTTTAAAGCTTGTTTATTTAATATTGACTGATCATTTTTATGGTTGCAGTAACCCAAGTATGTCATCTGATGGAACATGGACCGACACGTACTGGCCCGTACACACAGCGTACGGGCGAGAGTACCCTCTCCCTGGATGTGAACTCCAGTGCCACTGGACGTGGGCCGCGACTCAAGCAGTGTGCCTTCTGGAAGAAATACCTGCCTCAGCTTATCGCAGTCACTAGTAAGTTATACTACTACAATTCTACAGAGGTTCTAGTGCTTCCAATAATACTTTCATGGTCCCGGAAATGACCTTCTTGATCATATAACAAATTATCTCAACCCTTTCAAATCTGAATTAATTCCTGTTAATACACAAAATATCAGATATTCTGTATGTAGTTTTAGAAATAAGGGTTAGTAAAAAAAAGCTCCTGGGAGGAATTATTTGAATTTTTTTAGTGATTTTTTAAAATTCTTTTGTAGGTAGCTACTTTAGAAATTATTTTTAGTTCAAGCTTTTGGTCAAGCAAAGAATAATTTATAAAAGTTAGTATAAATATTCAAATTAAAAAGTTGTTACCCAAGTACATTTTCAGTAATAATCAGCATAGGTAATAACGAAATTCAATGCTATTCTATAAGAGGACATAATGTTTCAGACTCCCAAAAACAAGAATCAAGACAACTCAGAACAATCTATACCACAAAGGGCTAAAGATGCTAATGAGTTGCCAAAAATTGTTTAATAGCCTAGACATCCAAATTTCCTTCTCTAAAATGATCTCCATCTCTCTCTTGTCTTGGGGTACCTTGTCAGGTCCCCTCAACATTGACAATCACTACAGCAAAAGAATCTCGTTCCGGCGCTACTCTAATGTTCCGCAGCCAGGACAACCGTTTATTGATTGTATAAAACATTTGGACAAACTCAAAATATTGTAGGTTAAAATATTAACATGTAAATAATATATTAGTATAATTAATTATAGTTGTAGCAATATTACTATATTTTAATTGTTCGGCCACCGTAAAAAATGCTTGAAATTTGTTTCAGGTAACTTGGAAACAGCCAATGCACCGAAACCCCCTCAGATTTGCGGTGCCAAAAGTCTAGCTGTCCAGAGTCTGCTGGCCGCAGTGTCCCCACTACTGGTCTTCGTCTCCTCGAAGCACTTCCATTCCTAGGTCTCGCGGAGCCGGGGACCCCAACGGGGGGGAAACCTTTCAAACATATCATTTTAGATGCGTCGGCTAGCAAATGCGACGCTCCCTGTCATATCAACTAATGTATTCTCGAAGAAATAATCAACACAATATGCCCAATTGCAATCGCGCAGATAAAAACACATAGTTTAAGTACTACCCTATTGGTTAGTTATATTTATATGTATTTTTATGCACAGATTATCGTTGTGTTACCGTTGTATCTGTTGCTGGGGGTTTCTTTCATTTTTTAAATTGTTTTAGATGAAAATGGTGAAAAATTACCGAGCCTGCTGGATGTGGAACGCAACGTTCATCGTAGCATTTGCCTCGCAGTGCTGACGGTAATCCTTAGAGACATAAGTCTCAGGAGCCAATTTTCTGAAGAAGTGTACAGGAGTGTGTTCCAATTATTGGGGTAAAGCACATTTCTTTTAATCAAATGTCCCTCTGCCTTGAACGGCAAAATACGGGCCCTGCCCTGACTTACACAACCGAATTTCTAGTACTTACTTCTAACATTTTTCAAAATTCTCAGATTAAGCAATTAAGACATACATAGATTTTTTCAGCTTTTTGTTAGGTCAGCCAATCATACGGAATAACTTACACTGCATTCAATAATGTTTCTGAGTAAGTATGTCTTTGGATGGGATCAAATATGTATTCATTAAATTTAAGTTGAAAAACACTAAACTTTCTCTGTTTTGTCTAAAACAAATCAAATCGACTGTTTATTGTTTTGAAAGCTTTAAGCACCCTAGATTCGGTGTTAGGGTAGACTTTGTGTTGAATAGGAAATCACTTGTTTTATACATTGTTTGTCCGGGAGTGAGCTTTGTCAAGAACATTATCTAAGAGCAAGACACACTGGAAATGTATGCTATAAAATTAATTATGTAGTCTTTCGAGACAATGTAGATTTGATGTAACTTTGCTTTCAAAGTAAAATGCTAAATTTCAATAAGTATGTTTCATAATACAACAACTATATTTATATATTTAAGGAAAATTGCCATAATGAAATTATATTAGGTAATCAAATTTAAGAGTAGTTTTTTCTTCTTATATTTCCAAACTATTTTTCAACAAAGTTATCCTTATCCATTGTAACGCAATATAAGTTGAGGTGAACAAGCACATACAAAAATGTGCGTATTAGTATATCTGTAGTTTTCCCAAGGCCACGATAGTCTGTAACATATGCGTGTGTTTATAACAGTCCAATATTAGAATATCTTTAACACACTTATAGGGAAATATAAAATCAGGCTGTGATCTCGTGACTAGTGTTGTGGACTCGCGGATCACAGGACCGAGGTTCTAACCCCACTCTATTCCAACTTGATTCCCATTTTCGAATTGTGAGTTAGTTTATAACTAGTCGAAAATGGCCCGAAATTGAAATATTTGGGTAAATCATAAAATCGCAAATACTTCCTTGAAATTATTTTTATTTTTATTTTAACTATCACTTGTCCCTGTTAATTTGAAATATTAACCACAATTTTTTTTAAGAATTAAAAAATACAATGTAATTATTATTCTTAGGAACACAATTTTTCTACTCAAGTAATTCTTATAATTTTTGTAACTTACATGCTGTGAACAGTTATAAAGGATTATTGGCCCAGTTATAATTTGTTTTGTATCTATCTATGTGAGTGTTGCTTATAATTTATTATTGTTCAAAACTAAATAAGTAAATAGACCAAAAAAGAACAGTCAGTTTACAAGATATATGTACATCTTTGTGATTAATGCGTTTGCCTCAATTTAAGTTGCGTTACCTGTACTTTATGTTATTCTTCATTCATTAAAACAATACTATTCTCAGGAAAAAAACGGGTCATGCAAAATTGGAATCAAATCGTATATTTGCTCGTGTGACAGTTTCATACTCTATGAATTACTAAATATAACTTTATGGTCTCAATACCAATGTCGGTTCCTTGTAGACATTTCTGCTATATTCAATAGTTCTGATGTAGTAACTTAACATAGAAGTAATACAATAAATTTTCTATGACAAAATTGGAATTTGAAATACCTAGAACTGTGTTATAGGATACTGAAAGTGAATCTCCGGAATTATTTATTAATGTAAAAAATGTTAAAACAATTTATAAATGAAAATGTGTCTAATAATTCAAGGGAAAAAGATTATCCATCCAAATATTTTTTTATTTACTTCTACAGAGACATTCAAAAGAAACTATATAGTAACACTAAATCACAAGATGAATCGTAACCAAACTATCTAGAAAATTCAATCGTTCTGGCCCCAATTACCGGGCCTTATGAGCCTCATTTTAAGTTTACTATATGAATAAAACACGAGTGATACTTTAATCCACAAATTTGGAATATCCAGTGACCGGTTTCATCGCTTTCGCGACATTTTCGAGACTGGTACCTTTATTAAATACTTGTTTTATTTACTTAATAAATTACAATGAACTTCCATCAAGAATTTTCACTTACAAACTTAAATGTCTCATTTTAAGTGTTTTTTTCCACCTCTTTGCGATCATTCTTTTTTGTAAATTTTCCCCTTTTACTTCTGATAAGCCGTTTACCATTTTTTAATAATAAAACCCCTATTCCCACCCGATGATGCATAGGGCACTACATTGGAACACCTAGTGGAGTGTATTTCGATCACCTGTTATATGAAGATCAGTTGAATAGTCTTACGTTTCAGGTACCAGTCCATGTACAGTGAAAATTACATTGTTAAACAACCATTAAAACAAATATTTCACGTCAAACCTGCCAGGAATCGAACTTGGGACCTCTACCATGGTAGGCGGATACACCAACAGGATACAGGATTTTTAGTCAAGAGTAGCTGTCGAGTCAAAAACACTTATTTAATTTCTGCAAATTACCAGGACGCGAACCCTTTTGTGAATAACCAATGTTGCTAAAAAGGTCGAGATTTTTACATCCACAGCTTAACTTGTTCATTGTTAAATAATAAATTATCTTCATTGCTGATTAATTGAGTTGAAATGTTCTTATTAATTCAAATGTGGATAAGTAGTCTATAATAAAATTTCTGATATAGTACCTATGAAACTATTTCATTTGATGTCTCAGTATGTACTGAAAAAATATTAATGAAGACTATTGATTACCACGACAGATGGTAAAAGATTCAATCAAGATAGATCGTGGTCCCGTGATAGTGTTGCAGACTCATGGACCAGAGGTCCGAGGTTCAAACCCCCTCTACCACAACTTGTTTTCCATTTTCTAACACGGTTATTTAAAAGGCACTAAAACTGAGCATATTTACAAAAACTAATATTTCTTTGTCATAAAGAAAACAAAATTCTCAGACTTATAAATAATACTGATTGGATAGAATTTAAGTATATGGGAGTGTTCAAAATAACAAGAATTGATAAATTTTTCTAAAATACAGTTTTCCATCTTGCATTAAATATTCTTTTTACTTTTGACTGATAAGTTGAAAACATTTATTCGTCGTAATGGAGTTTTCTACTCCTATTTGACATTGATGTCCTCTTTCAATTGAAGAATGTAGTATTTTTAACACATTATTGCGACAATATAAAAATTACTTATTTAAAATGTAATAATTTATCGAAAAAAACGTAAGAAAAATATGACCCCACAATGTTGAGTATAAAAAATAAATTATCTTGTTTTATTTTTACGTAAGTGATTGCTTATGACTTAAATATAATATACATATTATCTTATAATAAATTAACAGATTTTCTCTTATATCCGATATGACATTTATATACTTTAATATCAGCATATTGAACTATAAATTAAATTAAGTAATAGTTCTTCCGTAACAAATTAGAAGCCTTTTATAGATGAGATGATTTTTATATTTTATTATACTAACCTTTATTTTAATATTCCCAGTACCTCTTACCTACTTTGAAATGTTCTTAACTTGCCTAAGTACAATTCACTAAATAATTGATAAAATGAATTGTTCTTAGTAACAATAGTTAGTGATATTCAAACTTCATCTAAGAATGAAAATCTAAAATAAATTGCAAATCACAACATGCAAAACTTTGGATTATTTCAGAGCGTTAATGATGGAACGTCCAGTGTCCTACTAGCAGTACTTTGCAACCTATCAATAAAGCGAATATTGTCTTATTATTTTCAAATGTTTAACCGTATAGGCAGCATTGCCAACCTCCAACACGCAAAAAACAGGAGATTTTTTTTTAAATCAGCAGATTTTGGTAAATTCATTACAACCCAAGGGTCGTGGAAGAGGGGAGTGGGTGGCCAACATCACCAACCACTAGATTCATTATTTCCTTGTAAACTGTGGGAAGGGGGGGCGGCCAGTTACCAACCTCAAAATACTTTATTCCCCAAAGGCCACAAGTGTGCGGAGGAGAGTGGCTCTTGATTTGTTGTCCGCCTAAAAGCCCTAAGCGGGGGAGGGGGGGATAGCTACTATTGTGTCAAAAAATTTGACGATTCTTCAAAATATCATAGATAAAACCAAATCTGCAGAATTTAGATCAAATTCGGTAGATTGCACACAAAATCTTTGAATCTACCGGAAAATCAGTAGGGTTGGCAACGCTGCCTATAGGTGCCACTAATGAGATGACTCGCACATGGAACAGTGTAACATAAACATTTTCATGTATCTAGAATATGTTTTGCTGCTAATTTAACATACACATTTCAGCGTTACAACCTTCATTCTATCATGTCTCTGGCTACCACCTTCCAGTTTTGCTGCCCCAGAGCCCAATAGCCACGACATCATACGACCATTGCAGTCTCAGCTTCTTCGCCCTTCTGAGTCGTGAAACAACACTTTTTGGGAGCTCCAGATTCCTCGTGCCGTGCAAATGCCCTAGCCAACGCAAATTAACACATTGCCTAAAATGAATAGAGAGACTATTCCATTTTCGATTCCGCATAATATCCTCTAGCAAAACTTATCTCTATTGGCAGTATTTTTCTTTCCCAAAAACATTCCAAAATCTGTCAAACCCACTAACTAGACAATTTTGTTGAATATTTTTTTTCATCTTGGTGGGTAATTTAATCACGTTTCTACAAACATTGTTGCGGAAATGGCTGTGAATACAATCTAGCTCTTGACGTTCTATCATTAATAAGCTAATTGTATTCTACATACTATACGGTATGAGTTTGAGTTACGGTTTATTTTTTATATTTTTATTTATCAGCGAAAACTATAAAATCAAGGAACGAAAGTAATTATGTCCGTAAGTAGTTGTGCATGTGGATCCCTTCTTGTGTAACCTTAACAATTTTAAATCGCCATTTGATAAACGTTTATATAAAACAAAATTACATCCGCACTGGGAAAAATTAATATAATAATCAAATTAGAATAACTTTCATCGCTGTAACAATTTCAAAATTAAATTTATATTAACAGTTGGTGCCTGGTATGTGTAAAAAAAGATTAATTGTTATTTAATCTAATTAATATTTTATTTTCATAAGATCCTTTATAGGGAGGTGTTCAACGATTCATCTAAGAGGACAATTATATAATTTTTCTAGGTTAAAACTACATACTCAACAACTAGACACCAATCATTGTTAAAAGAAAGATTCATCTGATCTTTAAAATAACCTCCTGGTGACAAGTGGTAAAAAACTTAAAATGATAACGTCAAAAACAAAATTATTATTGAGTTGATAAAAAGACCCTGATCTCGAAGATAAACTGCTTAAGCCAAAGTAAAACTTCATAACCAAAAATACTATATTAGAAAAATGAAAAATAATAAATCTCTATTTGCCAATTGAACAAATATATTAACACTTTGTCGCTTACATTATAACAAAGCATAATATATTTTAAAAAATAGGTTTTTTATTTTAATTTTATTCCTGTTAAAAGTGTGTGATATCGCATAATTTAGATAAATAAACACCGAAAATAATATATAACACAATACGCACAGATCACCAACGATATGCGGTGTTAAAATGTGAGTGACGATATTATGATATATCTGATATAATTTTGATGATTTTTTGTTCGGCATTGTTTATTACTTAAATCAATTTATTTGTGTTGCATCGAGTTCTTTTTTTTCTAATTATCTATCTACTATAAAACATATTATATAGTTATACACCTAAATGAATTTAAAATAGGTAATCCTAAGATATGTATTTTTAGCTGGTAATACCATGGTCTCTAAAACAATAATTTTTCACGACTTGAATATTCTTATATGCTACGTAGATACTTACCTGTCATATAGTGCCTATTAGTCACTTTTCTATTTGAAGTCCATTGTTATAGGTAATATAAAAGATATGTTTAATGTCTACTAGATTATAACGTATTAAGATGTTTTATAATTAATTTATCAATAATGTTTAATCGATCAAACGCTCAGATCAAAACATCTAACGTGGGTGTACCTTATGCACAATTACGTAGTAATTAAAGTTTATGCTTCTTTTTATAGAAGACTTTTTATTTTATCATTTGATTCAATTATAAAAACACAATGTTTTATTTCCTTACACACAAAGACCTATTTTATATGGACACCCCTTAAATATTACCGAACAGCTCGATGGCCTAAATTGAAAATAAAAAATGCTTAAAAACAATTATTGGAATGTTGATTCAGTTATATAAATTAACAAAGTCTTTTGTATTTTTTAATGTGGTGTTTATATATAGTACGACTTTTGTAAGCATTTATAGACTTTTAATATTATGTTGTAATTGTTCTGTAATTCTTACCTCATATTAAGGTATTATGTGTAGTGACATATTTTAACAAAGATATTTCAGATTGTTTAAATTTTTAGAGCATGGATATGTATTGGATATTTAACGAAACAACGTGTAGTCTTTGTCAAAAGGATATGTAATTATAAAAACATACATATCTATGTTATGGTGCAAATTTATGATCTCTAAAATATGTGAAAATATTTGTACATATTGCGCAGTATATGTAGCTTTATACATATTTTATATCAAAAACTATGTATTAACGCAACGTTTGTGAAGAAATGCATTACCTTACAATTAGGAAGGTACCGTTGAGCTGAAAGTATCGAGAACCAAAGATACTCTACAGTAGGTGGACTTACTTAATACGGAGTAATTAAATTAACCAGATGCAAAGAACACACTTAAATATCTCCCTTGAGTTGCTATACTTTTTTTTTCATACAGCATTTTAATAGTTTGTGTCGGAACTTCCTACGATTAATGAATCGATAAGTCTGTGTCAGCTCTACTTTGAGAAGGAAAATAACTACTAAAGTATTAGAAAATCAAGGTCTGTTAAATGTGAAAATGTACAATTATTTATATGCGTAATAGAGTGCACCATTGTGAATAGGATTTCCCTCAAATTACACACTAGAATCTTAATATTCCTTAATACTAAGGATTTTACAGGAGTGTAAAGTTATTATATTTCCAATTTAAAATTATACAATTAATATTTAGGTTAATTTTAAAATGCTGTATTTTACAATACAAATATTAGAAACGTAACATAGTTAATTTATTAAAATATATATATAATATATTCATGTTATTTATTATGTTGTTCTGCTCAGATTCATTAACAGATCGGATGATATAAATCCGATACTTCAACTACCTACATATAAAGGCCACTCAGTTCTTGTGTTCTTAATTGAGCTGTTTTTTTATTGTTAAAATATTTGTTATTGTACTTTAAACAGATAGGCAAAATAATTGTATATTAATTAAATAAATTATGAATTCTATCGCTAAATATGTATAAATAAATGGATTACTATTTTTAAATGTTGCATCACAGTCAAATCTTTATTCACCCTGAGCTTCAATAGATATTTGTCTGGGATAATTATTTTAATATTACCATTCTGCTTTAATAAGTGTATCTATAAAATAATATAAAACTACAGCGCAATTATTTAAATTAGCAAGTGTTTTGTACAAAATAGTCGCTTTGCATATTAATCTGTTTATTTTTTAATTGAGATTTGACATTGTCAAATAGTGACTTTATTTGTGAATGGGAATAACTAATAACCGTATAATAAAGATGGATTGATTCTGCCTAGCTCATTTTGCACTTAATCTGCCGACATTGTTTTGATGCAGTTTTACAAATCAATTAATTATTTTATATTTGAAATGGTGCCATGCTCATAAATAGCTCTTATAGTTTGCTCAATAAATAATCTACTGCTTTTTTTAAATAATCTTCAAAACATAATCAATATTGCTCATTTATTTTTAATATTATTTTGTTTGAAAAATGCTCAGGATAAACAGTCACAACAGCTATTGTTTTATGATAACATTTTAAAATATGAATGAATAATTTTACTATTTACGTATGAATTTATTTTGTGCAAAATCACTTAAATAAATGTAATATGCTGAGCAGTTTCAGAACAAAACTGTTACTTCGTCCCGGGTCTTCAAAAGCATATATGAGGAACCTCTGGCCCGCGGAAATGTGAAGTTTTGGCCATAACAAAATTTGTTCATAAACTCAATTCATCAAATGTATGTGTGCGAAGTTATTTTATTTTATAATACCTAGATAAATAATATTATCAGAGAGCTCGAGGCCATTTTTCACAAAAATGGTTCTTAATAAATTGTCCTTTATCAAAAGAACTGCAGTTATCGTGCATCATGTCTTTTTAATTTTGGTAGAATGGCTGCGATTTATTTTTATATGGTGTTTGCTGACTACAACTTACATGTGTGGTTACCTTGATATTCTGGCTGCAATTCAGAGGAAAATTGGCAAACTGGGGTTGACTAGAAAAAGGTTACCCCATGCTTGCTTTAAAGTAAACTAAAACTAAATATTTTTTTATCTTAACAAAGCTTGATGCCTAGTATAAATATCCTATATTCATCTGCTACACGTTCAGTGCTACACATCCAGACTACAGATTCTCGGAAAAGTAAAGAGGTGTTTTGAAATAAATTTATTCAAGTGATTTAACAGAAAATAAATACATAGTTTAATTATTTATTTAAAATTACAAAATAATTGGTCCACATATATTAAAATATCATTTCAAAGTTTCTGAAAAGACGATTATGGTTAAAAATTTACAGACTCTTTGTTTTATTTGCATAATAAATAATAATAAAGATCATTTTTTTACATGTAATCATAATGTTTGCGCTTTAATATCGCTTTTGGCACGGCAAGATCGTACACTACTGGTATATTTTGAGGATTACTCTGCAACAAAAAAATGCTTGATGAAGTTATGTAAATTCTGCTTTACATAATATAAATGTTGCTGTAAGATTATTTTTTATAGGGTGTAAGCGAAAATGTGCAGTGATCTGTGAGTAGGTAGGTGTTCATTTTTGCTGTCAGTATTATATATATGGAAACATTCATATTTAGAGGGCCTAATCTTCGGAAACATTCATGGATATTGTTTAAAATATGTATGTAGCGTAATTTATCATTTAAATTGTATTTATTATTGAAGCTTCGTTGAATGCATAATGTTGAGTGTTAATAAATTGGATAGATGTCATTGTAAGACAATTGCTAAAGGTTGCATTATGATGAGAAACTAATAAATGCTTGTAAATAATAACCGTTTTATTTTTACCTTTATACTTCAATTCTTATTCTAGTATATGAGAATCGGTGCCAAACAAGCTTCCGATGCCGTTGCCCCCTGTGTAGATCTATTGTGACGGGGCCCCGTAAATTGATTCTCGAATAGGTAGGGGGCGAGTGCTCTCAAATCCTCATATTGAATATTATGATTAATTACGTAGTGTGAATAGTTATACCCTGGCAGACGATCTAACAGGTATACGCCCTCCATCCGTCACTTAAGATTTGTGTACCTAGAGAGTAAAATACATATGTTTAATTTGATTTCCAACGTCAAAAATATTTCCTATTCAAATAGCTAATCTTTTTTTACCCGGATCAATCCTTTACATTATTATGCCTCTCATGGCCCAGAGCTTTCCAATCATCTTAATTTTTAAGAAGCATTTTAGGGTTTTGCTATCCACACCTGCAAATTGTAAAAATACTTAGATGGATGTGTTGCATAATATTTTTATTTGATGCAAAAGAAACTCTTACTTCTTTACAATCGGCCAAAAATACACAGTTTTGGAACTAACAGACCACAGCTATACTTACTCCGTATTCATCAATCTTGACAACCTTTCCTAGTCCACCTATTGCAGAAAGGTTATAAGAAAATGAAGAACACATCTCTAGGAGGTAGTTAGTCAAAATGGCCAGAGTAATCTGGTGTAAACCGCTCAAAATCACTTCCTAGGGAGGACATTCTTTCTGTGTTTTCACTGTTTTCAAATTGGTTTCTGGGCGACGTCAATCCGGTTTTTTATCTTTGTATTTTTTCATTGGACTATTGCACTTGATACAAACTTTGACATTGGGTATTTGGCCTTTCAAATGGCAAAAATTAACCGCTGCCTCCTCGGAATAATTCACAGCGGCCATCACCAAATCTAAAATTGTTAATTATTTTTCCAAACCAACAATATAATTCAAGAGAAGTGTTACAATTAGTGTTTTCAGTTAGAATGCGCATTTTCGTCGACTTTCAAACAAGAATAAAATAGGCACGAGAAAACAGAGAACGACGCAACTAATATTTTTTCTGAATTTTCTGACGTGTAAAAAATAGCGAACAAATTAACATTTGAATTCCAAATCGTAACCAAAAGACGTAATTCTAATAAATGATTGTTAACAAAATAATTACTTACCTTAATATATGGTGTAGTGATTTTCAAAATGTGTTTAAAACAGAAAAAAATATTAATCATACTAATAGCTATTTCGAACTATTAAAATGTAATTGAATCAAATTTTTATTTTTTATTGTGTGAATAAAAATCACATTTTTTAAATTTGTTCTCAGATGTCATTGGTCGTTATCTGTAGACTGTTGTGAACTGTGATTGGTCGTGATTTGTCATATTGTTTTCCAATTATGTCAGTTTGACCACCATAACCATAACACTAGTTAACATTTGCAATAGACAAGTTTATACTGTTTTTCTTCTTCTTCGTTTTTTAATGGCCTTTTCACATCTCTACTTGGATGTTCTGGCCAGTGTCGAGTATTTTTGTTTTGTTTTTTTTTTTTTACATATTTACACATGTGTTAGTTATATAATATATACAAGTTAGTATGTTAGTATTCAATATAAAATAAAGATATAATAATATTACATATTTACAGCTTTACACCATTTATAACTAAATATATTATAAATACACGTTTATTGGGTGGGGACAGGAAAGTTAGAATATGAATAGGGAATGGGATAT
Source organism: Micrasema longulum (assembly GCF_059751315.1). Taxonomy (NCBI): domain Eukaryota; kingdom Metazoa; phylum Arthropoda; class Insecta; order Trichoptera; family Brachycentridae; genus Micrasema; species Micrasema longulum. Next base: position 289,803 of record NW_028279949.1, on the reverse strand, counting down.
TAATATCAGAGAGGTCGGATAAGAAATCAGGATAACAATCATTTATGGGGCAGTTTGTACTGTAATTAATGACCCAATGAATCAACAAAAATGCTTTTGTTTATGACAGCTGCAGTATTCATTATTATTTTCTATCCTGGTCCAATAGCAAAGGTTCTTGCTTCTCCCACAAAGGATTCCAGATTAAATTTTTAGTGAGATCATAATGATCTAATTTATATTTTTTCGAATCTGATTGCTTTTTGACACTTTTCTCATTTAGATCTTTGGCCTATTATGGTGCAAAAACAAATACAAATTTATATGAAACTTGATGCTGTTCGTAAATTTTCGTGCTGTACCAAAAATAATTACAAAACTAGTGTTTAAATTGGTAACTTAGAATTTGGAAAAAAAACATCAATTACCATGGCATAACTTATCAATTAAAATTTTATATTATGAAATGATGGGGGTAACCTATTCATAAATACAAAACTGTATTAAAAAAAAAATGACGGAATCATTTATTTACATTTTTGACCAATATCACAAAATTAAAATCCTGTTTTTATTATTTACATAGATAACATCATCGTCAGCCTCACTTGTAAAACTCGTAAGTCCATAACTTGCTTTTGTTCAGGGGAGAGTAAAAATCATTTTTACTTTAGTACATAGTAGGAAGTTTTTTTTCAATCCACATTTTTTTATTGCTTAACCTACCATCAATTTTAAATCAGGTTTGTACCAAGCTTCACTGTTATCTTGGCTAGTAGTAATTATTCTAACATTCAAATTAAAATTGCGATAAACGTAAAAAATACTTAAATTATTATTGTAATCTCACTGAAAATTGAATCCGGAACTCTCCGTGTGTCAGGCAAGCGTCAGCCATTAGTTCAAGGGGGCCACAATTTGGTTTGTTTTTCTAACCCACTTGCACGTTTGGTAAAATTTTGTAATGAAAAAAGGTAGGGAAATTTTCATACCTTCCCCTTCCCCCCATTGCTCCCGCCCCAAGGACAATGAATCTACCGAAATCTACCGATTTATTTTTCTGTATCTACCAATTTTCGCATCATAGAGGCTGGAAATGCTGTCACGGACTTTTGACCAGCATTGTTATTACTAGAAATTTTCGGTAGATCTACCGATTTTAGGAGCAATCTACCGATCTACCGAATTTTATTGAAATACTACAGATTTCTTCGTTTTTTTCATAGAACAAATTTCAATACAAATAAAACGAATACATGTTGAAGTAATTTATTGTTTCTTTTCTTATTTATGTTGCCATTTGTTGATTGTTAAAAAAATTCCTTATCTATCGTACATAAGTTATTAATGAATTATATATTAATGAAATGAATAGGTTAGTATTGGTGAATGGTGATTCCCGTTTTTTTTCAAATATATAATATTGTGGTATGATAAATCATGACCATAGAATTTCATGACATTATGGAAAAATTCATATATATCTTTGTTTATCTTATAAGGAGAAATGAGAAGGGATCACCGTTCATATAAAAACGATAAAAATGGTTTTTCTTCAGTTCATAATGTTTTTAAATTTAGTTGAATCATTGTTTTAAGCAATTTTCAGTACTTCAGCAGTTAACAGTTTTTACATTTAAAGAACTTTAAAATATAAATTATTTCTTTGTTTGACAGCAAAGATTGACTGATGATTGTAAAAATGACCAGGACATAGAAAGATAGAGAATACCCATCAATTTCAGGGCCTCTATGCTGCAAGACGCCTTTACCTGCAACAAAAAAAACTATTTATACCGAGTCATTGGCAGGCTTACAATACACAATACTTGAATATTCTGGGCCAGTTTTGCAAGCCAGAATCAATATATTTTGGTGATTCACATATTGCAGTCCTTTTAATTTTCAATTGTTCATTCATCATGCGTTTTCGACTATTTAAAGCAACGGCCTTAGACGAAACGGCGCTTTCATTTTGAACAATTGTCAAATTTATTTTTGCCTTCCCCCCCCCGCTCACATCTCCCGAATCTACCGATTTATTTGTCTGAATCTACCTATTTTCGCTTGATTTAGTCTGGCAACTCTGCTCTTGACCACTCTTGACAATCGAAATTGACAGCTGCTTCATATTTTTCAAATTTGTGAAGTTAAAATACGATTTTCGGAAGTATTCTGTATTTATTGTAATATCGAAATGAATATAAGCGTATTTGATATATTTAAATTTCCAATTGATAAGAGTAAAATGTGCAGAGGTTGTCTTTCTCAGAATAATAACCACCTTCAATCATTGTTTACGATTGTAAGCGAACAAAACATGACATTAAGCGAAATGCTTACGGGTATTACTACTTTAAAGGTATAATTATTGTACCTGTTGATTGAAAATCCTTATTTCAGCTTTAAAAAGCATTGTGACGTTTATTTATTTGTAACTAACATGGTTATTTTAGATTTACCCAGACGACGGCTTACCTGATAAATTCTGTCCTCACTGCGTATCTCAAACCAGTACGACTTATTCCTTTAAGCGGCAGGTGGAATATTCTGACAAGATTTTAAAATATTTTCAGCAAAATGGTTGTTTATCATGGGCGGATTCTAAAGAAGTAAGTTTTCTTAGTATACATGATTTGATTTTACATTATTTACAAAACAAACACATTTTATGAATACAAAACAATAAGATATATTTAACTTAGTTTCCTTGAATACGTGTTTTTTTAAATGTATATGTATGTATATATGTATGTGTGTATCAGTAGCGTGCCTAGGGTTTACGAGTAAGGCAAGCCCATATATATATTTTTATTTATTTATTTATTTTACTAGGTAAACAAACAGTATGTACACATATATTGCCAATTTCTTTGTATATTAGAGTAAGAAACTCATGCACACACCAAAAAAATTGTTTACACTTAATACAATAATTTAAATTATGTTCAATATAATAAATGTAAAAGTAACGAAATGAAAAAATATTTTTATAATATAATAATGTTAAATGTCTGCTTCTCTCAAAATTTCAATAATTTTTGACCTAAATTTACATACATTGTCACAAAAAATATCAGCCTCGGTAAATATATTGTTATACTGGTCGCATATTCTAGGTATTGTAGATTGTTTAAAATAGTTTGTTGACGCGTTTTCAGTGTAAAACAAAAGATTTTGTCTTGTCGATCTAGATGGCACACGGAATGGAAGTCTTTCTAGTAGGTTAGGAGAATCAATTTTGTTATTAATTAATTTGAATAAAAATAACTGGTCCAACATTATTCTTCGATTTTTAAGAGAGTTTATTCCATGGTACTGCATACTTTCAGCATGATTAGAAAGGTTAATGTTTAACCGGTAGTCGACCTGCTTAAAATTTTTTTTTAAATCCACATGTGGTGTAATTCCCTGACGGCCTCATAGTATAGTGGTCAGCGCATTTGCCTACCATGCAAAAGGTCTCGGGTTCGATTCCCGACATGGTTGATTTGAAATATTTATTTAAAAAGGTGTTTTTACACTAGAATGTGTCATAGTCCCTGGACTGGTACTTGAAGCGTAAGACTGATCATCTTACCTTCATGTAGCAAAAAAGATAAAGATATACTGCGATTGCAGTGCTCTATGCACCATTAGGTGCGGAAAAGGAATGATGATGAATTCACTTTTGTGAAAACATGATGTATGCTTTCTTCACTACAGTTGGACAGTCTACAAAGCATCCAAAAAGTATATTATGACGAATAACAATATTTTATGAAAATATGCATAGGATAATCTTTCTGGGTTCGTTTAAATAAACGAAATAAAGAAAACACAATATTATTTTATATAAAGTAATTCCTCAGATATCAACCATTACCAATAAGTAACATTAATAAAATATAGCATGCGTAGAGTTGAATAATAGTCATCGGAACCCACAGATACATAAATATAAATTATAATTGATATAGAATATTGGAAAAGGAAAAGGATAGTAGATAGGCAAATAAAAAAAGAAACGTCGGCCATCTCCGAATTCTTTTTATATATGACGTTCGCACAAAATGAAGTAAATTATCATAAATCTTAACCAGTACGGGTCTTTAATCAATGAAGATAAAAATAACCGTTTAAAATTATCAAATTCCGCAAAAAAGAGCATAATAAACAATCGTAAAGTTTGTTCGATACAAAATACAAGATACGCTCTCTGCCAACTTTACCTTAAAGAAGCTGGCTTCAGATTCCCATATAAAACTCAACATATACAGACAAACATTTTATGAGTTTACTGTTTGTTTACATGCGAATTGCACCGTGAAATAAGCCCCATAAGAACCCCACGTGCGAGAGCGAGATAAGAAGACATAGTGTCGTTCGCGCACACGGATTTCATACGGTTCGGATCTCGGGATGCGTACAGTACCAACGTCGAACAGATCTCTAATTCTCATTTGGCGCGAAATTTAAACAACTAAATGAATTATTTTTAAGCGTTAGGTCCAGATTTGGTTATTTTGAAATAAAATTAATAGGCAAGCCCGGCTTATGGGCTTCTATGGAAATACCGCCACTGGTGTGTATGTATATATATATATATATATAAATAATATTTCTATTTGTTTTTAGTTTTTATATGCAACATTTTATTTGATTTTCAATATGTATTTTCTTTAATTTTAAGATAGAATAAATAAAAAAAAATAGTTTGAGACCCCTGAAACATTATATATACAAGCAGTCATACTTGCTACCTAGATGCTAGGGTTCATGCTCATTCGGTTGTACATAAGAAGTATATACTACTGACTTTGCAACAATAACCGATGAACCGGAGATTCAGTCTGTTTGTATAATATACTCTATTGATAAATGTCTATTTTTATTTTTGCTGAATTTTTGTGTCTAACAATGTGTGCCTATGTACGATTTACAAACCTAAAATACATCTCTTTTTTACTACTTGTCTTCTATACTTCACTGTTTTACTATAAATCTTTTGTTCTTTTTTTACTATACATTACATTTACTGAGTTTCACCATAACAATTAACTATGTTTTCTTTATATTAAATAACCATGTATTTAACTTTCATTTTGTACAAATTGGCTACCGCCGTTAGTTATAATAATAAATGAATAAATAATATAAATTATACATTGGTGGATTTATTGCTTCCAACCAACTGATAAAATAAAGGTTTTATTTAGATTATTTAAGTTTTCCTAGTGCTCTAAAAAATGTGCTCTGCATTCATTTTCTTTTTATTATAACCTAGTTGAATACTAACCACTTTGTTTTTATCTTAAATTATTCTCAGCTTTACTTTGTTATATTTATATTTAGAACACATGATTTTATCATGTTCATTGTTATCTTTTATTTAGAGATGTTATGTTTATTTTAAACTTTTTTTTTATTTTTTGAATTTTATGTTCACTAAATTGTTTAGTTTTAATTATTCTATTATATTTCAATAGAATTAAGAATAGTCCAGAAGGAGCGTAGAATAATATTTGAATACATTGGACTGTGTCCAAAAATGCCCCCACTTTGCCTCATTTTCGTCGCACGCATTCGTGGAGTCGCCGCGTAATGTTGCCATATGGGAAAAAATATAGTCATAACACAAATGTAAGGTTAAAAAAAAGCTATTTGTTAATTTCTTAAAAATTTTATTGTGCACGCGGAAACATTGATTGACACAACAGAGTTGATAAAAATGGGTAATTTAATAACAGTAATTGAATTGATGAACTTTGAACTAAAAGTATAAAACAATTTTTATTTGACATAAAACGGATATTTTTATATCATATTAAATAATATTTGATGTTTTAAAGATAATGTCGGTCAAATGTCTACCATGGCGTTGTTAAATCCGAGATCCAATTTTCATTAGTTCTCTCATTAGATGAGCAAAGTAGGGTAAACAAATTTACTACCCTGGCAATACTAACGAAATTTCCATTTTGTTTTCTTTGACAATCTGATAGACGGAAAAATAATTCAATTTTTAAGTAATGCATTTACCAATTACACATGAAATGTGATCCCATCCTGTTTCTTAAAGATCTCAGCAGTATTTTTACATTTTGAAACGACACAACACGGCATAGTTGAATTTCAATTGGGAGTTGCGTACTTAGCGACGTCTACAAAGAAACTAATGGGTCAAAACGTAAAACTACTCTTGCGGAGTAGTTTAGTCGCCTTCTGTTTGATGCACATATGCGGTTTCTAGACTATTCTTAATTCTATGTATATTTTATATTTTGTTCTACAGAATATTTTTGTTCACTGCTGTGATTATTTCTGCAAAACATTTTTTTGTAAAAAGTTCTTTGAACCATTGATGTATAAACAAATAAATAATTAAACAGATGATCTTAAGCTTACTTAACAGATGTAAATAGTACTTCACTATTCTTCATCATCATCATCATTTCTCTATCCGCACCCAGTGGTTTATAGGGTACTGGCACATGAATCGTAAAGCTTATTACCTTTCCTCCATGTAACAGATAATTGGGCTATGTTTATTTATTTATTTAACTTTTTGTACATGTTATTTTTAAATTGGCGGGCTTATTGCCAAATGGCAATTTCTTCCAACCAACCTATAAAATAATAGTTTTATTTTTATAATTCAAGTTACAAAACATATTCAATAGAAAATAAATATTAAAAAGCTAAAGATATATGAAAAAAAAGAAATAAACGTATTTGTTTATAAATTACCTTAAATCAAAACTATTACTCAATGGGAAAAAGGAAAAAAAAGGAAAGAGGAAAGGAGGAGAGATTAATACCCGTATGCAGAGACAAACCTTAAGGTGAGGAAAGTACATTATATTGTCTTCACCTTTGGGTTATTCTCTGCATTTGAAATTAGAATGTACTTTTCTTACCTTAAGTTTTGTCTCTGCATACGGGTATAAGTAAGAGAAAGGAGATGTTTCTTCAGACGTGATTTAAACAGAGATAATGTCGTAACATCTTTGATGGTGGATGGGAGATGATTCCACTGCGGCATGAGCGGCATGGACACTACATGAGTTAGAGAAGAAAGAGGAATTGTGGATGGGTATTAAGAGAGTGCCTTGAGAATTAGAACGAAGAGGTAAACCATGAACTGATAAGCGTTGAAATTTTTCACGCAGGCATATAGGAGCGTTAGGACTATGAAGTACATTGAACAGAAGTGAGAGGGAGTGATAGTCTCTCCTCCGTCTAATTTTGAGCCATTTCAGTTGCCTACGATAATCAGAAATGTGGTCATATTTCCTAAGACCAAAAATGTACCTTATGCATGTATTCTGAAGTCGTTCAAGTTTATCGAGTTGTTCACAGCTTTAATCAGTCATGGAAACATCAGCGTAATCTAGAATGGGTAGTAGTAATGCTTGTAATTCATTAGTATGAGCTTGCCAGCATAGATGTTCATCCATTAGCACTCCTAGATTTTTTACGGATTTCCTGTATTGAATATTGGTACCATTGACATTAAGAGGATTAAGTGAAGATACGTCGAGCTTACTAAGCAATCTTAATTAACATGTTGTATTAGGTTTATCAGTGCAGTGCCCCATGCATCATTGTGTGCGGATAGGGTAATGATGATCATAATTTTCGAACCAAGAAGTTCCAACTTATTTTTATTATGGTGCTATGCCATTTCTTTTTATGTCGGGGGGGGGGGGGGGCACATATTAGCCCCGAATATAATGCAAATGTTTTTTGGAAAAATAATTTGAGTAAAAAATATTGCATTATATTCTAGTTAATACGATATTTATTTATACTTTTACTTGGCACTGCACATACTATGAAACTGCCTTGGGTTCCAATGCTGTGCCCTATGGACCACTGAGTGTGGAAAGGGAAATAATGGTAATTTTTACGATGATTCATGTAGGATATTTTTGCATGGTAGGCAAACGCGCTAACCACTGAATAACGAGAAGAACAGATATCAAATTTATTTCAGAGATGTTTTAGCATACAATTAAATATTAGTATTGTCAATGTGTCTGAGAAAACAAATAAAAAAATCATTTATTACTGATGATGATGATTTCACTAAATAAAGGTATTATTTAGTTAATTTAAGTTTTTTTTATTTTATTGCTCAAAAAACTTATATTTTTTAAATACTAATGTTGTATTATTTTTTTTATTATTATTATCTAGTTATTGTCAACTTTACTGTGTTATATTTATATTTAGAACATAAGATTTTCTCATGGTTATTGTTATCTTTTATTTAGAGATGTTATGTTTCTTTTTTACTTTTTGTTTTTTGTATTATATGTTCACTAATTTTTTTAGTTTTAATTATTCTATTATTTCATACTATGTACTACACGTTTATTGTGCACTGCTGTAATTATTTCTGTAAATTATTATTTTTTGTAAAAGGTTCTTTGAACTGTTAATGTATAAATAAATTAATAAATTAGTGATACTTAAATTAATAGTATTAGAATTCTCAGTGTCCAGGCGGATAAAGAATACAGTTCTGTCTTTGAAATTGAACTAGGTTCCTGGATGATTATTTTCGACTCGATGGCTGCTCTTGGATTAAATTCATTAAATTAAAATCCTGAATAAAGTAATCGAGTACGTTGACGCCTTTGTCTACAATTTTTGAGGTCCTCGGTTCAATTCCCCGCCAGACAGGAAATATTAATTTTAAAGGTTGTTTGAACTGCAATGTTGCATTGTTTTAGACTGGAACCTGAAGCGCAAGACTGATCACCTTACCTTCATGTAATAAGTGATCAAAGGGGAAATGATAATTATTTTTTTTTTTTTTCAGTTTAAAATTTTATCAGATCCCCTGAAGTTAGCCACAATAGAAGATTCGGATATACTTACCCTGCAAAAATCTTCTAAGGGTCTCTTATCTTCGTCAACGATTTCAAGTGTTAAACCATCCTGTAACAGATCAGCAATATTTTTTACAGGTGAAGTACAAACTAATGATAAAAAGCAGGAATGTCTTGAAAGTCCAAAGGTAAGATGGCAATGAAGATATTTCTATAATTAATGCAGTTATTTGTACGATAACTGAATATTTGTTTAATGTAAGGCAACTTCTTTTTTTTTCCGAGTTCGTCAAGGTTGCGTCCTTGCACCATTTCTTTTTATAATCCTTACGGACTTCATCCCAAGAAAGTCAATTCCACTAAGTTGTGGCATATCCATCTCCTCCCGAAAATTCTGCGACCCAGAGTATGCCGATGATGCAGTTACAATTGACGATGCAGTCGTGGTAGTCGCTGTAGATAGACATAATACTCCGTACTCCGCATGCATGGGTTTAAAAATCAATATTGCGAACCCATGTACTGTGTAACACTTCGTGCCTTGATGCCCAAAATCCCCTTACCCTGTCAAATCAAGTCATCGAAAGGGTCAAGAGTTAAAAAAATCTGGGAGTATATGATAGGGAAAACGGAAGCTCTCAAAAGGCCTGGGGGCGCATCTATCAATGAATAGCAGTATCAATCTGGAGATTGGATATTTTCTCAGTGAAAACCAAATGAAAATAACTTTGTACTATATTATTAATTGAATCGGCTTTCACTTCCTAATGCCTTTTCATAAAAATGAAAATAAATTATAACTTTGTCATTAGTGTTAAACAATTTTATTATTTTACGAGAATACTACTGCTTTATTTTATTGTTCTGCTCAATTTAATTAATAATCACACATTTAATCACCCCTCGCCTTTATTGACAATGTTCCATTTGCAGTGTGATACTGGACCTCCTTCACTCCACTTGCCACCCCCGTAGACATGGGCCCGCATCTATTAACACCCTCTTAGCCAAGTGACTGTCTTCCCACATACCGAATCTTAGTTTTAATTATTGTATCATCTACTTATGGGCTAGATTTCAAGAACTAAACTCCTCTTAGCATTATATCCCTCATCTGTACTAATTATTGTAACATCTTTGTGCAACTGCAACTCTTTTCACCTGGAAAGAGTTCAGCGGAAGTTTTTACGCTACATTCAGTTCAAAAAGTGCAAACCTGTAGATAAAATTTGCTACCAAACTTTGATGTCTGAGTTGAGGTTACCATTTCTCTACACCAGATGGACAATTGCTGACTTCACTCCAATGCACAAAGTGATATGCACCCTAATAGGTCCAAAATTACAGTCCCTGATAAACTTTCGTATACCCACAAGGACCACCAGACTACAATACATGTTTCAGTGTGAGTATAATAGGACAAACTTCACCCACCATTCTCCCTTGGCACGCATCCATAGAACTGCTAATAATTATGTCGAGCTGTTGGACTGCTCTACACCACTCCTGCTGCAGTCAAATCACCTATCCTACCTATCGAATGGCCATCCCCTCAATTCTTGTCTTCATTTTATTTCCTTTTTCTTTTTTTAGAATCAATTACATGTTTAGTGTAACACTTATGATTTAATTTCTTGTTATTTTATATAATGCTTTATGTACTTTTAACTGTATATTGTAAGAGCCCTCAGGGCGTTTATTAAATAAATCTGCTTATGGGCTAGATTTTAAGAACTAAACTCCACTTAACATTATTTTCCGTATCTGTAATTTAGACAACTGTCCATATATATGCTAACACCTTAGATAGGTGGAATAACCATTCTGATTTAGGTTCCATCACTAGTTAATTTGTTAGTTTTCTGTATAGATTCTATAATGACACCTTGATCAATATTCTGTCTATACTACATTAGTTTTATATCACCCGTCGATGGGAGGAGTGCTCTCCCAAAACTGTAGTAGTGTTCTTGTATAAGAATAAAACTCTGTAACCAATAACAAAGCAATATTTGAAAATATTTACAGTAAAATAATGATTCCAAAAGAGCAAGCAGAATGAGGAATTTTTTGCACTTTTAATCTCAAATACATATATTTTTATTTATTTAGATAATCAGATCTGTAGCTGAGCTTTTTTCCAAGAAAATTTTCCACTGCGACACTTGTTCAAGAATATTTCACAGCGGGACAAGTTTAAAAGAACATAAAGCTAATTGTAATGAAGAGCCCGTCGAAAACAAGAATAGCAATCCTCAAATCCTTTCCACGATTACACTCTGCAAAATTTGCAATACATCATTTGGTCCAGGGCAAGAGATGTCTGACCATCTACTATACTGCGATAGAAAGAACATTGAATCATTGTATGAAGATAACATACTGTCTGAACCGGCTGCAAGTGAAATCTCAGAATCTTATATTTCTGAAAGCGCAGATAATGTGCTCAAATCGACGTGTGGAAAATCTAAACGAATCCATTTAAAACTGAAACACAAATCAGTAAAAGAGTCTAAGCAAAATAAAGGAAAACCGTTTATATCTATATGTGATCATTGCGAAGTTCAATTTCGAAATCAAGAATCATTGGAGGTTTGTTAAAAATCAATTCTTTTTTTTAGATTTGTCATCCAAAATAATTGTAACATAAATCATTTTTCACTACAAGCGGCCTATTGCAGAGGTTTTGAAGCCCTGTGTTTTTTGTTTATTGGAAATTGTTTAGGTGTTACTTTTAGGAATCTTTTTATTAGAAAAATAAAAACTAATTTTACATGAAATGCATACAGAACTCAGAGTAATAATGCGTAACCTTAGAGAGAAGCCCTAACACTATGTTTCATAGAATTTTGTTGAATTCATTCACGTCTGAAAATAAACTGTGTTGCATATATTGTATTTATGTGTTCAAGCTCAAAATGTATCTGTATTTCAGATACATCTAAAAATTCATAGCGAGTTGGGAAAAATAAGTTGTGCTTTCTGTTCTATGGGTTTTAATACTAAAAGCACATTGCGAGAGCATGCAAAAACTCATGATTCGTTCAAGCCCTACACTTGTTATTTCTGCTCTTCAACTTTTACTAAAGGACAAAGCCTTCAGGTTTGTTACTATATTTATTTATTTTTTCCATTATAAACAAAGATTAATAAAAATAATTTGACCTCACTGGGGTTCAGTGGCGAATAGTGATTTTGTTTACAGGTAAGCTATAAAAAAATATCATATATTTGTACCTAAATAGAAGGTGCATAATAAAGTTTAAGTAATATATGCTATAAATTGATATTTTTCTGTGGTTCTGTGTGATACAACAACTCTCATCCATGAAATCAACTCAAACGATGTAACTTCGTAATATATTATATTATATAGATATATTATCCATTACTTTAATATATAATTCATTAGAAAAAAAAAAAAAAACCACTATGAATTCAGTCGATATTAGGTATTCAATTGAAATGTCAACTGGCCGAATTGTTCTAGTAATTAATAGTGCTAAAAATGGCCGCGTGGAGTGCTATATGTCCTGCAATATGACGCATGAAAGTAATTATGGTCTTATGTCAAAAGTACCATCTAATGTTTGAACTACTGTTTTCCAAACCAAGAATCTTCAAATAATTTGTGTAATCTGCAAGTTTAATCTAGGAGAACAAACCCGCACTGGGGTTAAGACATTTAAAATATAGTATACTTATTTGTACGAAAAAATTAGCTGGAATAATTGGCTAGTTTCTTGGCTCACCGCAGGCGCTGGGCGCGCTTTATTAATATTTATATTTATACTAGAATAAAAATACAAACGGTGGAAATGATTTAAAATAAATGGTAATTATTTATTTGTTTTTCTGTAAATAAAGTTACAATAAAACATTATTATGGTTAGTCAAATATAATGGTAAGCTGCGCATAATCACTTGTATACATGGTTCGCCCCTGCTGGGGTTACCCGTGCCGAGGACACTTAACAATATACTTACATTTATCTTTAGAGTTTATGCATGGAAATTACCTGAATAATGTACGCATGTGATGTATGGAATTGGATAAACAATGATAAAAGTAGGCCAAATGCTGTTGAAATGCCTTCTGCCAGGTTAAGTAAGTTTAGTTAAACACAAAAAAAAAAAAATTGTACAATTTTGCCTTTTTAAAAATGTGTTTTTTTTTTTAAATCGCGCAACTAAAAAAAAACATGCGTTAGATAAAAACAATAATTTTTAAAGTTATTTCTATAAAAAAATGTACTTAAAAGTTTTATACAACTAAAATATAATTAGTTTTCGACCGGCAGATTACGCCATTCAAACTTTGGTAAATAGATTCTCACATAAAGACTTAGTATTGAACTAAAATTTGTCACAATGATTTAATGATAATAGATAAAACATTAAAAAGGCCGCAGCAAAATCTTAATTTTTTGTTTTTGAAAAGAAATACATGCATTTGAAATCACATAAATTTTGTGACATTTTTTTTTTATTTCAATGTAAAATTATGCCTTCGGTAATACTTTAAAATTTTTAAATTATTGAAATATTTTAGTTGAAACCTATTTTTATAGAACTCTATTTTTTTATTTTTTTTTTAGAATAGAATTTTGATTGTAAATATTTAATTTCTTACAATATATATCAGTAAGTAAATTCAAAGTAAATATAAAGAATTTTTTTGAACCTGAGTCAAAACAGCTTTCTATTTAAATAAGTATTTGTATTGTTTTCTGTTTTTCTTTTTATTCCGCATATTTTTAATTATTTTCTCTTGTCTATTTGAAATTACAACTTCAAATTACTAAATAAATATAACAGAGTAAGTCTGTCCAAGCACAAGAGCTAGTCTCTTTTTTGGAGAGTAACAGCTATAATATTAAAAAATTATAAAAGTAGATTGTATAGGAAAAAAAACATGTATCAATTATGTAATTATGTTAATCAAAAAAAAAAAAAAAGAGATTTGTGCAGTATACTAAGCTGAGACAAACATTATCTTCAAATTTGAGAAAGGGATGCTGGGGGAAGTTTTTTCAGTTTCTCCGTGGGGATAGGCAGAGAGGATAAAACGCCACGTCACTCTGTCTTTGCATTCAGACCTCGCTTCCTTTACATTCATACATCTTCTCATGCGCGCACGACGATTATTCCGACTTTCGATTGTCCGTCTTCAAGTACTTGTTGGATTTGGTCATGCCATGTTTTCCTGCATTCATCAACATTCACATTGTAAATACTTTTAGCTGTTTTTTCGCTGTCCATTCGCTCTACATGTTCAAACCAACGCTGCGCTTCTTTTTGATTTTGTCATTTATGCTTGTCACAAAAATCCACAATTTTATGCTAAATTATATTTTCATAAAATAACTTTATATATTTTGATGTTTATAAGTTAAAGAATGAAAAAAACCTAAACATTTATCATTTTTGCATTGAATGTTTTTCATAACAATATGTAGAAAATTGCTGTATGAATTAACTTAGACAAAAATAAATCATTCTGTTTTGTAAGTTTAGTCTTTTTTAAATATATTATGGTAATTTTATTTATATATATATATATATATATATATATGTATATATGCCCAATGGGCATTTTTAAGGACGTATTTATACATAGAAAATTATTATAAATATATATAGTAGACTTGGTGGGAGTGGAAGCTTTTACTGGGCATAGGGGAATAAAAAACCATAGTTAGTTCTATAGTTATTGGTATGAAAGAGTAAGTTTTGTCTGAGGTTTCTAGTTGGGATATTTAATTTTATTGATCTCAGTAGTTCAGGCGCATCAAAGAGTGAGTTGAGAATTTTAAATAGGACTAGAAGGTCGGATTTATTTTGACGGTCTTGAAGAGAAGATATATTTAAGGTAGTTTCTAACTCATGTTTACTGGTCTCTGGATAAGCCCAACCTCCAGCCTGTCTTTCTTAAAAATCGATGTTGAACTGATTCAATGTTTTTGATGTGAACATCATAATATGGAGACCAGATAACAGAGGAATACTCTAGGTGCGGGCGAACTAGGAAACAGAAGAGATAGTCCTGTTTCAATAATTGTGTTTTAACTGTATTAAATTATTTTACAGACTCACGTAAGAGTGAAGCATACTAAAGAAAAAGCATTTTCTTGTTCTTTGTGTCCAAAGAAATTTATCGAGCGAAGAGCACTGAATCGTCACAAAATTGTACATAAGAAAAACTTCTTTTGTCATATGTGTACTATGACATTTGGCTACAGGTATGCTATCATTTTCATTAGAATACCAAGAAGTTTTATTGATACTTTGTATCAAAATTATTACCCATGGAGTTTTATCAAGAAATATCTTATAACTTATAACACATTAATAGTTTTTCTTTTTTATGATGAAATTTAATTTATTACTCGCTCTGTTTGTAGATTTGCCTTGAATGCACACCTCGAAACGCATTCCCTAATTACTGACAAAGTTCTGTGTCCCCAATGCAAACAAATATTTAAAAATAGTTATCAACTCAAAAGGCACTTGAAAATATTTCACACGGGTAAGAATTTAAAGAAAAGTTTTTTTTATTAGAAATTTTTGTGCTACCTTGTCCTAGATTGTTATTTATATTTAATGAATTAACTTTGAGGTCAAACATTTTTACTATACAGGTTGGCGACCATCATTCTGAACTTGACACCATCCTGGGCCAGTCTAATCGGCGCTGCTATCCGGCACACCAAACCACCGTCTAAGATTTCAGAGCCATGATACTCTCTTTCGTCCCGTACCCCGTCTGCCCTCTATTTTTCCTTCCACAATACGTTGGAGAAGGGCGTGCTGTCATTGCGAAATAGGTGACCAAAGTATGAGGTTTTCTTTTTCTGACATTGGTCAGTAACTCCTTCTCTTTATTCATGATGCTTAAAACCGCTCTATTGGAGACACGATCACTCTGTGAGATTCACTGCATTCTTCTGCACACCATAGGTCGAAGGCCTAAATTTTTTTCACTGTTGAGACTTTAAGAGTCCATCTCTCTACTCCATACAACAACACCAGCAATACATAGACCTAATTGTTCTTCATCTTGTGCTTAGACTCGGATCTCGGTTGTGCAAAAGTTTCTGCATTTTATAGAAGGTTGATCTCGGAATCTAAATTCTGGTCTTTATTTCCGAATCCGGATTCCACTAGTCATTTAACTAGCATCCTAAATATTTAAAATGGGTAACCTGTTCTATTTCATTTCATTTATTTATTCAGATATTTAGAACATTACATAAAAAAGACCCAATTCATTCTAAATACAATAATAGATCACAAATTACAGTGGATAGTTATGTTATTAAAATAATATAGCAAAATGTAAAAAGAAAAATTAAAAGTTAGAAAGTGCTTTCCTGGGGGAAGGCCCACTGTCGTGAAATATGTCGACATCCGAGGCAATGCGATTAAGTAGCAAGATTGCTCTACCAACCGGCATAACCATTGGCAGGTTGGTTCTGCATCGTGATAGGTAAAACAATCGATGCTGTCTTTGTCGAAGATAGTTATTAGGTACGAACAGACCTACATCCATCGGAATTTCTGAGTTATGTATGCGACCACCAATCACATGGAAAAAGTGAACACCCAAATGAACGTCCCTTCTCCTCCATAATGACTGATAGCCTAGCATCCCCAGTAAAAAGTCGTTTGGGAAGAGCCAAGGATAATATCCACACTCTTTTAGGTACAGATAGTGCAGAAATTTTTTCTGCACTCTCTCCACCATCAAAGAGTATCGAGTCTCATGTGGCGACCAAATAATGGAACTAAACTCCAAACGACTTCTTACCAAGGAATTATACAATGTCCTTATAATCTTAGTGTTAGAAAAGATCTTGGCATTTCTAAGAACAAAACCAAGCATTTTAAGGGAGTCATTACATAGATTAACTATATGAAGATTAAAAGATAACTGAGCATCAAACAACACCCCGAGATCTCTGGACGTCGAAGCCCTTTCAAGCCTCACTCCGTCCATGAGATAACGATAGTATATTGTTTTGGATGCTTTTGTGTATGCCATTACAAAACATTTGAAATTATTGAAGAATAATTTGTTTTGTTTGCTCCATTGAATTATATTTTGAATGTCACACTGAAGTTTAATATAATCTGAACAAGTCAGTATTTCTATACCATCTATAGTGCGACGAATGTTAATGTTTGCTGGCCACTATAATTTTGGTCTTTAGCGCATTTATTTTGAGTCCAGATTCCTTTCCTGCATTATTTACCGTTTCGACAAGTTGCTGCAGATGATCAGCAGAGTTCTGAGACGTATCCGTTTCTTTGTTAGGACACTCACTATATCAATACTAATTTATATTGTCACCTTCACATGACTATTTAAAAATAAAAAAATATGCAATGTCTTGTAGCAGTCTCATGCAATGGTATGTTACATAAAATCCAGTTATTCCGAGGCTACCTTTCGTTTTGGAGAACATAATACATTCATCCAGGAATATAATGATTTGCTTGATTTTTAGTTACAAATATCGGCCATACTGTAACTGTTTCAACTTATACCGTCGATGTAGAATTATTTTTATTCATTTCTCCAGGTGAATGTCACAAATGTCTAGAGTGTGATAAACAATTTCCTCACCTGTCCCGACTTAGCAAGCATCTCTTGACCCACCGCAAGCCAGACCAGCGCAAGTTTGGCTGCCAGTACTGTACACTGAGATTTAACTACTCCCACCATCTGGCAAACCACGAGCGTACGCACACGGGGAACAAGCCATTCCTCTGCACCGTCTGTGGCAAAGGTAACACGACAACCCTTTTATAAAACATTCATCAAACAGTATGTCGCATAGTTACTCGACAATACTCATGACGTGTTATTTACACACGGCATAACAATCTAGAAAAGCGCCATATAGCTTAACAGAGAGGAAGAAATGTATCGTAGTCCTAGAGTTACTAAACTCTCTGGAGACTTTTTCTACTTATCGCAATTCTTAAAACACAATTATTTTTTGATAAACATGTGATTTAGAGCAAATTTTGTGACATTTCCAAATATTTTTAAAAAATGTTACACGATATGTGATATACAAAATGAGTGACTTACAGTCATGTTATTTTATGGGTTTTTCAGAACATTTTTTTCTATTGACTGAAAAGAAATATACTGGAATGTCTTTTTGAAATGATGGTGCAGAATCCCCATCATAAACAGTGTCCATCTCGGTTTAAATTTGCACGGGCATATTGCCTTTCAAATTCAAGAATTTGATGATGGATCGATATTCAATTTTACTGATACTCTTTACATTGACTGATGCAAACATCTGTTAAACAACTGAGCATCGAACATGGCTAAAATTAAAAATATATTTTTTTAATGCATGCACAATTATACTACCAGAATCTTTTTAACGAGTAACACAATCTTCGTATTGAGGCTTGAAATTTTGAAGACTGCCTATGTATTTTGTTAACTTTATATATATGTATTTTATTTATTCATATTTTTCGCTTACGAACTATAATTAATAATAAAAATAATCTGACCTCACTGGGGTTTCCCGTGCCGAGGACACTTAACAATATACATTTTTCAAATTACATTTGAGAATAAACAAAGAAGACTAACTTAAAAAACAAAGATAATTAACAAATATCCAGACAGTTTTAAAAACAAGGTATTTATGTACATCTATATTATTTATATTACAAAACACACAATGAAAATAATAAAAACTTAGTTAAAAATTATAGTTATTTTAAACAGTATTTTGTTTCTTCCAGGATTTACTCAATCAGTGCATCTAACAGTTCATCTTAAACAACATGAAAACATTTTACCATTAAACTGTAAAATATGTAACCAATCATTTACTAGCAAACATTGCCTTGATCGCCACTCGAAAATACACCGTTGTAAGTAAAATTCCACAAGGAATGCATATTAAAAAATAAATGCCCTACTAAGGTAGATTAAAGGCACTTGGACTTAATATCGTTAGATGAACGATGGAAGAGAGAAGACTTGACGGAGACATTCAAGATCCTAAATGGTCACTATGATTGCACCCTGAAGGGTTGATCTCTTGATAGAGATGTTCCAACTCAACGCGTAGTCATTACTAGAAGCTCTACCACATATGGGTTTCAAACTGGAGTAATTTAATAAACATAGGTATTCCATAGTGGTAAATCAATTTAAGTGATGTTTAGGTGATTTTTAAAGTAAGAGTACTGCAGACAAAATTATGCAACACATAGAGTAGTCTCTGGTAACAACTGTCGGTTAACTCGATCTGTGTATGATTCTCGAGAGACTTAACCACACTTGCCTGCCTTACTAGACGCCAGGTTCTCTAGTTCTAGACCTTGCTGCTGACAGTTAGTTCGTAGTTTATGTCCGAACTGTCCAGACGCAGATAGGCTGTTGATAAGATAACCTTGGAGACAATATGTGGACCCCATATGCTCGGTAGTGGATCATAAAAACAAATAAAGTTTCTGTTCAAGTTGCCAGACTCACAAGTTACATTTTTATCTAAAGCATATACCTTCTTTGGTCAACGCCTTAATAATTATATTTACCTCTCGCGTCCCTGGGAACACATATGAGGACTTCCAGTTTAATTGTATTTTTAGCATTATATATTTTTTTTTACACTGGCAATGCTTTTAAACTCTCTAGTGTATTCTTTAACTGCAAAAGCGGCACATAGCATTCTTCGGGTAGATTTTAATGGTTATTATTTCTGTTGAAAATCCTCGAGTGTCAATTACTCAATTGGCATCCAGTTGTGCAACCTTTTCACATTTAAAAATGAGATTTTTTTAAGAAATTTCATTACTAAAAAGTCTTTAAGTAGATAAACCTGTTTAAAGATAAATCATTATTGGAGTGTCTTTCGTAACATATCTTTTGAATCTTTATAAAGTGTTTTATTTTTAAAAAAATGTAATTATATATCAATTTTGTAAATGTTAAAAATATATTATTTTTTTAATTATCTGTTTTATTTTTACCACCCTAATTATTTATAAAGAATTTTTTTTACTGGCTGTCAGGTTTGTCTCGGGTCTCGGGAGGATATATCCTTAGAACCCTCATTTTATTAATCTTCCTGTCTCATTCCAAACTCCTTTGCCGATCCCACATTCTAAACATTCTTTTCTTCATAATGTAAAAGATTACAGAAATATTTTTAGTAAGAGAAGTATCTACATTATGTACATGCTCTATCAGCCATCAAAAACAGCTGTAATAAAAAAGATTTTTCTAAAATATAGCAAACAAATTATGATCAATCTTCACCAGTCTGTTTATAGCTAATTTATACGCATATATTTTTCACTAGTTTAAATTAAATAAAACTGAAAAGGAAACTGATGCCATAGAGCAAAGAGGAGGTTCAGTGGTTTCAGTTTTTATTTTATATGTTATATCAAACTAGGACAAATTTAATAAATATATATTTTCATGTGTCATCAAGCGCTATGATTTTTTAAAATTTTGTGATTTTGAAATGACTCCACTTACTACGGTGGATTTGGACGAACATGTGATGTAGTTTGTTTTTTAAATTAATTTTTAATATTTTTTTTGTACATTTTGGAGAAACTTCGCCATTCAATTAAATGGTCTATTTTTTACCGCGCATAACAAAACATTTTTATATCCAATTCCCCGTAGCACTGAACTTCCTTGTTGGGATAAGATAGGCATTAAATAAAAAAACAATCATGTTTTGCATATTTTTATTTCAAAATACGGAAAAAATCAGTTACAATACATATTAATGTACGCCTTCAAAAAATATTCCAGAAGCAAGATGTATTTGCTTTATTTAAAATTTCCAATAAATCTATAGTATTTTTCACATATTTTTTTGTTTTAGTACCATTTTCGTAACATATTTTTGGCACATTTGCTTCAAATATAGAAATACAATGCCATTTAATTAAAATCATTGATTATATATTTAAAATTGATGAGATTCTCAGTCATAACATAAAGAACAATAAAAAACTGAATTAAAAATATGTGCATTTTTTCAATGAAAATTTAAGCAGAAGATAAATATAAGGAATGTCACAATTTTAAATTATTTTAACCAGACATTCATAACACATGTTATATCAATTAACTCTGCCTTTATACAATATTTTTTTAGCTCCCTGGTTGGACGGAATAAATAATAATACTTTTAAAAATACTCGTAACATTATTCAATATTTTGGACGGAATATTATAAGGACATCTCTTAAGTTCTAAATTACATAACCAAATATTAAAATAAGCCTTTAAAACTATGAAATTTAATAATAAAATAGTTTTGTAATAGTAATTATAATATTTCAATCTTTGTTCATAATATCTAACTTAAAAATATTGTTTTAGAAATCTTGAAATGAAAATAAAATGAAAAATTATTATTTAGAAGCAAAATTGTATTTTTAATGACCCAGAACATTACGCTATTGATGTTTAAAATCAATAATTTTCTAACAAATAAAATAAGTGTTATATGTATTAAAATAATTAATTAATAACTTAAGATAAAATATGTTTAGGATAAAATTCATAGTCAATGACTTAGTATGAACTTACGGAAATATTTATTAGTGTCATCGGTAACTTTCTGGATGTAAAAGGGATTAAGAGTTATAGTGTTCTATTTTTTTTATTTATTCTGTGTTAACATACTATGCACCAATTAATAAGTGAAAATTTGCAATGGGGATCAATAATAACAAATTGAAATTATTTTCAATTACAATAAAGTACAAAGCACAGTTTTAATTTGAATTCACAGTACTCTCTCGGTAATTCACCACCCCTAAAACTGGCAAGTGTCCAATTAGGGAAAACGGCTTTACAAACGTACAAAATATTGTAAAATTTTAAATATGTATTTTGTATAAATAGTTTTTATTGCAGAATTTATCTGAGGATTTGACTGAGAGCTGCAGTCCGACAATTATTATTGTTTCATCGTTAGAATTCAAGTCTCTTAATATATTTATGAGTAGTAAGAAGTGGGTCATATTTCTCAGAACTTTCTGTAATCGATTCCTCAAAAACAATTCGCTTTACTTCGAAGTTTTCAGTCACCCTCTGAATCAATTCTTCTAGATTAACTAAGTCGAGGTCTATATACGCATGGCGGACTACTGAATTCGACCTAGGAATGCCAGCAAATGATAGAACCCGATATTATGCTTTCAACTATTAAAAATAACTGCAGATTAAAGTAGTTGTTGGATAATCCAGCGGCAGATTACTTAGAGAGTACTGTACTAAAATCTCACATACATTTTTTATAGGCGATTTTTTGGTTTGGAATGCATTAGTATAAAAATACTCCCTGGAAGTGATCACTTTGCCTTTATTTAACTTACCAATAAGATTATTCAAAATATAGTGTAAATTTTCAAGTTTGTGAAGATCTACAAAAATAGATTGTTATTCAAACTCCATCAAACAGAAAAAAACAACTTTAGTGCAACGTTTTTCAATCCAACATTGTTATATTGGTCATTATTTCTTGTATAATTATTATGAACTTAAAATAATAAGCTTAGAAAAATCCTTACTATTGGCACAAACTTATTTTGTGACTAGTAAAATAATATATTTAGTCAAAACGTTTACAGTTATCATTAGTCTAAAGATACAATTTACAATTCTTAAAATATTTTATAATTAATAAACCAAAAAATATTATATTAGCAACAAAATAATAAAAACGATTCATTGTATGAATCTAACAAATTTATAATTAACAATTAATATATACAAGATTCAATTTGTGTATGTTTTTACTTTAAAAAAGACTCCATTTTTGAAATGAAATAAAACAAAAGTAAACTCGCATTTGCGGTGGAGTGAATTAAAAATTGATGAAATGGATTTGGATGCAACATCTCATTAGAAAAAAATGGCTATGAAAATACAGAAACTACAATAATTGTAAGGGGTACAAATAAAAAGTCATTTTGAAGTATTTTTTAATAATACTTAAATGCATTTACTAACTTAATAAACTGTCATATTACCCTGAATTAAAAATAATATTTTAGTATTTGTGTGATTTTTAACCAAGGTTGTTTTCCACATGGAATGAACTGCTAGCTGCTGTATTTTTTTATAAGAAAGTATGTAAAAGACCCACTAACCGCACATTCATTTATTTTAAACAGAACATTATCATTGTTCTACACTGTCTGTTACAATTAATATTACGACGTTAGTGAGAGGTGGAAATTTTAAATACACAAACCAAAAATAGTTTAATAAACTTAACTGCGGTTTATTTTAATTTTGCACAAGTCGGCCTAGTCAAATTATTGATTTCTTATTTCATAAATAATTGTCAAATTGGTTGAGTGAAACAATACTTTTAAAGAAAAAAACTATCTCTGTACATGACTATTTACACGTTAACTTTTAAAATCTCATCGATCTGTTTAAGAGACTTTGTTAATTAAAAAATATATATGGCGGTAGACAATATTTATGATTATATAATCTGAAAATGCATTAAAAACAGTGAATTATATAAACATGTATCAATACACACAAATCAAATTTAAGAAAATAATATTCTTTTTTTCATCTATCTTAAAACTGAAGCTACATTTAAGGCACATCACATATTGTCAAATGTTTTTTATTTGTTCACTTAAAAATATATAGAATTGTGTTCAAAATATTAACAATTTTTGTATTATATACATAATTCTTATATGCGTCTCAGGCATATAAAATTAGTAGCTATGTACACATGTTTTATTACTGCCCAGCAAAAAATAAAGGTATTATACCATTCTCTAAAATCAAGGTCATTGTTTTTAAATCTTTAAAAAATGGTAAATATTGTTAAGTGTGTACATTAAATAATTAATGTATTAAATAGTTAGCTTAATTGGAGAAGTTACTAACTGCCAATCAGCTACGAATCTTAAATACATCAAAAATACTTCCATTACATTTTGGATGAAATAACAGCAAAAAAGTCTTTGAATGAAATTTCCACTAAAGGCATACTTCAAGGGTCACACTTTGGCCCTCTGCTTTTAAAATTATTTTTTCCTCTTTAGACCAATGAGTTTTGTTTAATATGCTGGCGAGAAGGAATGGTACCATACAACCAGTTAGCGATGGGTTTGTGGCTAACAGAAGTAAATACTGGAGGATGTTCAGCTTTTCCGCATTCGCTGTGATAACTTAATAGGCCATGTAGTTCCCAGGAACTAGCTGAGTCATTGAAACACATCAGAGGTGCTCCTTCGTCATTCTAAAATGAAAAATTACAAATGTTAGCGTTGTCGCAAGTAAATTACACAGCAGAAATTTTGTTTAAAGAATGCTGATATGTTTAACCACTCCACTCATATGGATACATATGAGTGAAGTGTTTCACTTCCGATTCGACTGTAGTTGATGGCTTGAAGTAAATTTTATTCGACCAGCATGCACCTTTGTTGCTGATTTTCATTTTATAGGGACACAATATCTCTAATTTGGCTATCAATTCCTTTTTATATACATACATACAGTGTCATTAATATTTTTATTGCATCTTTTTAACTACGAGTCAGTACATCTTTAAGCCTGTAAAAAAATCATCATCATTCCCTTTCTGCACATGGTGTATGGGGCACTGCCTTGGTACACCAAACGCAGTGTAGGTAATTTAATTACATAAAGGTCAAATGAACAGTCTTACGCTCTAGATACCAGTTAAGGGATTATGAAATATTCTAGTGTGAAAACATCTTTAAAATTAATATTTTATGTCAACCGTGTCAGGAATCAAACCTGAAACATCTTGCATGGTAAGCAGACAAGTTGACCATTAGACCCCAAGGCGGATTATCGACATGTGTTATACATAGAATCTTACATTTATGCCAATGCAATGGCATAGTAATAAACTTTAAATAGGGGAACAATTGTTTTTGTGTCTACTTTCGAAAATAAATATATCTGGTTTATTTAAGTACTTACGTAGCACAGAGACTTGTCATGATCAGAGTATCCAGCACATATGTGCTGGTCTCCAATGAGGCCATTGTAGTGACTTGTTGAGTTACACTCTATCTTGTCTAAGGTAGGAACTGGCAGGTAATGGAGATACTGCTCCACACTGGACACTGCAAAGAGACACAAGCGTATTTTATAAGAAATAAAAAAAATTATTCAGTTCTCATTGTGATAATTTTAGCAGTAAACTCTACATACGTTGACACAACCATTATAATTTAACTTCTACACCGCATGGGTGAACACTTAACTTCACTCAAGATCATTATAACATGGTGACTTACGATTTGGGCTCGTATTAAGGTGTATTTGATACTGCATATTAAAGTGTATAGCAAAAACCTTTGAAATTTTTTTTTAATGGATTATAAGTTATATGGTCAAGCGTGGTTAGGGAACGCACCAATCACTACACTATGGACGTACTTATCTCTACTTGATTTCCTTTTTCAGCTTTTTACCTAAGAGTAGCCATCGAGTCAAAAACACTTGTCCAGTGTTCAGTTTCATTGACAAACACAATTGTATTCTCTGTCCACCTGGGCTGGTATTCCGAACGCGTTTACAGCGCGCTATAATGCGTATTTAGTACGTAAAAACGCGCTATACCGCGCTATAATTTCGTTCGGAATACCAGCCCTGGAGACATACAAATGTTTTTATGCATTTTGACATCTATGCCAGTTTGCTTTTTACCTCATAAGGCTCAGTCGAAATCAAGTGAAGGACACTGCAGATCTAAAATGAACCATTCTAAAATTTCTGGATGTAGGTTCTGCAGTGTATATAATAAAATATCTAAACACATTCTATATGAATGTGATGCTTTACATTGCAAAAGAAGCTGCTTCCTCGGTGGACCATTGGTCAAACTCTCATAGTAATAATTAATTAGAGAAGCACTTAAGCTCTATTGCTAAACTATATAACCTGATACCGTGTGTTTGGAAATCTGATAAGCCATAAGTATTGAAAAAAATAATAACGATATGACTGACAGACATTGGAAGTAAGGAATCTGAGAATTTATTGAGGATAGTAAACTTAATATTATGCAATCCCATTGAATCATTTATAAATTAATAATATTTTTTGTATTTATATTAATGTAAACTGTACTTTTTTTTTTCTTGTCTTGGGCTATAACTGTTTTTCTATTTCTTCAATATTATTTTTATTTATAGGAAACATATTTGACAACCATATTTGCCGCAACAAATCGGTTTCTTAACACAGGCATTTGCCCATATAGGAACCGATTGCAGCATTAGGAATACTAATATTTCTGGCTTGCCAGCCCTTCATATACTGAGCCTACTCCTAGTAAAAGCAGAATTTGCCAGAGTGTTTTTTGAGGCATTTTGTAAAATATGAAATGTATGTATAAATTAATAATAATAATAATAATAATTGCGTAGAACAAAAGAATTCAAAATTTTGGTTTGGTTTTTAATTTGACAACAAATGTGTAACGGACGGTTTTGGTTAACGCTTGCAATTCTCGACACGAGTACCAACGGCTCGTTGTATTGCTGTAATCTGTAGCTGACTTTGTAGTTAATAATAATAGGATGGGTTTTCTCCGTATGGGCGACTTTAGCCAGGGGCGTGTTATTACTTTAAGGTTAAACCTGAAGATGTAAGAGCACTTTCCCTCTACCTAATAGTCCGCCCTACTTTAAGAACTTGGTCTTGGAGAAGGAGATTTAGCAATATGAGAACACTCGCCCTCCTTTCACTCTGTAGAGCTAGAAGGTTGGAGGGCGAGAACTAACTTACTGGGACCCCTCTGGTCGCAGTGGCGTCAGGAGATAATTAAACACTGACTTCTACATACAATAATAGAATAGAATCTATACCAGTTGTATTTTCTTACCATTAGTCAAGTGTACACCCCATCCAGCAGTAACACATAGTTGTCTTGACTGAATTGGCTCTGATGCGATGCATACAACTTCAGCTGTAGAACTAAGTTGTAAGGGAGTTGCCAACTGCACAGCCACAATGTCCCCGTTGTACATCACTTGGTTAAACTTCGCCTGAAAAATAATTCAATTTATCAAAATGTAATAACAGTATATTCAATTTGCGAGTAAATACGGTTCGATTTAAAAACAATATATATTTGCGGTATGCTAATACTAGCTTGCATATTAGAAACAGCAAATATTGCATCATTTTTGTCCTTTTTACAGGACGATGAAAAAACGGCTTATTTTATTCAGTTCAGTGCTGAATAAATCGGCGTTTATTGTAAAGCATAGTATTATTATGATCTGTTTGCAAAACAGTAAAGAAGGTAAAAAATATACAAATAAGCAAAATTAAAGTAAAATGAAAGTATAAGCAAACATTTTGGGCACTGTCTATTCTCACTAGATAAAGTAAATACATGTTCTGAGGTAGACAGCATTTTTTTTAAAAGTATAAAATACAGCATGTTTTTTTTGGAGAAGAATTGAATTAAAGAAGAATATTAGACTTCAGTTTTTAATAGGTGACGATTTATGGATTAACATCTCATTTGAATACATTTAAAGGCGTCATTTAGTTGAGGTTTCAATAAAATAAACAGTTTTTTCGTCGTCCTGTCAAAAAAACAAATGTGACTTACGCCGTTTTGGTAGCTAAGTGACAATATACAATCATTCATGTAAGAAAGAGATATACATATTTCTTTTGTTCATATTTATTGTGAATACGTATATTTTTTTGTATTTTTTATTATGCACACTGTGTAACCTGTTACCATAGAAATGACACTGCTGGAAGCTGTCAAAATTTTGAAAAGTGTGCCTAAAAATATAACTTGTTATCTACTTATTCCATAAATTTGATTGTGTTTACAAATGAAACAATACATAAATTAATGCATTTTTTTGTCATCATCTGTGATATAATATAATATTACATGATACACTTGGTATATTTCTGCCTAGAATAATGTCTGATCATGGTGTATGTCTCTTTGAGAATGAAAGCATGGAAGGCAATTATTATTATTTATTTATTTTGGATCACAACAGGCCAGGAGGCCCAATTACAATTGTGGTGAATTATGGCACAAAACACCCAGGCTTGAGAAATATCACATTTAATTTTTGTGTTCTAACCGGTAATCGAATCCGGAACCTTTAGTGTGTGAGTCAAGCGACTTGATCACTACACCACAGGGGCTGCCACAAAAGTACCCACAAAAGTAATGTGTATTTAATTATGTCCCATTGGGCAAGAACTGAACAATTTGCAAAACCATAGGTTCAATTGGACACTCCATTAAATGACTTGCTCACCCCGCTGAATGGAACAATCTTCTTCACATCTACTCCGCTATCAGAGCTGTTGAATTCCGTGATGCCAACAAGGGCCGCCCAGTCCATCTTCCTCTCCTCCTGGACCCTTTCGTCCATCTCCATGTCCCCGAGGACGCAAGCCCGGCTGGCCAGAAGCCACAGCGGGGAGATTATGCTTGCGGTGCATCGTGAGTGCAGACGCTTGTTGTGCAGAAGCGCCACGCTGGGCCACTGTGCTGTGCTGGAGCGAGTTCCGCCCACGATGCGGGCAGAAGCAGCGTCAGTGTGTGAGTTAGAACCGCAAGCTAGAATAGAAAAAGGAGTTGTTATCATAAAGCTAAGAATGTGTGTTTTATAACTAGTAAACATACTTCCCAGGTACACAAATTCTTCTACCTGATTCAGAATATCTCCGTTCACACTGATCTCACATTTAGTTATATTTTCATCCCTTTCAAAAACCATCACTTTTGATTTATCAACATTCATAAGCAAATCGCTCTTCTTGCATACATCGTAGACTTTTGTTACCGAGAATTGCAGGTCTTCTTTGCTGCTAGCAAGAAGCACGGCATCATCCAGATTAAACAACCTTTAAATCAATAGTTCTTGTCCACCCTGTCAGGAATCAAACTCAGGACCTCAAGAATGACAGTCGAACACGCCAAACACCGCACAATGAGGCGGACTTATCTCCACTTGATTTTCCCATTCAGGATGTTTACCTGAGAGCAGCCATCTAGTTGAAAACACTCGTCCTGGGTTCAGGATCTATTTCACACTCAGAAATACTCCCATACGCTCGGACTCAGATAATACAAAATAAATAGTATCCTACGCATACAATTAAGACTTAATTCTATGATCCTACGTAAATTAATAATGTGTACTTACAAAATTCTTGGCAATGCACTGATACAATCATGTCTTCATCACATTTATCCACTGCTTCAACATTGAGCAATATATTGTCCAATCCTAGTGCACTATCATCAGAACTTAACCTCAAATATCTATCACTATTGTCAGCCTTTATTTTCTCAGTTTGAACAGCTCCGGAGTAGCCTAAGTTCTGACAAACTCTCTCCGAAAACCCATCCGTCCAGTTGCTGGCACAGACTGACAGCCAGCTTTCTCCATTTTTCCTGATTCGCATTAAGCTATTGGCTGTTTTATCGCTGAGCAGAGTTGTGTTGATTCCTCCATGGTGTGTTATGTTGGAGATAGATATACAGTCCCACTCGTCAGAAAGATCAGCACACTGTTGCTCTCCATCGCAAACTTGAGATTTGGCAATGCAGCCACCTCCGATCTTACACTTGAATTGGTCGACAGCGCAATCTAAAATATAAAAACGAAACATTAACAAAATGACATTCATATATTTACATAACAATTTTAGAGGTAATGAGAAACAAAATACTTTATATCACTAATATTTAAAGCATTTACTTTGTCAACAACAAAGCTTTGTGTATGTTAAAATGTTTGTAGACAGGCTGGATTTCCTCTAAAGTGCCACTCTAGGAATAATGAAATACTGCAGTGTAGAACCATAATTAAAATTCTTTTTTATTAAGCCAATAACTGATAGTTTTGAGGCCAGCAAAATTAAAATTTACATGTTTAATTTTATAAGTTACTAGCGGACCTGACATACGTTGTCCTGCCTGAACCTTGGCTTGCCTGCTATTAGCTGGTTCAGAAAACGTTTTTTCGATATTCAAATTTTTGATAAACTACTATAGAGTGACTACATTGAGTTTGACATTTCAATATTTTTTTAAGAGTCCTCATCTTTATCGTGCGTTGAGTTGATTGTTTGTTACAAATTGCAGCCCCACCACCAGGTCCAATTGTAAATCTTAACCATCCAGGGACGCAGACAAAAAATTTCATCAAAATCAGTCAAACCGTTTAGGAGTTTAGTGACGTACAAAAGAATTATATATATAAAGATAAATGCCTACAAGGATAGGTTTGAATCATTCTCATATAACACACAGAGGTATAAACTAACCATCCAGTTTTTTTAAAGCTGTTCATCAAAATAAATGAAGAATACATTAAAAAATATATTAAACACATTACCACACTACAAAGTGGAGTTATCTCCACTTGATTTATTTTTTCAGGTTTTTTACCTTGTGTCAAAAATACCAATCTTGTGTTGTGATCTTATTTCACGTACGTGATCATGTTTTTTATCTGCCTGAATACAGAATGAAAGAAATGAATCAAATCACTAACCACATAATTTCTCATCATCACCCCCTGCGCAGTCTACTTCTCCATCACACCTCCATCCCTTAGGAATACACATCCTAGACTCGGTGCAGTGGAATTGGCTGTCAGAGCACTCCGTGTCCATCGGCTGGCAGCCTGCCTCGTCAGAGCCAGAGGGGCAGTGGACGCGACCGTCGCATCTCCAGGGAAGGGGGATGCAGCGCTTGGAAGTGCCACCGCAAGAGACTTCGTCAAAACTGCACTCCCAAGAGTCTAGAACAAAAATCAAAATGGCATTTAAATATCAGAGTTTTCAAATCAAATTTTATCTTCGTCATCATTCCATGTTAGTGGGAGCATATGGTGTCCATAAAGAGCTGCCAGGCATCTCTGTCAGCTGCCGGCTCTTATGTATACTCCTAAGTCAGGTTTGTCCCGAAGTTTTGACATTAGCTGCCGATGAACAGTCAGTAGCAGACGTCAAGGACTTTGAGAACCTGATGTCATGTAAAGTGGATGAGTGCAGTTAAGGCTCTAAGAAAGCATCCACAGTACATGGCCCAGCCAACCATATTACCTCAGCTTGATGACAGTTGTCAATGTAGTTTGATGCGTCCGTTCTCTTATTTCATAATTCCTCACAAAATCAAACAACCACACACCTAAGATTCTTCTCAGACACCTATTCTCCAAATTCGATATTTTCCTGTTTTGGGCCCTAGTGAGGTGCCACAATTCGCATCCGTAGACGAGAATAAATGTTATGCAGGCATTATATTGGCGACATTTATATTGGCCACCTGAAATTTGGCATTACCGTCATGATAATGCAGTAATTATACATTCATAACCAAGTGATCTGTGTATATTCAGAGATGATCATTTTTTCTCCTTCAATAGAGGCAATAGAATAACCCTCTATCTCACATTAAGTGTAGACAGCATAACAAGTTATCCAGACACTGCGAGAAGCATCCATATCACTAAGAAAAGGGTTTTGCAATTATTATTCTTGACCTAGATCATCTTTTGTATAATTTTACTTTTATTTTGGTAATGTTCTTAAGTTTATTTCTTAATCTTTGTATTTCATTGAAGATACATTACTGCTTATTACATTACGGCAATACAATTTTACATAATAATGTAAGATTGCTGGTGTTTTTAGGTCATATACGTTTTTTATCAACTTGTCGGAGAGATTTTCTTGCATTCATGTTTATTTTATCTATCATACAATTCATATATAAATTCATAATTCACATCTTCTAGTGTGATGTTACTTGTGTAACAAAAAAAACTTACTTCGGTTGAATATTTAAATCAGTAAATGAAACAATAATGAAGAAATGTTAATTCTAATAAACACTTTTATGAAATATGACAGAAACGCATTGAGTAAAAAATTATGTAAGATTACCACAAATCGGCATAGTCATTGCTCCTATAGATTACAAACATAATCTCAAGACTCATATTTTCGCAATCTGTTGTAATATTAGAAATCAATTTCAGATATTTTAAAATTATGAGGGGGGACTTACCGCAATTTAGTTCATCGCTTCTATCGCTGCAGTCTGAAATACCATTGCAAACGAGATGCCTCTTGAGACAGTTTCCATTATTGCAACGGAAGCTTCCTGGACATCCATTTTCTTCACAGCCTTCTTCATCTGAACCGTCAGTACAATCTCTATTAGAATCGCATCTATCTGACAATGCCACACAAAAACTACCATCTCTTATCGATGTTCCGTTCAAACATTGGAACTGTCCCGATGCACACTTCGAGTAGTGTGTCTCACTATGGCTATTAAAGTGAGATTCAGCTGGTGTTAGTTGAAGGTTTGCCCCCTCTTTGGAATCGGATTGATTCTTCAGGGGGCTAATTGCTAAAAAATGAACCGCGGTAGTGGTTTCTTGGCTGCTGACTTCGCTCTCGTTACTTAGATCGGCCTGTCCTATCAATTTATCGTTTATGTCAGATATGCCATCTGCTTTTGATGCCAGTTCAAATTTATCCAATTTCTGATAGTAATTTAGGGAGTCTTTATCTTTATCGCGTTTCTTATCTAATTTTTTCAATGGTTTTGTTAAAGGAATCACTCCAAGTGCCCCATCACCTTCTTTGGAATCAGCTTCGTTATCACTTATGTTATTAAAATCATCGGAAACTCTCGATGTTACATCAGTTATATCAAGATCATTGGACTCCATATTTTTTATATCCTCAGATGCCATTGTTGTAAATACTGGCTGAATACTTTCCGTTGTTCTTGCAGCATCTGATTCTACATGACTTTCATTTTTTACTGCATGAAATACTTCGATAGTCTTTATTTCTGCAGCAGTAAGTGGAGTTGTCATAGGATTTTGATTGTGAATTGTTGTTACATCTTGTGATTCGACTGTCTCTGTTGAATCATTGCTTGCTTTACTGCCATTTTCAGAAATAAGAGCACTCGGTGTGGTTGTCATCATTACAATATCAACCAGTTTTGTAGTTGTTTCATGTGATTCATTTTTAGTCAATGGCATTGATGTACTCTTGTCTAAATTTTCTGGACTCATTGTGCTTCCACTGTGTGTTGAGTTTTCAATAACCTCTTTCTCCAGTGTTTTCTCTGCCGTGTTATCCATTTCAATTTTGAGAATTGATGTAGTATTTAATACCACGCGAGTATGATTAAGCTGAGATAAGTTTTCCTCTGTAGAAGATGCGAATAAGTCTTCAGTGTCATTTTCATCAAAATTTACTCTGGGTGAAATAATGTCATCTTTATTGGTTTCGGTTTTACCTTCAGAGTTATGTTGCTCATTTGCATAAGTTACATTGTGAACATCTGGAGATATTATTTTGTCAGTCAAATCTAAGTCTTTGGTTCGCTCTGTGTTCAAAGGCACCACTCCCAAGCCTTCTGCATCTTCAATAACATTTTGTGTAGTCATTGGAACCATTTCACTTAAATCTGTTGATTCATCTTTAGGATTATTTTGATTAGCCTCATCATTATCTAATCTCGGATAATTCTTTTTCAAAGAATCCATGACAATTGGCATTTCACTCGAAGTTGTTTTGGCTTCTGAATCAACAGTTTTCATTTTGTCATCATCATTTGCATGTTCCAAATCAAATATTTTATCAGTCTCATTTGTATTAAGTGGATCAATATCATGTCCTTGATGCAAAATATTTACAAGTGTGAAATTATTTTCAGTGTCTGGTAAAAATGGACTCATATCAGTTACAGAAAAGGTATTTTCTCCAGAAGTTGATTCAGAAATATTGCTAATCGAGGCCGTCAATTTTTCTTCCATTGTTTTGTTAAATCCAGATACTTCATGAATTGGAATAATCATTGGTTTGTGCTCGTTATTCATCATTGTTTTCATATTTTTATCTTCAGCCGCTTCTGTATCATTGACATTTTTTGATGTTGTTGTTACTATGTACACATTACCATCTGGCTTGGCTTTGAGATCATTATTATTTTTGGCGATTCCTGATATAAAAGGAGTATTTTGCGTTGTATATATTGGACTCTCGTGTATTGTTTCACTTACTTCATAAGGTTTTGTTTGCAGGGTATTGGTAGATGTTTCGAAATTGTGTACTTCTACACTATCCGAAACCTTATTTACACCGCGGAATGTCGTAGTCAAAATATCATTATCTTCTACATTCGATGAACCAATATGTTGTGTAGTTGGTTGATCAAGCCAATCATCGTCATTATTTGATGGGAATTCATTTAATATCTCTGCCGTATTGACATACGACTTTCCCATTGTATCACTCATTTTATTAGAATCAACCGATTTCGCCGCGAATTTATCATGTTCTTCATTACCTTTACCCTCTTCCTCTACATGAGTGTTTACAGAAAAGATGTTGTTTTCCGGAAGAGCTAATATTGTGGGAGATGTTAAGTTTTGCTCCAAATTCATTTTATTTGAATCAGTTGAATAATTTACTGGAACAGTTGAGAAGATCACTCTATTGTTTGAAATTGGTTTGTTTTCACTGTCAGTTTCTGACGGTTCCCATACTGGTGCAGGCTTTGTTATGATAATATTTACTTTAGAAGTTCCATTTGTTTCATGCTTAAGCAAAACTTCATCACCTTTTATTTCATCTTTGCTTGATTGATTGGCACTGTCATTATTGTCAGGTGTTTCATTTTCATTGATCAGCATCTCATCAGTGGATGTTGGAAACACTGCTTCTGGTAAAATCTCTTCAGCTTGATTAAAATCGACTAGTGCTGGGTTATCATGGATTGGCGATGTGTCTTCATTAAAGAACCTGCCTTGTGAATGGGCATCATGACTGTCTTTAGACACGGTAGCATTAAAGTCATCTTCTGGTAGTGCTATTATTACTTCATTCGGAGCAGGTTGTGTTGAATCTTCCAAAGTTTTTTTAGTATCATTCATTTTCATTTCTCCCATTAGAGTCGAGTTAATTTTTGTGGATTCTAGATTAAGTATTGAAGAAGAGTTTTTGTGTGAATCAGATTTCTCACTATCAACTATGGGTTCTGTCGATGGCTCCGCTGAAGGTTCAGATGTAGGTTCTGCTGAAGGTTTGGACGACGGTTCAGATTTATTTTTTGATGAGGTTTCAGATGTTGGTTCAGAAACTGGTTCAGAAACTGGTTCAGCTGTCGATTCTGTTGACGGTTCAGCTGCTGGTTCAGCCGCTGGTTCAGCCGCTGGTTCAGCCGCTGGTTC
The DNA here is from genome assembly GCF_059751315.1 of Micrasema longulum. Lineage (NCBI taxonomy): Eukaryota > Metazoa > Arthropoda > Insecta > Trichoptera > Brachycentridae > Micrasema > Micrasema longulum. Next base: position 254,713 of record NW_028279949.1, on the reverse strand, counting down.
AGCCGCTGGTTCAGCCGCTGGTTCAGCCGCTGGTTCAGCCGCTGGTTCAGCCGCTGGTTCAGCCGCTGGTTCAGCCGCTGGTTCAGCCGCTGGTTCAGCCGCTGGTTCAGCCGCTGGTTCAGCTGCTGGTTCAGATGTGGGTTCTGCTAACGGCTCATGCGTAGAATGGTTTGAAAGTGGTCGAACTGTTGGCAAATCTATTGGCATGTTCGTTATCATCTCTTTGTCAGATGTTTCTACTGTTCTTATCGTCGTTTCTGTCTGAAAATCATTTTCAACGGGCAATATTGAAGATTTGGGAGACCTATCCGATGTAGTTTCAGTAGTGGTTTTGATATCAGCTACACTATTTGGTTCGGCCGATGGTTCAGATGTGGGCTCAGCTCCAGGTTCAGCGGTCGGTTCAGCTGATGGCTCTGATGTTGGCTCAGCTATGGGTATAGCGGAAGGTTCCGATTTTGGCTCAGTAGTGAATTCTAAGGTTGGTTCTGATTTAGGTTCAGAGGTAGGTTCTGATTTTGGTTCTGCAGATGGTTCTATAGAAGGTTCAGATGTTGGTTCCGCAGATGGTTCGGATTTTGGATCTGAAATTGGTTCAGATGTTGGTTCTGCGGCTGGTTCAGATTTCGGCTCTGCAGCTGGTTCAGATGTTGGCTCTGCAGCTGGTTCAGATGTTGGCTCTGCAGCTGGCTCGGAAGTTGGTTCTGATGTTGGTTCAGAGGTCGGTTCTGTAGCTGGCTCCACCAGCGGTACAATTGGTATATTGTGATGGACGTTTTTCTTAGTTTCTAGTTGGAAGTTTGGCTCCGACGTGGGCTCAGATGTGGGTTCTGACGATGGCTCCGATGTGGGTTCTGATGATGGTTCAGATGTGGGTTCTGATGAAGGTTCAGAAGACGGCTCTGAAGATGGTTCATTAAAGGATTTTGACGTAGGTTCTGATGTTGGTTCTGAAGCTGGTTCCGAAGCCGGTTCTGAAGCCGGTTCCGAAGCTGGTTCTGAAGCCGGTTCCGAGGCGGGTTCCACTGGTTCGTTCTCTGATTGTGATTTCGTGGATGCTCTCAAAGATCCACCTTCTTCAACTGGCACATCGTGCTCTGATTCCGTGATACAAATCTTTCCGCCAGCTTCTAGTTTCAGATAGTCTGGACATTTGCAGACAAAATCCATAATTGTTCGGTCGAACTCGCAGGTGTGTTGGCATTCAAAGTTGTTGATCAGACACTTGTCAAGGATTTTGGAAGTGGTCAACGAGTTCATGGAGATCCTGTGATCTGAGATGTATCCAGAATAGAGTTGGAGATATCTTGTCAGCTTCATCTTCAGGTTGGATTCCGTAAATGGATCTGGTTTGTTGACGCTGTCGGGTTTCTCTGTCCATCCGATGCGGTACTTGACAACAATAGAACCCGGTCTGTAAAAAAATTAAAACAATATTTATTACATGATAATATACCTTTTCCGCGATTTATTTTTAAATGTGTACCTACCTAATCGTTTAACTCAAAACTTACTTTTAAGTAAGCATTATTTGTTCATCTATATATAACTATTTTCATACAATAATTATTCACTGGAATTTTTACGTAATTGTATGTGTGCGACGTTGTTTGTATTCATATGAGTGTGTGTGTGTGTGTGTGTGTGTGCGTATGTGAATAAATGAGTGCGTAATTTAAACAAATATATATAACTTAAAATTTGTCTTTATACAGAAGAGGTTATAGGAGAGAGCTTGGTGAGGGGTTTGATTATGGTTATATTATCACACAGCATGGTCTAACTCTTCGTTCTAGTAACGAGAGAACCCTTTCAATACCCATTCACCGCTCTATTTTTTGCCTTCTCTTTCACAGTAGAAGCTGCTCAATTTTGTGATAATCTACCCACTAATGTCAGAGACGACGAGACCCCTTCTTTATTTACATTCGAATCACGTATGAAATGTCACTTGCTGAATATTTTAGTTTTTCCTTTTTCCTTCATTTTTCCTATCCTCTTTACCCCCTCCTCTCTTTATAGTATAGTGTAGATATTTAGTCAAATTTTACTTTTTAAAAAATATTTTTTTACGATGTAACTGTGGATCAATGCATAAAACATCGCTTTTGACATTTCGTCAGTATAAAACGGTTTGATAAACGGAAAAAAAAATATACGGTTTCGTCAATTCAAATTAATTAAGGCTTTTAGGCAATGCTTAAGGCCGCAATAATATTCTGAACGAAAATCATCGTGTTTTGTTTCAAGTGTTCGTATTTATTTTAGGTAATATGACATTTAATCATCAGTATGGCCATATATGAAGCAAAGTGTTGTGGCGTGAAAAAAAAACGCTAAATTATTATGTTTTTTACCCCCGCGAGAAGATTCAGAATAGCACCGCTGGGCTGCTAAACGCTCTCGCGGCCATAGAGAACGCTTTTATGGCGCATATTTATTTATTTATTTTATTTTATTTGGGATTTTTACAGCTATTACATAAACAAAATAATTATAAAAATCTTAACAATACTAAAGCCAATTAAAAAAATCCAGTGTAAATATAATGACACATAATATATAAAAAAATAAGTTTAGTAATTGTATTTGTGTGACGTTTGTATTCATTTACCTATAAGTACTACATATGCTCTATAAAAGCGTTTCCTACGGTTGCGAAACGTTCAGCATAGACGACAAGGTGCGAATACGGATTGTTGATGATTTATTTATTTATCTTATTAGGTAAACAAACAGTATGTACACAAATATTGCCAATTTTTTTGTATATTAGTGTACGACACTCATGCACACACAAAAAAAAACATTTTACACTTAATACAATAATTTAAATTATTTTCAATATAATAAATGTAAAAGAAACGAAATAAAAAAAAATGTATATATAATAATTAAGTTAAATATCTGCTTCTCTCAAAATTTCTATAATTTTTGACCTAAATTTACATACATTGTCACAAAAAATATCAGCCTCGGTAAATATATTGTTATATTGGTAGCATATTCTAGGTATTGTAGATTGTTTAAAATAGTTTGTTGATGCGTTTTCTGCGTAAAATAGAAAATTCTGTCTTGTCAGTCTAGATGGCATACGGAATAGAAGTCTTTCAAGTAGATTAGGAGAATCAATTTTCTTATTTATTAATTTGAATAAAAATAACTGGTCTAACATTATTCTTCGATTTTTAAGAGAGTTTATTCCATGGTACTGCATATTCTCAGCATGGTTAGAGAATAGAGATGATGAACAAGATACCTAGGTACTTTATCTTAAACCAGTTTTAGAGTCGCTCGCCGTTTTGTATTGACAACACCGGGCATCCGAAATAACAAAATTCGTTCATTTGAATAAAATAATAAGTTTGATATTCAAATTTGAATTTGCGTTCATAGTTTTCGGCACAGCTGTCTATTTCGTTTTTTCCTTATTTCAATCACGAGAGAACGAAATATGTATGAATAATCCGTAAGATGCAAATTGACTGATACAATTCGGCGGAATATTGGACGACAGGCGTACCAATATCATGCAAGTCAATTTTCACACTGCACGGTTTGATTTGGGTACTTGTGACGTCAGTGAACGCATCGTACAGTTTTTTTCCGAAATTCATCATCAGCATATGTCCCATTCCGCACCCAGTGGCGCATGGGGCAATGCATTCGTAAACCAAATAAAATAATTAAACTAACAAACAAATTTCCCTACCTGACCCCTACGACTGACCCTGTATGAAAAAACTTACGAATCAGACATAAAATGCTTGACGAAAATTGAGACGGTAAAAATTATCCGTAAAATTGCACTGGGAGTTTTAATTCCCTCTCTGTTGAAATAAATTTAAATATGAACAACTCCCTAGGGAGAAAATCCAGCCAGTCTGCAAGCATTTGGACATACTCAAACATTGTTGAATTACTACCTGGTAAAAGAAGAAGTATAAAAACTGGAAAATTGTTTTCAGGCGTTGTCTAGGTGATTTGGTTCAGCTAAATGAATCTCACCCACGTGATAAAGGTTTCAGCTCTTTTACTTCACAAAAGTCAACAGATGGAAGAGTTGAGAAAATGTGGATGTTCAAACATGGGCAGAATGGTGAATGTTACACAGTGTGTAAAGTGGCCACTTAAACCAGCCAATGCCAGGTCATAAGCCCTGTAAATGCCTATACTTCCATGTTCCCTTCTCAAAAACATTTTCCCTCTCTGTTGAAATAAATTTAAATATGAACAACTCCTTAGGGAGAAAATCCAGCCAGTCTGCAAGCATTTGGACATACTCAAACATTGTTAAAAAAAAAGTTTAAAAAAGGAAGGGGTGTGGCGATGATAATTTTGTCTATGAAAAAAGTTACTGAATTAATTATCATAATACGCACAAACAAACAAGTTTGAAATTACGACCTAAACGAATCTTTTTTAACTATTGATTTGTATGCAAATTACGGAACGTGATTTTTAACGATTACATTTCAAATTGGAAATTTGAACACGATCTACAACATACAAGCCTAAACATGTTTACGCACAAAGATGGCGGGTAGAGTAAAGCTAGGGTTTCCTAGGACAGCGGTGCCCGTGTTTTAACGGCCGTAGTGAACAGTGATGCGGTGGATAACCGTCGTAACGGTGACTAGAGTGTGGTTTCCTAGGAAAACGGTGTTATCAACACCATATAACACCGTTTCCCTAGGAAACCACTCTCTAGTCGACGTTACGACGGCTGTCTACCGCATCACCGTTCACTACGGCCGTTAAAATACGGGCACCGCTGTCCTAGGAAACCCTAGCTTAAGTCTTACAAACAATGTCTTTGGTGCAAAATTTATTCGAAAGCAAATTATATTACGGCAGTCCAGAGGCTTAGTGATAAATAAGTCGTAGATTTACAAAACCTGATCTGAACAAGTTTTTAAAAAGAAGAGATAAGTGTTTCATTAATTTATTAATCAATGTTTAAAAAATCAACAAAATGAGACAGCTGTGAGTCGTTCCCCTTTCCGAATCTAATACGTATCAATGATAGCATCTAAATCATTATTTTCATTACGTTAAGGTTAGATTATCAGTCTTACGCTTCAGGTACAGTCCAGTGACTGTGATCTGTGATTATTAAAAATAATATATCAACCATTTGGATTCGAATTTGCATAGCAATCAACCGCGCTAACTATTAGACCACGAGGCGGACGGTATTTATTATGTAGGTAGGTTTAAATATAATATAACATATAAATGTGTAAAGTTACGTAAATCTAATGTTGTTATTTTATAACTTTTATATCATAAAGCCAATCTATATTTAAACTCTTAAAGAAGAACTTATAAAACTTAGGCTTAAAAAATGGGCTGACGCCATTGTTTCAATAGCCGGTAGAAGTTTGATGAAAAAAGCCGAGGATTGAAAAAAATGGAAAAGTTTGAAAGAGGCCTTTATCCAGCAATGGAGAAAACAAGGCCAAAGAAGAAGAAGATTTTAACTTCATGTTTTTATTTTTAAGCACGAAATTATTATAAATACAAAGTTCAAGGTTATATTATTGTAAAAATATACAGGAACGCTAAGAAAAAATATTTTTCCATAATATTATCATACAATAATAAACTGTGAGAACCAGGAATTGCGTGGATTTATAGGCAAAACTACGCCGAAGACAATGCTGACGCCATATTGTAACTGTATTTTAGCGGGAAAGATTCAACAAGATTATCTCGTAGATTTTTACTCAAAATAATGATTAGATCTTGGCATAATAGTAGCATAGAGTAGGCTAAATGCTGTCTCTCAGGCGAATGTGTGGTAAAACTATATACGACACGTGTAAGAATGACGAGATTCGTGCGTTATGTGAGGCTGAGGCAAGCATTATCGAAAAAAGCAACAAAAGAGTGCTGCGTTGGTTTGGACTAGTTCAAATGGATGGCAAAACAAAGCCTAAAAGGATTTACAATGCGAATTTTGATGGATGCAGAAAACGAGAAGATCGAGAAAGACACAGCACGACCAAATCTAACGTATACTTGAACGTAGTTATACAGAAAGCAGCCAGTCATAGAAAAGTGAAACTTAGATAATAGGCATTTTGTGAAAAGAGTGAATTATAAAAACTACACAATATCTTGAATGTTTTTGACTTTAACAGACGATAAACAATGAATACATAAGTTTTTTTTTATATATTACAAACAAGAATCTTATTGTGTATTTGACCAGTTTAAAAGATTTTTAAAGTACTATAAGATTTTTCTAGTTTTGTGGGTGTTTTCTGCAAAGTGAGAAATGCCGTTTTTGTGATCGACACCTTTTTTCGGAGGTGATTAATACAGTTTTTTTATATGAAAGCGGTCTGGCTGTTTTTAGCAGAACATAGAATCGACCTTACTGCACCCGATAACATCAATGCCTCATTTTTTCGAAATTGTGGACTGGCTGCTTTCTACATAACTACGTTCAATTATACTTTCGTAAGTTGCTTATGACAGGTATGGAGAAAAAAACAAATATTAACGTAGAAAAGTGTCTGCTTAGACGGTCAAGTGCTATAAACAAATCTTTGTACGCAGTAATTTGGAGTTTGAAACAGTTGTGTGGAGTCCAAAATACATAACATACATTGAAAGGATTGAAAATATTCAACGGATATTTTTAAAACACGGCCACTACTGGCCCCAAGATCCCAGCCGTTTTCAAGCCCCAAAAAACCCTAGATTGTACTCGGCTAATCTCAGGATTTTCGGGATTGCCAGAAACAGGACTTTGCATTGTGTTGCGCCTTGACAATGACCGTATCCAGATTGTATAAAGGACACTTTATTATGACAAAAAAAAACAATCAGACCTACCTTATGTATGATAAGAAAACTACGCGGGTACAGCGGAACATACAGCCCTATTAATTACAATCATTTAAGTTACTTAGAATTGAACGTAGTTATGCTGAAAGCAGCCAGCTGTAGAAACGTGAATCTGAGATAATAGCACCTTTGTGAAAAAAGTGAATAAACAAATCTCCACAACATTTGAAATGTTTTTGATTTTTAACAAATGATAAACAAGAAATATATTTTTTTTTTTTTACATTTCAAACAAAAATATAATTATGTACTTGACCAGTTTAGATGATTTTTTAATTCGTGTAGATTTTCTAGTACTGTGGGTGTTTTCTGCAAATGGAGAAATGCCGTTTTTGTGATCGACGCCTTTTCCAGAGGTGATTAATACAGTTTTTTATATGAAAGCGGTCTGGCCGTTTTTAGCAGAACATAGAATCGACCTTACTGCACCCGATAACATTAATATCTCATTTTCCCGAAATTGTGGACTGGCTGCTTTCTGCATTACTACGTTCACTTGATAAGATGGACACGTCAAAAGACTTAATAATCGGCGTGCGTGCATGCGAAGATGTGTGAATGTAGAGGAAGCAAGGCATGTACGTAACGACAGAGTGGTATGGCGTTCTATCATCTCTACTTATGTGGAAACGGCGTGATTGTTAGTTTATTTGTTTGACACTCATTTATTTATTTACTTAAAGGCAGTTTATTACACATTATTTGAGACAAAAATACCAACTCCATGAAACTCAAAGTCCTGTGTTGATTTGGGACGAGAAATTAGTTGACACAGACACATGAGTTAATCATCACAAATATTTTATAGGATCAAAAACACAACAATTATAATACGAAAACAAATATATGGCATATTTCTTTATTTTTTTTTTTTAGTTTTTTTTTTACAATTTACATAAGAGGTAAAACCGAATATTAATAAAAAAGAATTATGATATCATCATTATCATCCCCATTCCGCACATAATGGTGCATAGGGCACTGCATTGGTACACCAATTGCAGTGTAGCTTGATCTTTTTTTTACGTGAAAGTAAGTTGATCAGTCTTACGCTTCAGTTACCAGTCCAGGGACTATGAAATATTCTAATGTAAAAACACCTTTTTAAAATAAATATTTAATATCAACAATGTCGGGAATCGAACCCGAGACCTCTCGCATGGTAGGCAAACGCGCCGACCATTGCACCACGAGGCCGAATTATGACATAGCAATGAAATAAATACAAATTAACAGTAAGAATTGTAAACGAAAATTCCCACAAAGGCATGGCCTGTTCGCGGGTATTCAAAAAATGTTTATGAATTGTTTGCTCCTATTTAAAGGATATTTATTTATTTACCTCACTGGGGTGTCCCGTGCCGAGGAAACATTTTACAGAATGAAACATGCCTAAAATTAGCTATTTAACAAAGTTAATGTAGTAATAATAATAAAAAAACGCAATTAATCTAATCAACCTAATTATCATTAACATAATAAACAATAAAAAGCTTAAATAATCATAAAAAAACATAACCAATTTATACAGACCAATAAAACAAATTTCACACACAGTGCACACATCCTACCTATTTGGCTTGATCCACTCATCGATCCGTGCGCAACCCACCTCCATTATCCATTTCTTAATAGCAATTTTATATTGTGAGAACTTACTAATTGTCCTTATGGATAATAGAAGTAGATTGTACACTTTAACCGAGTAGTAGGCCAATCCTATTTGACCAAAGGTTGTATTTATTTTTTATTTTTTTTGCAGCATCAGGGTGGAGTGAGTATCTAGTAACTCTTGTGTTTGTAACGGAAGGTAGAGAATAATGTTTACGTGCGATTAGTAACAAAGCTTTTACATAAAGTTGTTTTATGGATTTTACATTAAGATTTTCAAATATGCATATATATATTTCAATGTATATATTTATTTATTTTTGTAAAAGAAATATTTGTGTTCTTATGATTTACCTAAATATTTAATTTTGAGAACCATTTTCAACGAGTTGTAAATAACTCACTATTAGAAAATGGGAATCAATTTGGGGTAGAGTGGGATTCGAACCACGGACCTTTGAGCCGTAAGTCCGAGACAATAGCCACGGGATCATAAGCTGATTCCATATATATATATTATACCATTCTATAATAAATAGAAAAGTATATTGTTTTTGTATAATATAAAAAAGAGAAAAAAACCTCTAAAATATTAGAAGGTACGTTATTATTTTATAGTAATTAAAAAAGTAAATAAAAAAATATAAAGAAACATAAAAATGTTCCTTATTTTTAAAGGGCAACAAAATACATCATCAAAAAAATAATTGACATTGTTTGTTTTATAGATAAGATAACTATAGCTGTTGGTTATCTGAATAAAGAATATGGTAAATAGTTAACTCGAACATTCGGAAAATCATCAAGGAGTTTCCCACTCAAATCCCTCCCACTAAGGAAAATCCAGTCCTTAACTCCTCTCTTAAAAATAGCTTTTGTCCTTGGGAGCTTACTACGCTCTTCCAAAATATTGAACACTCTCGGTGCGATAAAGGAGAGAGATGTCTCTGAGCAAAATTCGGGTTTTGAGTATAATTCGTGCTCTGGGAAAACCTCGTCCGAAAATTTTGCTGAGATCATTATATCATTAGCTTGCTCCTTGTTTATATTATATTTATAGGGACATTTAAAGATTTTTATGTAATCTTGCTGTGTATAGGATCAAAGTATTGGAAAAAAAAGAAGAAGTCAACGTAACGTAATAAAACAAAAAATTCGCTAATGTGAACTATTTAGTTCAATGATAAATTTTTAAAATATCCCTTTTCACACAGTACCTACGTATTTTAAAAATAACTCAACTATAAATAATATTATCGTAATACCCCTTCCCGCACGTGGAGCATAGGGCACTACATTAGTACAGCATAGTTGAATCATCTTTTACGTGAAAGTGAAGCGATCAATCTTCCAGTCTTAAAATGAACATGAACATGAAAATGAATTTTCAAACGGCAGTAGCGTTTCATTTGTGGATTTGATTTTTTTGCATACGACACACTTTTTATTTATATATATTAAAAAAAAAAAATTACTATTTGTTTATTACGAAAGTTAAGCATACCGTCTTGGTAATTGTCAAAAAGTCATAAAAATCATGCTATATGAATCTTCAAGCGGCAGTAGTGTTTCATTTGTGGATTTTATTTTTGCATACGACACACTTATATTTAAACTATATACTAAAAAAAAATATATATAAAAAAAAATATTACGGAAGTTAAGCATACCGTCTTGGTAATTGTCAAAAGTCATAAAAATCATGTTTAAGCTAGCGTTTTTTGCTTGAATTGGGATTTATTGGAGTTTATAATAGTTTTGTTTTTATCATAGATGCCTATTAAATATAAATGAGAACTATTTTAAATTTTAATAAAGTAAGGAACGCGGACTAAATTTTTGGGGTCATTCATTGGTTGGATTCGATCATATGATGCCGAGATGACAAGTCAGTAGAACATACCGAAGTAGATATAAATAGTTGTCGGTATGTACCGATAAAGATAGCCGTTATATATAATCGCGGCCCAAGTCACATTTCTGACTTCGGGTTAATTTTTAGTTTACAGTAAAAAAAAATATATATTACAAATTGTGGAACTTACTGGAAGCTAATAATCTTTACAGATATGTCATTTCTGCCATAGTTGAGGGTCTCAGAGTCTGCAAAAAGGCTCTCTTTGATAGATTCCTCAAGAGATTGAGACAGTTTCTTGAAATCTTCTGACCCTGGGTCCATGAGACTGTCACTCCAATCTCCATTGTCGATACGGAACTCGCCTTCTAAAGCCTTCGGAACTGTAAATAAAAAAAACACAACTTTTAATTTTGTTGAAAATGTAACATTCTTCTTGGAAAGGGTGTAGGGTCCATTGTCCATAATCAATGACACACACGTGTTAAATTAGTTCACCTGAAGTAGACAAATGACCGAAGATGCAATGTCATCATTTTCTATCGAATCCAATACATTCGTATGATGCAACTCTTATAGTATTGCACGCTAAACCGGGAGCATTGTTCTGCAGTACGTTCACATCGTCCCTACCATGAAAAAATGAACTACAAAGGAACGTCGTCTATAAAGAGACCAGAGGATGCAGCCAACGTCAGTCAGCTCGTTCAGTTAGCCAGCCCAACAAGATCAGTGCAGTTCGCTCAGCTCCAGCGTGTAGTTCAAGTGCAGTCTCTTCAACCTACCATCGACGTAACACTCGTCCGACATAATTTATTATTTATTCGGAAATTATAAGGAATTTAAGGAAATAATCTGATTGGGATCCATAAAAAACGAATGTCGTTTGTAAACATTAAAAAAATATTTTTTTATAGACTAAAAAATAACATCTTCACATTTTTTTATTACATGCATTCTCGTCGAATGCAACCCTGGCGATGGATAAAAAAAACATTTACGCTCCTAACTTTTTTCTACTTAAAAATTGAAGATTTTAATAGCTATAAATATGCTCGTGACAGAGATCTATATTTCGCTGAAAACCGCACGTAAATCGGTCCAGTAGTTATTCAGCGGATCGAAGTCACATATACGAACATTGCCTTTTAAATAAACCACTGAAATTCCTCATTTCTTAAAAGTTTGAATGATATTTTTTAACTAAATGTATAAGTGAAGAATTGTCTGAAGTAACATACTAAAGCTGTTATTTAATTACATAGTATAGGTATTGTGTAATTAGTAAAGGTTTGTCTACAGTACGAACGACCAGGTATAACATGGCGGGACATGAGACATGACGCGCGTCTTGTGGTCTCGACAAGGTCGTGAATGCAATGGCCTCACGTACATAATTGGCACGTTTTCTGCTCTATTAGCAAATCGGTTAAAGAAATAGCCTCAACCATAGACTCTCTGACTAATCGAACACAAAACTGATCCATAGACAAGGTAGTGAGTTTCTAAATGTCAACTAACTGTCAAAACATGAATTTAATTTGAGCTATTTATGATTTACATGGTTCTTAAGAGTGTTTATTTTATTTTTCGTGTACGTCAGTCTTTGGCTGTTATCATAATATATTTCTTTAACACTAAATATCAGTACTGTAACATTATTTAAATAAATCAGCATTTGTTTCGTATTATTTATTTCAAAAAGAGAACGATGTTTCTTTTTGTAATCTCCTTTTATTAACATATTTCAAAAGAAATGAAGAACGTTTTAGATAAGGTAATATAGAAGTCTGGAGCACCTACAGGGCTTATGATCTGTCATTGGCCGGTTTAAGTGGCCACTTTACACACTGTATAACATTCACTATTCCGCCCATATTTGAACATCTATGTCCCTTCAATTCTTTCATCTGTTGATGTTCAGTGAAGTTAAAAAGCTGAAACCTGTATTTATGCGAGTGAAATTCATGTAACTTCACAAACACCAACAGATGAAAGAATTGAAGGGATATAAATGTTCAAAGATGGGTGGAATGGTGAATGTTACACAGTGTGTATAGTGGCCACTTAAATCAGGCAATGACAGGATATAAACCCTGTAGATGCCTAGACTTCTATATTACCTTATTTTCCATGAATTGATATATTTAACACGCCTCTTAATTTATTAAAAAATAAATTAAGACTCATTCTTTCTGGCTGCGATACGATCCCACTTACTATATAATGATGCGCACACTTACACACTCCAGAACACTTAATCCCACACAAATACACACAAACACACCTCTACACTTACTCTCATACTAATACACTCAAACACACCCTTTTGTTGTACCACAATTTAATATGTATAATTTTTATTTGGAAACTTCGCTGGTCTGTCTTTAAACCGTATCTTTGTTGATGTTATTATATCATTGTCGACAGTTTGTTTCTGTAAAATAAATAAATAAATTACCTTCACTAAAACGTTATTAATCCCTGTTGTAATATGTTATTTTATAAACCAGTGTTAAAATTTTACTGAGAGGTAGGTAAATAATAGAACAAACTATGGCCTTAATTCTCCAATGACCCGTCTTTGTCGTATTGTTAACTCAAGCCAAGATCTGGACTTTTTTGGTTTAAGGTTATAACGATTTAAACGAGCACTAAATAAATAGTCCAGATCTTGTCTCGATGTCCATTATGTTTATCAATTCTTCTTTTTTTTAAAAATGTTTTAAACTATTTTTTTATTGTAATATTTAAACCTTATAAATTGTATACATGGACAATGTCCGTTAATAAATAAGTAAATAAATAAATAATAATTGAATCAATAATCAGAAACCCAATAAGTATTTTTTTACGGGGCATACTAAAAAAACTATTTACTGACTTTTTTGTTGCATAAAGTAGTAAAGTAAAAAAATAAATATTACTATTGCATTGAAATTTTAGACGGTCAAGGGAATTCAACTTATTAAAAATAATTTTAATGTGGCTTGGCTTGTAACGATCAGCGAATGACTTTTGAGTTCTGAAAATTACAATGAAATTAAATAGATTTTTCTCATTCTTCATTAGTGTTTCTCTTTATTGAGGTCTTCGACTAAAAAACAATAATATTGTCAGAAAAAAAGTTACATATTTACACATAGATCAATAGAGAAACTCAATTTATTAATACCCAAATACATAAGTTTTATTTGATTGAATAATAAAAAGTAATAGCCGTAATACCTGCATAATTATCGACATTATTTTTAATACATAATTACTACGAGTACAGTTCGTTTCACCTCGTTTGAGCGTTAAATATTAATCATTGGGTAGATACTTAATATAAATCATTAGTCCATTAGATATTAATCTTTGCTTTGGCCGGTGTTTTTTTGTCGTGATAGAACTTTTGATTGGTAATACTGTCTCTGTCTTGTCGTGCTCTATTATTATACTCAAATTTATAATAGAGCGCCTTACACTCGAACAACGCTTGAAAATTGTAGAAATTGACTGAAAAAGTCAGTTTTTAGTTCGCTAAACGCATATGACTAATCGTAAAACCACGAATTTACTGCGTGTTGAGACTAACGTCAACATTATTTTCAGAAAGGGTCCTGTTAACTGGCCTCCACGAACCTGTGATACTCCGCTGGATTATTTTATATGGAGCTTCGATAACTCTTAAAATTAAAATACTGTGCTAAAAAATCACTCTGCAAACGGTGTTGTAACGTCGCGTTAAAGCAAAAGACGAGATAATTATAAATACAGTTATTTTTAAACATTTTTTTACACATATGTTTATGTATATAAAAAAACCATTAAAAAAAGAAGAAATGGGTAAAGGTTATACAGATTTTAAAGAAAAAAATCGATTGGGATCCATAAAAAACGAAAGTTGTTTGTACACAAAAAAAAAACTTTTTTGCCCTAAAAAAATTAACATCCTTCCATTTTTTTAAACGACGAAAAAAACATTTGCGCTTGTAAAAAAAATAACCATTTTAAGAGCTGTAAATGTGCGAAAGAAAAGATCTACATTTCGCTGAAAACCGCACGTAAATCGGTCCAGTAGTTATTCAGTCCATCAAGGACACACACATGAACATTGCCTTTTATATACTATATTCAATGGATCCAATGTAATAATGTACTAAACCAAACTAAACTGACCGTGCACGCACGCCTAATTGTTAGATACACAAAGTGTTTTCTTGTGCGCTGTGATCCTGTGATACTCCGCTGGATCACTCAGAAAACGGTGTTGTAACGTCGTGTTACATCAAGCAAAAGACGAGATAATTTGAAATACAGTTATTTTTAAACATTTTTTTACACATATGTTTATATGTACTGTTTTATAAGTCTGGGAGCCGAGACAGCCTCAATAGGCCCTGAACCCTACTGTAGGTTGTCTAAATGTACTCCTCGTAACGAGCTTAGGTCATGGGCCAGGAAGCAGTGTGTAATGCTCTGCCAAAAAATACCCGGTCAGCACCGTGCGAAGTAACTGATACAAGGGTACTCGCAAAGTTTTACCACTGACCTAATAAAGCTTAGCTGAAATCAAGTGAGGATTATCACTAGAGTCCTTATAGGCCACTGCAGATTGAAAAAACACCTTGCCAGAATGAACTTTTCTAAAACTTATAAATGTAGGTTCTACAGTGCAGATAATGCAGATAACATTGATGGTTTAACTTCCCTAACTAAACGTAGAAGCATTTCTGATCTGTCTTTCCTCTTCAAAATTTAAACAATTTCATCCCTAGTCTATATCTCTTGGAGCGTATTTCAATCAATTGTCCCGTAAAGTCAACACGAAAAGTTCATTTTTTGAATAATTTATTGCCCAAAAAAAATTATGTTCAAAACTCGTTTATTTATCGTAGCTGCTCCAAATTTAATTGACTTTGTCCCCATTTAGATATTTTTAATTAAAAATTTTGTGACTTCAAAAAAAACTTTTTGAAACACTGTAAAATAAAACATTTGTCAGTGTGTAATAAGTTTATGTTCCTTTAATTTATATATTTATTTTATTATAATATCAAAATGTTGAATTGGTCAACTATATTATGAAAATCCTTCTCCTCCACTTCTCCAATCTATTTCCGGATCCGTTAACCTTCTTAAGAGCTCTTTTTTTTCTCATATCTTATATAATTCTTTATATAGTTCCTTAGCCAACAAATTTACTTGTGAAATAGACATTTTTAATACGACAATTATCAATTTTTATTTTTGAAACAAATTATTAATGTCGTAATAAAACTTTCTTTTTCATACAATTCTTTCTCTGTTTTTGATGTGTATTATTATTATCTTATCTCTTTCTGATATTAATTTATCAAATATTTTTGTGTACCGTATATTATATTATTTTCACATATATACTTACTGTTAACTAATTTTCATTATCTGTTTTTAACAAAAAATTGTTGATACCATTTTTTTTTTATACTTATAAGTATATGAAAATGTGTATATTTTTTTGTTTGAATTCTTTAGAAGTTATTTACAATTAGCTTTTTATTTCAATTACTTTTATTATATCCATCTAAAATATTTTTTTTCTTTTTTACTATGTAAAGTTTCACTTTTTATTTTGCATGGCAGTATGCTTCTTATTGTTTCTAAATGTATACAAAAAAGCATTGTTTATCTTTTAAATTTTTACGCACTATGTTTGTACTTAACTGTATATTTTTTGTAAATGCCCCTTGGGCGTATTGTAAAATTAAATAAATAAAAAAAAAAAAAAAAAATAAATATTATTTTTCTCATAGCTGTGTAACATGTTATCTCATTATATTTGTGAAAACTTTAACTGGATGTATGTACTATTTTTTTATATTTTGTATTCTTATATAAGAACTGTTGTTTTTCCTTAATAAATAAAAAAAAAATACGGAAACACCTATACACATTATATGTGAATGTGTTGCTTCGTATTATAAAATGAGTCTCATCCTCGGGGGACCACTGGTTAAACCTGAGGATATGAGAGAGCTCACCCTCAACCTAATAGCCCGATACTTTATGGATCTGGGCTTGGAGGGAGAGATTTAGCAAAATGTAAACTCTCGCCTTCCACACAGTAGCCAGGCTCTTTATGGACCTGGGCTTGGAGGGCGAAAACTATTCACGAGGACCCGTCACAATAGATCTTCACAGGTCGCAGTGACGTCAGAAACTTGCATAGCACTGACTCCTACCATAAGAATAAGATATTTTTTAAAATCAAAAACTTTGTTCCAATAAAGGAAAAAAAATTAATGTATGAAGCATATGTTAAAACTAAAATATGTTATATGCAACTACTATGGGGAACAGGATATCAAAAATGACATAAACAGACTACAAAGACAGCAAAATAAAATATTAAAGTTAGTATATGACCTTCCCTATCTAACAGCAACTAAAGAACTTTTTGAACAAACTAAACAATTGAACGTAACTGAACTCTTTAAACTAGAATCTTTAAAATTTATTCATAAATTAGCCACTGATGTAATTGTAGACGAAGAATTAAAACTTGAAAAAAATTGTAGTAAACATGAACACAATACAAGAATATCGGAAAAATATCATATATAATCTTTTAAAACGAGAAAAGGACAATCGAGACTTATAAACCATGGACTGAAATTATACAATAAACTACCAGACAAAACTAAACAAAAGACTCAGGCAACCTTTACAAAAGATGTTAAAAATATTATTATTAACAGTAGAATGTGAATTTTAAAAGTGAAAACATTTTGTTAAATGTATGTAACCCGTAAGGGTTTATCAATAAAATTTAAATAAAAAAAATAAAAAAATAAAAAAAGAATATGTACTGTTTAAAAATCTATTATCCAAAGTTTATAAAAATAAGCATATGAACTAGGCCTAAAGCAAAATACGATCCCATTATTTTAAAAAATATAGAGATACCTATATCAAGCATTGTATTCTTTGTCAACTCATGTTACATTATAGCCACACAAGATTGAAGGCTTTAATGCATATCCTACGATTTGCCACCACATGTGTAAAATATATAGTTTCTTTACGAAGCAAGCAAAAAAATATATCCATTAACATTGCGTGTTCCTAAATTTTTTATGTACTGTTCATTCTTGAAATTGGATGGATTGAAAATGTTTAACGAAAAAATTTTAAATACCTAGATTATAAAAACAATAAAACGCTTAGTACTTACAGTTAATCTGCCAAACAAAATAATTTTTTTACGCTTGAAAATAGACGCACTGTATCTGAATTATGCTATTTTCATAAATTATTAAATAATAAAGTAGACTCTTTTAACCTACTCTCCAAAATTAATCTCAATGTCCCCTTTCGCGTGACAAGAAATAAGTATTTGTTCCATCGGCCAGTCTGTAGCACTAACTATGCACAACTCTCTTTCCTCTATCGTTCTTGCTCTGACTATGATGCTTTTTTTTCATCTATAGATATATTTTACATGCCCCTTAATTTATTTAAAAATAAATTAAGACTCCTTATTTCTGGCTGCGATACGATCCCACTTACTATTAAATGATGCTTACACTTACACACACCTGAACACTTACTCCTACACTAATACACATAAACACACATCTACACTTACTCTCATACAAATACAAATAAACACACCCTTTTGTTGTAACACAATTTAATAATATGTATGATTCTTATTTAGAAACTTTGCTTGTCTGTCTTTAAACTGTATTTTTTTTAATGTTACTATATCATTGTCGACTGTTTGTTTCTTTAAAATAAAATAAATAAATACTTTATTTACCAAAAAAAAATTACAACGAACAGAGATACAAAGAATTTTACGTGATTATATAGGTAATATCTATTAATAGCACATGTGTGTATCAGGTACGTGAGCTCCCCCCGTCCTGGAAGGCCGTCGATGATGATCTTTCGTCTTTATTTGGCGGAATTAAGGGACGCTGGATTAACATGGGAGGAGGGTAGGGTGCTGGCTGGCGATATGGTCTCCTGGAGGCAACTATTGATGTCCACATTCTCCATTGAGGAGCAGATGTGGAATAGAAGAAGAAGAAAAAGTATTTGCTACTTATGTATTTTATTGACTTTACTGTACTGTTGATTTCTGTGTCCTTGTATATTTGTATTTTCGAAACTGACAGCTGACAAGCTGACAGTTGTTTTAATGAAAATGTGTACCATAAAATTCAGTCAGTAAAATTAATGCAAAAAAATAATACTGTTCATAATATTGTTTTCAAGAGAAAAATGATTTAATCATTAAATTACGGAGGTAAAAAAATATTATTTGACAGTTTTATTTTGTCCATGGTCTATTGAAACAAATAAATAAATTTTAAACTATTGGAACCTAATATAATACCATAGAATTAAAAAAAGTCTCGAAACCGCGTATAAGTATCAAACTGAAGCCGACTAAACTACTCATAAATTAGTAGTTTTACGTTTTGGCCATTAGTTACTCTGTATACATCGCTTAGTACGAAACTGTCGATTTAAATTCAATTATGCCGTGTGGTGTCGTTTTTAAGTGCCAAAATACACTGAGATAAAATGGGAATAGGGTGGGATCACATTTCATGTGTAAAAAGCAAATTCACAAATAATATTATTTAAGAATTTGGTTATAAAACAAGATGAACATTTTGTTAGTATTACCAGGATAGTCGAATTTTTTACCCGGCTTTCTATTAATAAGCCTTTGTAT
The DNA here is from genome assembly GCF_059751315.1 of Micrasema longulum. Taxonomy (NCBI): domain Eukaryota; kingdom Metazoa; phylum Arthropoda; class Insecta; order Trichoptera; family Brachycentridae; genus Micrasema; species Micrasema longulum. The sequence goes on along the minus strand of NW_028279949.1, from coordinate 235,673 downwards.
CATATAAAACGGTATTAATTGACTTAATTACTTAATGATTATTTAATGTTTTTTTACGTTCGACTAGTAAAAGTACCTGTTTTTTTTATTAGTCCAGTCAGTAAAGTATTTTTTGTTGTCAAACATATCACAATATACAAAATTAACGTTTATTTGTTTTATGATAATAATTGTTCGCGGTCTGGCAACATTGCGAGGCCGCTTCACGCATGCGCGCAGGTAGGATGTCAGACTTTTGGACACAGTGCGATGTATGCCAACTAGGTTCTACGCGCCTTCTGGTATATTATAATTCTCTCGAGTTACAGATAAATGAATCGTAAATAATAATAAATAATACACGAATGAAAATTATAAAGCTTATTAAATACCTACCTATTAAGGATGTTTCTCAACTTGATATAAGATTATTGAATCACTTTCACCTGCCTAGCGACCCGCCGCATAAAGATAAAATAAAATAATGTCGTATGCCCGCCGATAACTTGCTGCTGATAAAAACAACACGTTTGGCGGTGGTGAAAGCACAAACGCAGATTATTATGGAGACCTCACAACTTAGCAAGAAAAAATAATTTTACTTATTATAAAATACATTCAATTAGTGACAAAATGAAGGAAAGCTTGTAAAAAAATGTTAGGTCCAAAGCGTTGTTTTAAAATAATGGCGGTAGGTGACAAAAACTGACACTTCTCTTTCCCGCCATATTTTAAGTACACGTAGGTGGCCATTTCGAATCCGAAAAATAGTTTTATAGGTAGCCAGTCTAGAATCAAAAAGTAAGTACCTAAGTACATGGGTTATCGGGAGCTATGTGGTTATTTTGAATAAAAGAATCACACAAATGTATACATTTGCGAGCAGAAAATTCGATATTACGAATTTATGGACAATCAAATATAACTCTGTCAACATTCGATTGTAGTCGCCCGCCAGGCTACGGATTCTCAGAAAAGAAATAAGGGCTAGGTAGTAAGTGTTTAGTATATAACAGCATTTATCGATATTATTCCTGGCCGATTACGTTTCTTTCCTATCCTTCCCTTGACCCATCCTCATGGTACCCACCTTTCATCAAGATAGAAGAAATACTAAAAAAGAACGTTTGGATTTGGAAAAAAATAAACAAAAAATTTTACATCACTAAAGATTGCATAAAAAATCTTGGATTCGTCGAGCGTCGTTGTAAAAGTTTTTATAAATCTTTGCATAGTTCATAGTGAGTATCATCGTTCAGTGCCCAAAATTGAAGAACATCCTCATCGTATCATAGGTAGGTCCATTTCCATGTTCCTATCCTTTCTTCAAATATTTCCAATCTTTTCCAAAACTGAATGAAATTCGTTTTTTCGCTACAGTTCGCTTTTTGTTAACATTTGGTCATTCGAGTCCGATTATTATTTTAAAAAAATAATATTTTTATGTTTATTTATTTGGATAACCAACAGCTATAATTATCTTATATATATATAACAAAACAAATAACAAATAAGCCAATTACAGGTTTTCACAAGTAGCATCACAGTAAGTTAAAAAAGATTCTCGAACATAAAATGAATAGTAATCAAATGTAAATTCAAAAGAAAAGAAAAAATACTACGAATTATTTCGAAAGCAAATGCCGTACGTCATTAAGATTATTTGCAAATAAATCTATGTTGAATGATTTATTTATTACATTAAAATTATTAAAAGTTCGCCATAAATATGAATTTTGCCTATAATTAGATGAAACAAGAGGTATGTGAAGAAGAGGGTTATCAAATACTTATCTCAAATATTATTAAATACTTGTTGTTTGGTCAGATTTCAGATATTTGGTGTTGGTTTCTTTTTAAGCCCTGATGATGGAGCAGTCATGTTTTGAAACCGGTCGGTATATTCAATATTTTTTTGTGATTTTACGCAAACGCAATATAACAATTATTATTCTTATTCTAGCTCGATTGGACGGGTAGTACAATACCCCACCAGTAATATAACCATCATTAAGTATAGAAAAATAAAAAATAAAACAGATCAATAAAAAAATATTGATATGATAAATAAAACAGGTTAACAATATGAATTAAAATATTTTTAAGGGAAAGCCAACAAGTATTTAACGAGTTCATTTAAAAAGAAAACAAAGAAGAAAACAGTTATTATAAAATTAAATAATGAAAAAATTACTGACACTCGGTGCTCCAATGCTACCACAACCAAGATTTCTAGCAGTGTTCCACCAATTGGTTGATTACGATGTTTGGGCTTTTCCATAGCCGTTTTCTGATATAATATATTTACTCGTATACTATATAATATTATATCAGATCTATATAATATGTAGGTAGCTATATTATTTAATCTAAACTATCTCCCATACATAATTTAAAATTTCTGCTGACGAATCGGGTTGTGGTCCTGTGGCTAGTGTCTCGGACTCACGGACCAAAGGTCCGTGGTTCGAATCCCACTCTACCCCAACTCGATTCCATTTTCTAATAGTGAGTTATTTACAACTCGTTGAAAATGGCACTCAAAATTAAATATTTGGGTAAATCATAAGAACGCAAATATTTCTTTTTTTTTTTTTTAAATAAAAAAAGAATATATTTATGAGTAGCGTAGTTAAACTGTGTTTTGATAGTTTGTTGTGACATTGATTGCATTGTTTAACGACTTTTAATAAAACGGAGTGATTGTGATTTGAAAATAATTACCAATAATTTGCATGATTTCGAAACCGGATGACATTCTGACATGAAAATCAAGGCTATTTTACAAAAAAAACATTCAAATATGTATCATGACGTGCATAATTTACTTGGGTAAAAAATTATAATTTATCAGTATTAATGAAACTAAATAAAATGGTGGCAAGTGGATACCCAGAATCAATCAGAATCAAGTGGAGACCATGGGTAAACAAAAGAAGTGTTGGAAGGCCACAGAAAAGATGGGTCGACAACATTGACTTAATTGCCGGTAAAACGTGGATGATGAAAGCGGGTGATAGGAAGAAATGGAGACGTTTGGAAGAGGCCTTTCTCCAGCTATTGCGAGAATAAGGCTGAAGAAGAAATGAAAAACTTGGCTTATTGGGTACTTGGGTCGTTGACTGGTTTTAGTGGCCACTTTACACACCGTGTAACATTCACCATCTGCCTTTATGTAAACATCCACATATCTACAACTCTTTCATCTGAGGGGAGACCCTTAAGCCCACAATCCACCCGCAGCTGTTATAGAGTTCTGGAGGACTCTCTGTCAGCTGCGCATAGAGGAAAGTTATTATAAATATTCCTAAGGAATACAAACTCTATGCAGATTAAGGAGGGGAGGAGGGCGTATGGACAGAGGCCAACACGTCGTCCCCACCCCTTAGGATTCCCTCAATGCCTCTGTTTTTTTTTATTAAAAAAAATGTTAACAAACAATTTACATAAATAAACGTTTTCAAATAAACAAAAACATTTTCTTAAAACTATAGTAACATAACTTACACAAAACGTAAGTAAAAACACGGATATTTAGAATAAGAGAACGACTCTTTCATCTGTTGACTTTTGTGAAGTAAAAGAACTGAAACCTTTATCATGTGGGTGAGATTCATCCGGCTGAACCAATTCCCCTACTAGGCAACGCAGGAAAACGATTTTCCAATTTTTATACTTCTTCCTTTTCCAGTTAGCTTAATTAACCATGTTTTGAGTTTGTCCAAATATTTGCAGACAGGCTGGATATCCTTAGGGTGTTATTTAGTTCTAAATTTGGTGCAGCAGAGAGGGAAACCACTTTGAGAAGGGAATATGAAAGTCTAGCCATTTACAAGGCTAATGACCTGTTTTTGGCTGGTTTAAGTGGCCATTTTATACACTGACTAACATTTACCATTCTGCCTATATTCTGCCCGCACTTAAGAGTAGTTAAGTGGAATCCGGTAAACCAACTTTCAGGCAGGACCAGGTCTGTCGGGTTCGCTAGTTTATGTGCTTTAAAAAAAATTATAATATTATTTAAGTCCCGAATTGAGTTGTGGTAACTCCAGCGGTGCTATTCTGAATCACTCTCGTGGCTGTATAAAACACTTTTATCTCGCGTATTTAGAATGTAAATACGCGAGACAGAAGTTTTTTCTACGACCGCGAGAGCGTTTGTAATATCACCCCTGGGAATGTAATTCATGTGTATTGTACTTTGTAAAATATTTTGTATTATATGATTTATAAAAAAAAAGTCTTATGAAAACAAAATACTTTAGTAAATTTTTTTCAAAATTATGTGATATAATGAATTTATCTAGGTACTTGTTTATGGTTGAATTCCAAAACTATAAATATATTTATTTTTCAAATATAGAATTCTTTTTGCAAATTTCAAACTCTGCTCTTCTCACCGACAGGGGTGTATTTTATTATTAAATCCTCAGGCCACGGAGGCTTTATGAGCTATCTTCACCGTTTTAAGCTCTCAGAAATCAATAGCAACCATGTGATGACGAGACACCCCAAGATGTCTCTCATTTGTTGATGCATTGTTTTATTTTCAGCTTAGAGCGAATGCAGCTAGAGGCGCGATTTAAAAGTGTGGATGAGGACCTAAAAGATGTCGTAACCGTAATAAGTCGTAAGGACTTATCATATGAGGTAATATCATACATGCTAAAAACAGTAAAGGTAATTGTTGAAATAATCAAAAATAGGACACAAAATGCCGAACGCTCTCAAAGTGGAGCGGAGAGTCTGTTGATGCCTGTCAATAGTCCGGCTTCTCCTGAATGAGTTTTCCATGGTTTCATCTTCTTAAAGCAAATGCGGAGAAGTTTCTTAACAAGGCCACAGTCGATCATCCCACCAGATCCTCACTCACCTCAGTCAGAGTAAATAAAGGAACATAACCTTTGGCAGTTAATATAAGTCTTGTACATAATAAGCAAGGCAAAAAATAAGCAACTCCTATATAAAAAAATATAAAAAACCCTTGTTATTGAGAATTCAGCGTCACTAATTGAAATAAAATATAATTTCAAACAACACTCAAACATGAAGGATTAATGACGTTGTTAAAGAGAATACAATGAATCTCATCGAATTACAGCGTAAATGTAATATTACTGAAATCAATCAGAAAAATAATAGGCTTATGAGGTTTCCGCTATGTGGCCTTCTGAAGTTTGAGGTCATAAACAAAACTATGACCGTAATGTTTATACTCACTCGTATTTATTGCGTGGAAAAATGTATATTGCTTTATAAAACTTATAATTTTTACTATGATTATTGTGTTATTGTTTCTTTGTTTTAGAAAACAACTAGGTACCAGTAAATCAATGGAAAATGACTGAGTTATTGTTTTAAAAATTAGAAAAGCGATTCATAACAAGAAAAAATAACCAAATAAACCATTTTCGCAATAGTCCACTGCTGTCTAAATTTGAAGATCGTATCCATATCACTTCACACTTCCTAACTTTACCAGAATACCGTGACAAAAAACCTGACTTATTAGCTCCATATATTTTGATGTGGTACTTAGTAATCACCGGTAAAATAAAATAGGAAAAGATTCAAAAGTTTATTATACCTTGATAAATAAGCGTGTTTAGCTTTGAAACCGGTGAGTAGAAAAAATAAAAAATAAGGGGTTAAAAACAAAGTTGTTTTATTTATTTTATTTCGTTTGGGGAATCAACCGTTCTACATACATATTTATAATAAACAACGTATATACTGTGTAAACTCAGAACCAATAACAGATTTCCACAAATTGTACAAAGTAAATACAATTTTAGAAGTATATATAAAATAACTCGCCCTCTACAGGGTTATACACAGTTTTCAGGCCCAGACCGCGAAACTTCTCTGGAACATTCCTCATGGTAAGCTTTAAAAAAATCCTTAATTTTTTTTTCCAAAAAGGCATTTTTTATTATTTTTATTACTTAAAAATGTAGTAAATCCTGAATTCTCGGACAAGCAGTTCCTTCACAAACCCCTACCTCTCTCCTACCCAGCCGCTTCACTTGTCCGCGTCTGTTGCGTATCGCTTCGTTGGTCAAATACATCTAATTTTTTTTCGTTGAGAAGGGGTTTGCGGAAAGGATGCTAGTCCGAGAAATTAAAGATTCACTCCATTTTGAGATTTAAAAAAAAAAAATATTTAAAAAAAAGACTTTTTGCAAAAAATTTATTTGGATTTTTTTAAAGCTTACTGTTAGGAATGTTCCTTTGAAGTTTTGCGGTCTGGCCCTGAAAAATCGTGTATTATAACTTCAGGTTTATACATAAGTTATTAAGAGGACAAAGTGTAGTTGCCGAAACTAGTCGGTTGTGGGAATAAAAAGTGGTTAGTAAAACAAAGTTATTTTATTTATACCACTAAAATATAACAATGAACCACAAAGTTAGTGCTACAAATATCCATAATAAGATAATATAATATGTATTTATTATAATTACATTATTCATTCGATGTGTATCAGTTAAATTTAAAAAATAAAATGCTTTTTTTTTTACAGAATACGGTTTTGAAATTTAACATACTTAAAAAAAAAAAAAAAAACAATTTATATCATTTCGTCATTTTAATTTTGACAAAAAGGTTTCTAACTTTTTACTAAGCTCTTTATTGTACCATTTTTAATATAATTTACAAGTTTTAAGCAAATATTTTTTTCATACTTACGCACCCATACATACGCACCCTCTCCCTCATTCATTCCCACACGCACATGTATCCTCTCCCTCATTCATTCACGCATACACACATTCACATAGACATGAATACAAACGTCACACAAATACAATTACTAAACTTCTTTTCCTATATATTATGTGTCATTATATTTACAGTGGATTTTTTTAATTGGCTTTAGTATTGTTAAGATTTTTCTAATTATTTTGTTTATGTAATAGCTGTAAAAATCCCAAATAAAATAAAATAAATAAATAAATAATGAATACGCACAAAGTTAGTGCTTCAAATATAAAAATAAAAATTAAATACCATTTATTAAGTTTTTTTTGCATCAGAACAGGCCAGGAGGCCCAATGACGGTGGCAAATTACACCACAGAACACGCAGGCTTGAGAAAAATCACGTTCAATGTTTGTGTTTTCACCGGGAATCGAAACTGGAACCTTCCGTTTGCGAGTCAAGCGCCTTGACCACTACACCACGGAGGTCGCCAGAATAGTTCGTGGATATAATGTATAAACTAACATACAACCTACCCTACCTGACCTCTACGACTGAACTGTACAAAAAAACACACCAGTTTGACTTAAACTACTTGACTAAAATTGAGACCTTAAAAATTGTGCACAAAATAACACTGGGAAACATACAAGACGACGACATAATATTAGTCAAAAATGCTGACATATACAAATATAACACCAGACAACAACAACACTATCATATTGAAAAAGCAAAGACAAACACAGGACAGTCAAAAATACTACGTAATGGACTTAAACACTACAACGACCTACCTTACTACTTGAAAACTTTTACTGGAGACAAATTTAAAATCAATCTGAAAAAGCACACGATGACTGAACTAACTAGACTAGACGAGACATAAAATGACTAGACAATATTAAATGTCTAATGTAACCCTAACGGGTTTTTTAAAATTGAAAATAAATATAAAAAAAAGTAAATGTCCCGTATACCCGTGCTGTATTACGCATTAGAATATTATTATAATGTGGCATATCATCACTAATACCTATATCGGCCTATGCAGTAGTATTTGGACCGGAAAATGTAATAACACGAATCCAAATAATTTGACGTGCTACGAAACGACCTTCGATACAAGCCATATTATGTATTTTTATTGAATAGGGTTGCGCAATTGCGTATTTTGTTTTCCATTTTCTGTATTTCACTTTATTGTTGATTCATATTTCTTATTTTTTTATTTATTATAAACGCCCAGGGGGCTTTTACATGCCAGGTACACAATTTCAGGGTTCGGCGCCTATTTTTTTCATTTCATATTTTGTCTCTTAGACATACACCGATCATCTGTCTTTCCATGATTATGGCGTGCATTTTAATTTCTGGCGACTTTTCTGTGTTACAGACATGATTTTTAGTCCGTATGTCGTTACCGGCAATATACACGATTCATAGACTTATCTTTTTAAGCAAATAGGGACTTTAAATCTATTTCAACATTGAGGGAAAACATCTAGGCATTTACAGGGCTTATGACCTGTCATTGACTAGTTTAAGTGGCCATTTTACACACTGTGTAACATTCACCATTCTGCCCATGTTTGAACATCCACATTTCCTTAATTCTTTCATCTGTTGATGTTTGTGAAGTTAAAGAGCAGAAACCTTTATTTATGCGGGTGAGATTCATTTAATTGAATTATTTAAACTACATACTAGGCAACGCCTGAAAATGTTATTTTTTCAACTTCTAGACTCCTTCATGGACTAGGTGGATTTATCAACAATATTTTGAGTTTGTCCAAATTTTTGAAGACAAGGACTGGATTCAACTCCCTGGGGAGATGTTTATATTAACATACTACAACAGAGATGAAGAACATTTAAGAAAAGGTAATGGAGAAGTCTAGGCATCTACAGGGCTGTCCTTGTCTACAAACATTTGGACAAACTCAAAATATTGTTGATACCTTTATGGATATTTGTTTTTAACAAAAACCATCGCCATCCCACGAAACGATGTGATAGACCCAGCACCCCTAATCTCTTTTGGCAACTCATAAAACATCTAAAAGTCCTTTATGATACAGATTGTTTTGAGTTGCCTGGATTCTTGTTTTGGCGAGTCCAAAACCTTCAGCTCCCCTCGTAGGATAGCGATGAATTTCGTTTTTACGCTGAACATTACAAAACATGTATTCGGGCTATAATATATTTTTGAACAAATAAGACGTTTTTGATCAACAATGTTTTGGGCATGTCCAAATATCTGTAGACAGGCTGGATTTCACTCCCTTGTGAGTTATGAAGATTAGAATTTATTGCAATAAAGAATATAACTTGCTGTTTTAAGAAATATAGTCATGAGGAAGTTCGGAGGTTTTAATTTTTTTTTTTAATATCCTTTCAAACTAAGCCATGAATTCATTAGTTATTTTCAACGAGTTGTCCTGATTGGATAGTTGGCTTCCCGAAAACCGGAAATCCATCAGAGTTTTCTATCATTGGTTGATTTAGAAAGACTTGAGGCGTCATTTAAAGTAGTTTATTTAAAATATTTTTTCATAGATTTTAGAGAAATTTCGTCGTAAATTAAATGCTTTAATTTTTACCACGCCTAAGAAAACATTTTTTATATGCAATTTCCCGTAGCACTGAACTTCCTCGTTAGGAAAGCGTTTTTAGGCATTACCTAGTAGGTGAAAAAATTCAGACATATGAATCTCACCCACACCAATAAAAGATTCAGGTACATTTTGTAAATGGGGTCTAGAATTCCAATCGTCTATACGCTTAGTAGATGCAAGACGTGTTGTAATCTTACTCCTTTTTACCATTCATATTATTATTTTTTTTGAATATCATTAATACACTAAATTTATTTGCCAATTTTTAATATGTATGTATAAAATATAATATAAATATGTATGTGCGAATATATATGTGTGTGAATGTATGGTTATGAATGCATTACAAGTGCCCCGACTCAACACGGATTTTATAGCGAGTCGGAGCAAGTTCATAGACATGGGTCGTTCTTGATTGTGTCGCTATAAACTGTGTCTCTGTCCTTAAAAAATGTATGTATAATGTAATTAATAAATAAAAAATAAAAATAAATAAAATGTGTTAATGGGGGCTAAATTTTTAACTGTCTATGCGCTCTGTAGCTGCAAGACGTCCTGTAATCTAGCTCCTATCTGTTATATTTTTTTATTGATCTTAATTGAAAACGAGGAACTAGAATCCCAACCATCCATGCGCTCTGTAGCTGCAAGACGTACTGGGATATTTATTAATTGTACAGCGCCCTTGAGGTAATTTTCACAAAAATGACACTGTAGAAATAATCCAATTACTTCACAAAAGTCAAGAAATGTAGATGTTTAAACACAGACATAACGGCGAATGTTACACAGTGTGTAAAGTGGCCACTTAAACCAGCAAACGACAGGTCATAAGCCCTATAGATGACCCTTCTTTCCCTTCTCAAAAATGTTTTCCCTCTCTGTTAGAATAACTTTAGGAAAGTGTTTTGTTCACGTATATACTTATATACGCATGCGAACTGATTGTGATAGCGTTGAATGGTTGAAGCTGACTGCTTAAATCAACGAATACTGACACATTTGAGGAATCAGTACGACATATGACTGTATCAAACATTAATAATTTATTTCATAATGCGGCAGTTTAAGCAATTTATTCGACAACGTCACGGAATAAATATCGACAGATGCTGACAGCTTCAAACAATTATTTCGACTGTTTATCATTGATTCACATAGACAGTTGCAGCAAGTGATACTGACAGAATCAAGTATTTGTAACCAACACGACAGCTTTAAGCAAATGTTACCTACAGCCTCAATGAGAGGTCAGTGGTTTTTTTTACATTGTTTTATTTGTTAATAGACGATTAAACTAATCCCAAAATTTTCTGATACCACTAGAACAAAAAGGCTCCTTAAGAACTGGTGAAATGAAAACTCTCTGACCAATTGCGGGAACGACAATTCGAGACAAAGTAAACTACGAAATAAGAAGGATTTGCGACGCCGAAGATGCTGTGTGATGAGAAAGATCAAAGAGACATTTCTGGAGAGAGCAGATTCAGAAAGAGTGGAAAATATAGTGTTGGGCGCAATACTAGTTGGCAGCAGACTCCCTGGAAGACCACAAAAAAGATTGCTGGATAGTTCGATGTCCGCATCCAAGGAAAAGACTCCGAAGTATTATCAGCGCTATGAATGTTTAAAGTTTCGTATTTCTGAAATTACTCCGCATGTGACGTCTGAGATTTCCTTCCACTTATTATCGGTCAGTTCTGCGGATTGGTCCGTTGACGGTAAGTAAACTGGATATTTTTCACAGCTCTCTTATCATTTGTTGAATCATTTGAACTAGTGACGTCGTTCGAAGTAGTGCGTTTTTATTATTTTTTTCGTTTATTTTAGAGAAACAATTTAATACTCTAATTTTTACCGCGGGCAAGAAAAAGTTTTTTGTATCTAATTTCCCGTAGGGCTGAAGTTCCTCATTAATCAAAATGTTTCTTTTTTGGCTCAGTTTATCCTGAAGATGGCTCCTGCAATGGTATCCGAAACGTCGGAACAAATCCAACACACACGGTATCACCCAAAAAAAGAAACATATTGATAACAGTGACCGTGAAAACCTTCGCACCTATTTTCCTCATTGATGCTGATGGTTTTTAGCATTCGATACCGACACGACAGCTTCAAACAATTTATACCTGCAGCCTCAATCAATTGATACTAAGGAATTAAAGCACTTGATTTGGACATTTTTAATCTATTGACATTATAAGAAGGTACAAAGTACAAAATATAAAGTGTGATCCACAATTCTAAAAAAAAACTGTATTTGACTAAATTACAAACTTATTTACTTATATTGTAAACATAGAGTATAATTTTCGTTCAAAATACATAAACCTAACACACAACCAATAACATACGTACACAACACAATATACAATACAAATTTCTAACGTGGACAACAAGATGTAATGAGAAAACAGATGACGTGATTTATGTTTCTGTTGTCATTTTTGTGTGTGTTTGGAGTGTGGTTTGTGGAATGTTGTATGTGGAATGTGGTATTTGGCATGTGGAGTATATGTTATCGTAGTATATTTAATTTAAATTAAAAAAAACCTTGTTCTCATTATCAATAAGACTGGGGTTGAACAAGTCCAAAATATACATCTTTTCATATTTAAAAAAAAGGAATAAATTCTCTTCCTAATGGAGAATTTTGATGTGCTCTTGTGTTGCATTTGTTGTTGTTAAATAATGTAGTCATTTATGTTAAAATTATTTATTTAAGAACCAAAATGTATTAACAAGTAATTCAAATAGAATAAGTCAAAGAAGGAATCGTGTGCTAAAAATACCACATTGTAAAACGAGGCTATCACAGAGACATGCATATTTTATAGGCCCAAATTTTTTAAAATCTCTTTTTACTGATTATATTTCATTGATCCCAAACATTCAAAATTTTCATTGTTTTAAAAAATTCGCACTTTCCTGGATTCAAACTAAAGATACTAACTCTTTTTTCTATGATATATTTTGTTGCCCTTTAAAAATAAGGAATATTTTAATTACAATATTTGAGTTTGTCCAAATGTTCATAGACAAAAGACTGGATTTCACCCCCTCGGGGGTCATTAAGATTAACAAATTATACAAACTTTAAAAAATTAGACAAACTCAAATATTGTAATGAAACCAACTGGTCCAAGAAGAAGTTTAAAAATTGAAGAATTGTTTTCAGGCGTTGCCTAGTATGTGAAATAATTCAGTCAGATGAATCTCTTCACAACAATAAAGGTTTCAGCTATTTGACTTCACTCAAATCAACAGATGGAAGAATTGAAGAAATATGGATGTTCAAACATAGGCAAAATGGTGAATGTTACACAGTGTGTAAAGTGGCCACTTAAACCAGCCAATGACAGGTCATAAGCCCTGTAAATGCCTTGACTTCCATATTCCCATATTTAAGGTATTCTCCATCCCTGTTGAATATTTTAATGTTATTTCGTAGTTTTTTTTTTTAACCCTTGATTCATAAACACACGTGTCTCATACACCCTCAAGAAATAAATCTGTCACAGCGCGCGGCGTGGTAATTTGTAACCTAGAATGCTCTGATTAATTTTTTAAATTGTTTTTTTATGTTTTCATTCCAAATATATTTTTTTTAATTAATCTATGTAGATTTTTATCAATATCTCCCTCAATTATTAAATTATGTGACCTTAAAAGGAAGGTGTATCAGAGACATATGTTTATGAACAATGTAACCCTAAATATCGTTTATGAATCTGGGGTTAATTACTATAAAATAAAAAAGTTTATTTTAATATTTTACAGAATATTTTCTTTTCTCTTTCTTATATTACATAAAAATATTACACCTGTTTATTTATTATAGGAGCAATAAATTTATAAACATTTCTTGTTTACCCACGAATGGGCCATGCTTTTGTAAGATTTTTTTTTACTGTTAATATGTATTTCATTGCTATGTAATTATCCTTTTTTTAAAAATCTGTTTTACCTCTTATGCATATTGTAAATAAGACAAAACAATTATAATAATAAATAACATTAAAAAAAATGTCAAATGCGACGAAGGGGAGTATTAAAAATTATTTCAGACTCCTTGAATGATTTTGCATCAAAACACCACTGACTTTTTTTTTCACAACACTCGCGGTCGTAGAAAACACTTTTATCCCGCATATTTTGTATGTGAATACGCGAGATAAAATATTTTCATACGGACGCGAGAGCGTTTGGAATATCATCCCCGGACGTCCAATTACAAGGCTGAATTACGCCACAGAACACCCACGCTTGAGAAAACCCACATTTAATTTTCGTTTTATAGCCGGGAATCAATCCCAGAACCTTTCGTATGTGAGCTAAGCATCTTAACCACTACATAACGGAGGTCGCTAAAAGAGCCTTTTACATCTGGACAATACAATAGATATGACAAGATTGTCTTGACGATATAAAAATTCAGCCGCAGTTTACACAAGAGCGCTGCAAAAATGAATTAACAACGGCGCTTATTATGAGCGAGTTCACGATAAATACTATTTATTTTATACCAAGATGTATTGGAATTATAAAAGAACGAACTAAGTAATAATATTTTTTTTTTCTTCATTTTCGGCGAAAAAAATGTGTGGGAGCGACACGTTCACGTCGAGGAAATCGCTATTTGCACACGGTCTTGTCCATGGGTGTTTGCACGAGGACAATGCGACCACTGGCAGCCACGGGCGGTGATGGGAGTCATCATTATTCAGCGGAGATAGCCCGCCGTCTATCTCAGTGGCAATGTCTCGAGACAATGTTTTGTCCTTTTCTGTTTACACGTGGACAACGGTTGAGTCTGGGGACAAAACAATATTGTATTGTCCGCGTGTAAACAACCTTTAACCGCGTGACACAAAGCGGTAAAATTTTGCGGCGAGGTGCCGTTAATTCCATAAACGATTTGAAAGGTTCAGAAGATCCGTATGTTTCAAATTGGTACCATTTATTATGGCGAAAACCCTGAGATAAAATCATTTTTAAAGGCACTTTTTTCTTTCAGGTAGAATACGTCTGCATATGTAATAAATTTGATTATTTGTGGAGCCTAGGTTCTTACATTACGTTGAACTCTTCTGTAATTACAAGTTACTAACTACTTAATTATATTGCTCACGTAGAATATTACGTTACTCAGTCACGCAATCATGAAACGCAAAAAAATCATCTTCATAATAAAAATAATTATTCAAATAGGCAATAAAATATATACGTAGATATTTTTAATATTGCGAACGAGAGGAAAAACATTTTTGAGGGGGCAATTTAAAGGCCTATCCATTTACATTGGCTGGTTTAAGTAGCCCTCTACACATTGTGTAACATTACCAGCTAAGGACAGATCATGAGCCCAGTAAAGACTAACATCTACTACTACTACTACTACCATCACGCCATTTCCCCGTAGGGGTAGGCAGAGAGAATGGACCGCCACACACGTCTATCTTGGCATACAATCCTAGCTTCTTCCACATTCATACATCTTGTCACACTTGCCCTTCGGTTCTGTCTGCTTTTGACATGACCAGACTTAAGATTTTGGTTTATCTGATCATGCCACGTCTTCCTTGGTCGTCCTCGTCTCACGTTGCCGTTCATTTTCACCATATATATACTTGTTTTACCATTCTTTCGTCGTCCATTCGTTCTACGTGACCAAACCATCTCAGAGACCCTTTCTTAATATTATCAAATATACTTGACTCAGATTTACACTCTCGCCTGATTTTATCATTCGTAACCCTGTCATACATAAAAAAAAAATTTAAAAAATTATCAATTATACTTGACTCAGATTTACACTTTCGCCTGATTTTATCATTCGTAACCCTGTCATACATTAAAAAAAAAAATTAAAAAAAAATTTCACGCCCTTAAGACATGAAAGTTATTTAATATATGAGTATATAAACAACATTAAATTTAAAAAATACAATATAAAGCAACAAAAGATAGAATGGTGTTTAGAAGTAAAGTTGGTATAAGAAAAAGAAGATGAGTATATAAACAACATAAATTTAAAAAAAATACAATATAAAGTGATAAAATATAGAATTGTGTTTAGAAGTTAAGTAGGTTTAAAAAAAAATTATATATCTATTAATATTTTTCAATTTTTTATTTTTAAATAAACTAAAGAAATGAATTTAAATATTTAAAGCAGCTAGGTACATAATGTTATAAAATACAATATGAACAGAATATTAAGTCATATTTGATATGGAACATATACATTGAAATTTAAAATTTACAAGACTCACGTTAAAGACATCGATGTTGATCATCGATGACATTGACAAGACTTACATTCTTCTCAAAAATGTTTTCCCTCTCTGTTGCGATAAATAACAATTTAAATAATTTCCAAGGGAGAGATCCAGTCTTGTCTACAAACATTTGAACAAGCTCTAAATATTTTTGATTCAACTTCATCATCATCACATTCCCTTTCCGCACCAAATGGTGCATAGTGGCTTTTATTTCACAAAAATCAACAGATTAAAAGGTTGAGAAGTGGGAAACTCTCAGGGGTACTCCATAAGTGTTTTCTCTGTTTTTTATGTGTATTATAATTATCTTATCTCTTTCTGAAATTAATTTATCAAATATTTTTGTAAACCATATGTTTTTTACTATCTTATATTTACTTACTGTAAACTAATTTTTATTATTTGTTTTTAACATTAATTTTATAATAACATTTTTTTTAAAATTCTTAAGTTATTTACAATTTGCTTTTTAATTCTAACATTTTTCTTATATACATTTATATTTGTTTCTTTTTTATTATACAAAGTTTTACCTTTTATTTTGCATTGCAGCATGCTTTTTTGCTTCTACATGTATAAAAAAAGTGTTGTTTATTTTCAAAATTATTACTTACTATGTCTTACCTATATATTTTTTGTAAATGCCTCTTGGGCGTATTGTAAAATAAAATAAAATAAATAAATAAAATAAAAATAAATAACTGGTGAAGTCTATACATTTACAGGGCTTATGACCTGTCGTTGGCTAGTTTAAGTGGCCACTTTACACACTGTGTAACATTCACCATTATGTCTGTGTTTGAACACCTATATGATATAAATATGTGTTCATGAATCATAATTTCCATGTTTGCACTCAGTGGTGGATAGGGCACTGCATTGGTATCTACTATATCTCTGATTGTAGCGTATCTGAATATTTTTTCTTACATATAAGTTAAGTTTATTAGTCCTACGCTTTAGGTGCTAGTCTCAGAACAATGAAATTTCAAAGTGTAAATCTACCTTTAAAACCATCATGATTGTCCACGGTACCATCAATTGATCCTAGATCCTAGATTCAGCATGGTTGGCGAACATGCAAACCACTACATTACGATGCGGATTCGTCTCAACTCAATTTTCTTTTTAGTAGCCATCAAGTTAAAAATTCTTTTCTAGGTTCTGGTTCTATTTTACCCACAAATGTATTCTCAACTCCGCCCGGACCCGTATAAATGAAAAATAAACTTATGTTAAATCATCAGATATTATGTTTTTCCAATAAAAATAAAACAAGAACATAATTATTTCAGAATGACAACAGATATTACGACGGTTGCAAGATTTTCGGATCTGAATTGCAAATTAGTTAATTCATTCCACGAAAAGAATTATTGGTGCGTCCCTCGACATTTCTTCTAACGAAAGTAAAATGAGACCATATCGCATAATAGGCCATACAATATACAATTCGTGTTTTGTTATGCCGGAGCAATTTTATTGTACGCATTTTTATTGTTCTACTTATTATGTGCAGTGGAATGCGTTTAGGGCGTGACGCACGAGGGGCGACTAAAGAGTTTTCGTTTTGTAATTGAAAAAAAAAGCATGTTAATTTTGGAAATACTGATTTAGGAATTTAACTTGTTTTACAAAAATATTTGCAATGAGGAATTTGAGTAGTTATTTGAGAGACCATCAAACTAAACCAAAAAAACGTTTATGAATCGTATTCTCTTCGCCATGATTTTTTAAAGTTCTGTAATATGGAAATTACTGCGCCCGTGACGTCACTACTGCTTTTTCAAGTAAAAATACAGTATATGGAAAAAATAATGTATGTTTTTATTGCCATCTGATAACTTACTCTAATGAATACATCTAAAATATTAAAAAAACATTTTGATAAATATGCGGTAAAAAAATATCATCATTCCCTTTTCACACCTAATGATACATAGGGCACTGCATTGGTACACCAATCGCAGCGTATCTTGACTCCTCCTTATTCCCTTTTCCAATTTTATCCTAACTTTTCGTATCCTTTTCACCCCTCCTAACGCTTTGGGAACGAAATCATTATTATTTCATTAAACTCTCTTGTATGATATTTCAAAATATTTTTATATGCTCGTACATATTTTTTATCTGTTAAAACATTAATAGGACTCATACATTATATTATAACTAGCGGGCTCGACAAGTCGACATACGTTGTCCTGCACGAACGTTGGCTTGCCTGCTATTACCTTGGAAAAATACTTGTCATTAATTTATAAGAAGAAACCTACGTACATGTTTATAATTGAATTCTTTTTTTAAATTTATTTATTTATTTTTTAAAAATTTATTTTTATTTTGTCTTTAAATAGTACAAACATAATAAATGAATGTCCTATCTACTTTTATCTAATTATTATTAAAACATATACTAATTATTAACATTTTTCAAACGATATATGTATACTTAAAAAGAAAACTTCTATAAAGCTAACACGAATAAGATTACTTTTTAAAACTTATCTGCTAAACACATGTTTTTTTTAATTGACATTTAAATGAAATAATATTTTTTAAAACATAAAACAAATATTTTTTTCAAATATAACAATATTTTTGCAAAGTCAAATTCCAGTCATTTCACTAACCTAGGGGTGAACTTTTGTAGGAATACGATTTTTTTAAATGTATTGAATTTAATATTGTTTTAGTATTACCAAAAATCCAGTAAAAAGAAATAAATGGATAGAAACTAAGGAATTTAAGGAAAGGATCTGATTAAAATCCACAAAAAACAAAGGCTGTTTGTAAACATTCAAAAAAAAACTTTTTTATACACAATAAAACAACATATTTCCATTTTTTTGCAAATGCATTATCCTCAAATGCAACCCTGGTAAATCGATGAATAAAACATTTATGCTCCTAACATTTTTTTTACATTTTCGATTGAAGATTTTAGTAGCTACGAACACGCACGGCTCAAAGATCTATATTTCTCTGAAAACCGCACGTAAAGCGGTTAAGCCGTTTGGGAGGAGTACGGTGTCATCACACGTACAGAAGAATTATATATATAAAGATATTATGCACGTAAATATCATTCCATTTTTTTATAAATGCATTCTGCTCCAATGCAACCCTGGTAGATCGACGAATAAAACATTAATGCTGCTTACTTCTTTTTTACATATTAGATTGAAGATTTTAATACCTACGAACACGCACAGCGCAAAGATCTATATTTCCCTGAAAACCGCACGTAAATCAGTTAAGCCGTTTAGGAGGAGTTCAGTGACATCACACGTACGGAGGAATTATATATCATGGGTATACTGGCAAAAAACGCTTACTCGAAAATATGCGGATTTGACTTAATGAAGCGGTTTTGTAAAGTTTTAACGCTCTACAAACTGGCAAAATACACTGAGTGATATAAAATTTCATATATCTGTAGTTTTAAAAATGAATTGAAGGTTAAGTCGTATACCGCGCATTTTATCAGGCTAAAAGCTTTAAATAACTTAATTTAAAATAAAGTAACGGAAAAATTAAAAACATGTTCTTAAATAAACACTTAACATCTTATTATATTTAAATAACATATAAAAGAGTAAAATTGGAAAAAAACTTAAATGCTTGAATTCTCATAATAGATATTTAAGAGTTAACGTTTTTTGTCAGTGTACCCACGATATATAAAGATAATATTAATTGTTTATAAATTTTCTGTTGTTTTTCCAAATAAAAAAAATAAAATTGTTGAAAATCAAGTGGAGATAAGTCCGCCTCATTGTGCGGTGTTTGGCGTGTTCGCCTGTCATTCTTGAGGTCCTGGGTTTGATTCCTGACAGGGTGGACAAGAATTATTGATTTAAAGGTTGTTTAATCTGGATGATGCCGTGCTTCTTGCTAGCAGCAAAGAAGACCTGCAATTCTTGGTAAAAAAAGTCTACGATGTATGCAAGAAAAGCAATTTGCTTATGAATGTTGATAAATCAAAAGTGATGGTTTTTGAAAGGGATGAAAATATAACTAAATGTGAGATCAGTGTGAACGGAGATATTCTAAATCAGGTTGAAGCATTTGTGTATCTGGAAAGTATGTTTACTAGGGACGGAAAGGCCGAGAATGATATTGAAAGGAGGGTGAGTGCCGGGAACTGGGTGAACAGTGCACTGAAATCTGTTTTGGCAAACAATGTTTATCGCAGGAGGCTAAACTAGCAGTTCACAGCGGAGTTCTAGTGCCAACTCTAATGTATGTATGTATGAAAGTAGGTTGAATGCACTCGAAATGCGACCCCTCAGGCGAATGTGTGGTAAAACGATGTATAATAGGTGCACAAATGTCGAGATCCGTGAAGTGTGTAAGGCTGAGACATGCATTATCGACAGAATCAAGAAAGGGGTGCTGCGTTGGTTTGGCCATGTAGAGCGAATGGACAGCGATTGCACGGCTAAAAGGATCTACGACGCAAATGTTGATGGATGCAGAAATCGAGGAAGACCGAGAAAGACATGGCACGATCAAGTGCATCAAATACTTGAATATGGACATGTCAAAAGTAGGAATAATCGACGTGCGTGCATGAGAAGATGTATGAATGTAGAGGAAGCGAGGTCTGTATGCCGAGACAGAGCGTTATGGCGTTCTATCCTCTCTGCCTACCCCTACGGGGAAACGGCGTTATGGTTTGTTTGTTTGTTTGTGAATTGTTGTCTTATGTATAAAAATTCGTTTCTCTTGTTTTTTTTCTGCATTATTTTCTTTGCTTTGTATTAAGTACGTATCAACTATTCATATTTTCTTCTACTTCGAGTGTCGTGATCTATGTTGGGATCCGTGGTGAGCACAAAACGTCTCCGATCTTCTCTGTTCTCCGCACCACACACCGCCGAATGAAGATCTCCGCCGGTCATCTCCCTAACCTGATCACACCAACGAGTAAGTGACCGAACTCTGCCTTTTTTTGCCTGGAACATTTCCTGTTATAAACAACGCTTTTTGCAATATGACCAATAAAACCTTTGAACCCGCCGAATGCATACCGTAGATACTACAGACTTTACCATACGGATATTTAATAAATTGAAAGTTGTAGCTAAATTTACTAGTACAGTGATAAAAAACTGTAGTTTGTGGTTATTCTTTTATTTTCGTCAGGTCCTAAAGTTTTTAAATATGTAGATCCGGTAGATGACGTCATAAGTCCTGCATAACTGGTTACACCCACGAGGTGAGGTGCAGTCGTGCTCTGTCGATTAGAGAACAAAATATCACTCTGAGCGTCTGAAGTCAACATCCTTGGACCGTTAAAGAAGCCATTATGGAACAAAAGGTTTGCGCTGACGCGACGCGAGATGCTTGATTTCTTAACTTTCAAATGACTAAAATATTAAAAAGAATATTTGAACAAATTTTCACGAACCAGGGCGCTGACCACAATCGGGAGTTAACAGAGTTATCTTCATTTGTCTATAGAGAACTAATGTTGACGTATTGACGTAGAACTAATATTGACTCCATATATATGTTCGGCATACTAAATGGTATAATCGATGTTCCATCGTTACTGGGACAAGTAAAATTCAATATTCCGACTCGTAGATTGAGAAACAATTAAGTACTGTTCATCGATCAGCATAGAACAAACTATGGCCTTAATGACCCGTCTTTGTCGTATTATTAACTCAAGATAAGATCTGGACTTTTTTGGTTTAAGTTTACAACGATTTAAACGAGCACTAAATAAATAGTCAAGATCTTGTCTCGATGTCCCTTGTGTTTGTCAATGCTTCTTTTCTTTTTAAAAAATGTTTCAAACTATTCTTTTATTGTAATATTTAAACCTTTTAAATTGTATACACGGACAATGTCCGTAAATAAATAAAGCAAAATATAATTTTCTGTACAAAATTGTAAATATTGGTATGTTTTTTTTTTTTTTTGACATGTTTAATTAAATTCTGTCGATGAAGATACTTTGACGGTACTTTTAAGACAATGAGAAGAGTCAGTAGTTTTTAAAATATTTTTTTTTTTATCAAACTAAAGTTAAAAAAAAAATTTGACAAATAAATGTATCGTATTATGATCGCTTCGATTTTTTAATTGTTAAGTTTTGTAATTGTTCAATTACTAACTTTTATAATTTAATCAGCGCATGTTTGTCCTAATCAGTGCATGTGCTTTTTTAACTGGATGTCGTATTGGTTTTTAATTTTGGTGCAACAATTATGGTGAAGGTGCCTAGTGGGTTTTGCAAGTTGGTTGTATAGGTGTTCTGACGAAGAGACGGGTACGCCTCGAAACCGGTAGACATAGAAAAGTCGGTAAGTGGTTATATACACAATATATTTCATAATATTTAGTGGACTTGGGTGTTTTATTCACATATAAAATAGCTTATTGCGATAATTTCTACATGTTTAAATATGCAGAAATGTTAACATCAAAACAGCAAAAAGTGGACTCCCGTCTTTTATCTTTTGAGCCAGTGGTGGCCAGCATTTTGTATGCCATGCGCCAATTTTTTCACATACAAGGTCAGATGCGCTAGACATCTCGAACTTTTTACGTTCACGTTTGGGGTTGTACAATAGAGATAAGAATAGGAACTGCTTCGCTTATGAGAGTAAAACGAATACCGTAAAACGGGGTTAAATTGCACCATCAAGGGTAACATTGCATCAAAAAAAAAAGTTTTTAGAGACACCTGTTGTCATTGCTACTACCAATAACTCATTGTTTTTCCAAATATTCAATGGATGTCACTTTTCACTCTTACCTAAGGTTATTTTCCATTCAATATGGTACTTTAGTACTGAGCGATTAGCGGTTTGGGTTGGTTGTGCAGTTTTTATGAATAATTTTTATAGGTAATTCTTATCACATCTTCAACAGTGTGTATCATTCTAAGGTGAGTAAAGTGGTTTCGTATGTTGAATTTTGTCATGTATTTGATAATACCAGTATTTCTTACTAAATTTACCAAAAAATATTAATATTAATATTTCCATGTCCATGTGGAATCTATTAAGATACTGAAGGAAAAAAAAGTGATGCAATGTCACCCCGCCCTAGGGCTTACTTTGCATCATTTTTCAAAAAATTATAGCTTGTATATGAAACTACAAAATATACTTATAACCACAAAAAAGTAAAGGAAATATATTATATAACCATGACATTTATTGTCAAAAACCTACTCATCTCCTCGATGAAAAAAATCATTATAGCTGAAAAGTTATTAAAAAGTGATGCAATTTAACCCCGTTTTACGGTACCTCAATCACGTAATTCAATTAATTAATCTACGTCATGGCGTCTATTTTAAAATAATGGCCACAAGAATGCAATGCGCCACCTGTGATTGTTCAATGCGCCACGGTTTGGCCACCACCGCTCTAAGGCGTCTAAGGTACAGATATTGTTATAACCAAACATATGGCGCAGCATCCGATCATTCAAGTCTCATTCGCAATGTTTGTCTCGTAAAGTGTTTTTTTAAAAACATTTTTGCAATTGAACTAATTCAAGTTAATCGCTGCATTGGTAGTGCCAAGCATTGCAACTTATCCGTTTGATATGGAGTTATTTCACGTACAAGATCTAATGAATGGGTCTATGCTCCGGTGCGCCACTCGGCTCGACTAAAAGTGAATGTGAGACAAACTAGTTTGTAAGTCTGTATTACTCAACATTCTCTGACTATGCACTATGTGGCTGGGCCGGCTAGAATCCATGTCGGTACTGAAATTCCGCAGAAGAGATCTACCGGACAAAATAAAATATACGCCAGTCGCCTACAGCTTAATGTCACAGCGCTGTAGCGTTGAAAAATCGGGCATAGATCAAAGATATTATTTCATTTATTTTATTAAGATATTTAGAACATTCGCAAACGCAATTCATTCTTAATACAATAATAGATCACAAATTATAGTAGATAGTTTCGTCAATAAAATAATATACTAATTATTCTATGAATTCACCTATTTCAAGATTGCACAGTCTAGGGAACCAGACCAGTTGTATTGACATTTTTCACAATAGCCAAATGAAGTTTAAACTTGCTATTAAAGAAATAGTTTAGACTTTTGACTAATGTTTAAGTATTTATGTTCATTTATAAAAAAAAGAAAAATTAATATTTAAATAAAAAAATGACAAATATATTTATAAATGTACGACTTGATATTTGTTTTTTTAGTTTTTAAAATTAAAGTTTTTACACAGGTATTTAAAAAAAATAAAATAATATTTAATTTTTTAAAAGGTTTATTATTTTGTTTCTTTTTATATTTTATTTTTAAAAACGGTTGAGAACCCCTGAGCCCTTATCAGGAGACAGTTAGTATTATTCCTAGGGCATTCAATATACATTGCAACAATACCAACAAATCAATGATTTATGATTTTTGCTATTTCGAATATAACGCGTTATCTTTATTTTTATTATTTTTCTACCTAAGTATGTTAAGTATTAAAATCCCAAAGTTATTATATAGAATATTTATAAAACAACTGTGTAATATGTATGGAAATATTGTTATTATATTATTTCATAATTTTGTAATAGAACACTGTATGTTAATTGTATTTATGATTATGTTTGTAAAAGGCATTTGTGCCGTGTATACACTAATAAATAAATAATAAAATGTAAAAAGAAAATTTAAAGTTAGAAAAAGCTTTCCTAAGGGAAGGCCCACTGTCGTGAAATATGTTGACATCAAGTGGCAAGATTGCTCTACCAACCGGCGTAACCATTGGCAGGTCGGTTCTGCGTCGTGGTAGGTAAAACAATCGATGCTGTCTTTGTTTTACCTGTTAAAAAACGAAGTATAAAAATTGATTTTTTTTTCAGGCGTTGCCTAGTAGGTGGATTGGTTCAGCCGGATAAATCTCACCCACATGATAAAGATTTCAGCTCTTTTACTTCACACAAGTCAACAGATGGAAGAGTTGAGGAAATGTCGATGTTCAAACATAGGCAGAATGGTGAATGTTACACAGTGAGTAAGTGGCCACTTAAACCAGCCAATGACAGGTTATAAGCCCTGCAAATGCCTAGACTTCCATATACCCTTCTCAAAAATGCTTTTCCTCTCTGTTGCAACAAATTTAAAAAATAATATATTCTTAGGCCCTTACTTCAATTTTTTTAATTCGTTATTTTTTCATTGATGTATTCTGTATTCGAGAAGTAGAATCAGCAGGCTTATTTTGTCACAATTTCGTTTCTTAAGTTCGTTCGTTCTTCATTTATCCATCTAACGTTAACGCAATCGAAATTGTATTTCGCTTTCGTTCCTTCTCATACGATACGAATGAATTTACGAAACGAATTATTGAAGTTATATAATAAGGCCACAGAACCCTGGTTTTGTTCGAGAAAAATAAAATCGAGTTGAGGTTTTTTTACCTCGTAGTATAGGAGTTGGCACTTTCGCCTACCACGCTTGAGGTCCTGGGTTCGATTCCTGGCATGATAAACATGAAACATTGGTTTGAAATAAGTTCTACACTGCAATACTTCATTGTTCTTAGACACCGATTTATAAATACCCAATGCGTTATTCATTCGGAATGTGTCGGCAAAGCGAGTTACTACAATGAAAACGCGAATGTTTATGTTGAGTGATGTTAGTAGGCGCTACTCAGGGGTGATTTTGTGGCGTCACAAAATTGAATATTTGTGCTAGTTAATAACGACCGTCCAAGTGGTTCCGAATCATGCCGAATGGATAACACGTTGAGTATTAAGAATATGCTCCCTGGACTGACAACTCAAGCATTAACCTTTCCGGACCGAAAAGGGGGATTTGAATCCCCCATAGACTTTTTTTAATTCGGTAACTCAAGTATTATTAAAGGTATTTGCCTTATATTTTTTGTAATCGTGAAATTAATAGAATGAAGTATTTTCCGGTTTTTGTTTTTAAATTTTTAAATAGATGTTTTTTTTTTATAAAACAAAAAAAGACGTAAATAATACAAGGGTCAATTTGACTTTATGTACACAAGCATTCGGCAAACTAACAAAAATGAATAAAATACACGAAGGAGTAAAATATGTGTTCGCGAAAACATGAATAAATTATTGCACGGTCATAAACACTTCCAACGTTTTATTCTCCTGATGCCATATACAAGTAGGTGCTGGGGTCGTTTAGCCTCCCCGTTCGGATCATGTGTAATTTTTGGATGTTTAGTGAGGGGAAGGTTAAACTGACCACCTTATCTCACATGTAATAAAAATAATCGAGATACACAGCTTTTGGATCTATGATTAAACAAAACAAGGCCTGTGAATTCCTAGACGTTCCTTCACGAAAAAAAATTCTATCTCCTTTGAAATAAATACGAATGCCTAATAAAGTTATTCTTAAAAATGTTACTTGACGTTTTGAAACGCTTGTATGTGAATAAGTTGATTTTCTGTAATCATTGGAAATCGTTTAATTTATATGAAAAGGTCACGCGAATTCCATTGAAAGCGAAAGTTAATACAGTTGCCAAGATTCGTATCTTCTTTAAAACGAATATTGTGACAGTAATAAATTTAGAACCGAGTTTCTAAATGTCTGAGATTCGTGCTTAATACCTCTTTAAGATATGTACACACTACGATATTTCGTTTAATTTGACTAAGTAATTGTCAGGTGCAAAGAAGATATATGCAAGACTACAGTAAACTCAAGGTCACTGATTAAATATGGATTTATTGAAAATTAGATATGATCAGACAACAGCAATACAAAATTCAGTTACAGATAAGCTAATTAAGGTCAAATATGGAGTACCAAATAAGGGAAGTATTAACTATACCAAGAAAGGAAAAAAAATATGATGTACGAAGCCTATGTCAAAAGTAAATTGAGTTACATGATCGCTTTCTGGGGAACTGGTAACAAGACAGACATAACAAGAATACAAAGACAACAAAATAAAATTCTTAAACTAACATACAACTTACCCTACCTGACTTCTACGACTGAACTGTACAAAAAAACACACCAGTTTGACATAAACTACTTGACTAAAATTGAGACCTTAAAAATTGTGCACAAAATAACACTGGGAAACATACAAAACGACGACATAATATTAGTCAAAAATGCTGACATACACAAATATAACACCAGACAACAACAACACTATCATATTGAAAAAGCAAAGACAAACACAGGACAGTCAAAAATACTACATAATGGACTTAAACACTACAACGAACTACCTTACTACTTGAAAACTTTTACTGGAGACAAATTTAAAATCAATCTGAAAAAGCACATGATGACTAAACTAACTAGACTAGACGAGACATAAAATAACTAGAAAATATTAAATTTCTAATGTAACCCTAACGGGTTTTTTAAAATTGTAAATAAATAATAAAAAAAAAAACTTCACACCACGGCCAGTTAAAAAGACACGCTAAAGATCAAATTGAATGTAGAAACAGATTCGATTGTTAACTGGAAACCAATCCCAGGGATCGAAACAAAAAAAGTACTCAAAATGTATGTTTTAAATTTGAAATACACTTTGAATATATACATAAGAAAATTTCAAAAAAGATTTTCTTCCTAGGAAGAATTCGAAAAAAAATAAACAAAAAGAGTGCAGAACTTATATACAAAACAATAATTGCCCCTCATTGGAACTATTGCTCTACTATATTATATTTAGCTAACGAGGGAGACATAAACCAGTTTGAAATACTACAAAATAGAGCAATGAGAATTATACTGAAAAAAAGCAAATATAATAGTGTTGAATAAATGAGAAAACAATTGAACTGGATAGGAATAAAGAAAAGACTATTGTATAATGTATTTGTATTTATATATAAAGTGTTTAATAATCTCATGCCAAAGTATTTTATAAGTGAAATTATATTAAATAGAAATGTACATAAATATAGGACAAGAAATAGAAATAGGATAAGACTACCACTTAAGAAAAGAACAAAATCACAAAATAGCTTAATGTATAAAGGGTTAAAACTGTATGATGAGATGCCTGAAAGTATGAAGAATGAAAGAAAACTTACGGATTTCAAAAAAAAAAGTTATGTTTATTGTAATAATGTAGTTATGTAAGAAATATTTAATAAGTATTTGTTATAATTGTAAACATATTAGTTAATATACAATGTAATATTAACTAACTTAAGTAAATAAATAAAAATAAAAAATTTGAATAATTGATCGTAAATCTATGGAAATATGCAGAAATATATGATTCAGCAGAGAACAGCATAAAATTTACTTGGTAATGAAACATGCATATTTACGCTTCTTTAAGTCGCAAAGGCCGCGATGTGTGAGACACGTGGAAAATATGCCCGACGGTAGGGCACCAAGGAAGAGATGGTTAGAATGTGTTGAAGAAGACTGAAATAGGGTCATATGGATGACCAGTGACAGGAGCCGATAGATAGCACGGTAGCACTGGAGGAAGCCAAATCTCGGGAGTGGAGAGGAAAAATGGTATCAGAAAGTTAAGACGTTTTTTCTATTAGTCCAAGAAAGATTTTTTCTCAATTGGTCTGGGTGTTGTGGCGTATTTTTCGTTACCTCCTTTCATATCCCCTCTATCCCACCTGCTGACACGCCTCAAAATAGAGGCTTAGCGGGTGATTCCTTTAAAAAAATACAAAAAAACAGCCAATAAGTTCATCATCTGAGATCAGGCGTTGACAACCAGCACTTCTACTGGATCCGAGTACCGTTCTCGGTCCCGGACGCTGTGCGGAATATCTTCAACATTTCTCTGTTCTATCCACAAATATTCCTCATCAATGAAAGTTTATTTCGGCTTATACTCCTGCCTACTTTCCATTCGATTTTCCAAACAGTGTGAAATGAAGGAATATATATTTACTTCCTCGCATAATGTGGGCGAGGTATTCCAGTTTGCTTCATTTAAAAATGACTAAACTTGCGTCTTTTACCGACCATCTCTAAAACTGAACACGGCCAGTGCATAAATATAATATGTTACTCCTTTCGTCTAAGATATTTTCTAGTGATAAGTTAAAACTAAACATAAAAAGCTTAACTTTCATAATACTCTCCTTTGCTTAAATTCTCAATGTTGGTTACAAAATCTATGGAATTTAAAAAAAAAATGATCAGATTATTTTATAAATGAAATATGATTTTTTTGTTCTAACAAACCAATCGAAAAACGATTTGTTTCTTTACATTTTATTTAACACTAACTTCCAGAACTCTCACTTCTATTATTCGTACATTCAAGGTTATACCGGGCAGCCAGGAATACCTTTAGGCCAACGTGAACGCTCGGCAGAACAAATACTTGTTAAAAATTCCTTCTCTAATGGTTTATTCACGATTTTGTCTGTTTCATTTTTGTATTGTGTTCATTAATTTCCATTGATGACAGAAAATTGTTTTTAACAGTTATGCATGCAGGTACTAAATTTTCGTTCGTATCGGCGAGAAATATATTTGGTTCGCTAATGACAGACCTCACACCTTGACACCATTGTCTCATTGTTCCTCAGACACGTCCGATATGTGTAATCAAAAAAGTGGATCATGTTTAATTAGAGAAGAAATTTCTAGAATCGCAAGCAAATAATTATGCTCGCTCTTTTTTGTTTATTACTGTGACAGTTATGCGCATGTTATCCATAATTTCTGCTTGAAAATTTGGATTTTTGTACTATTTTTTTTCCTAACATTATCTAGTTGATGTGCCTTAAACCTGTTCCAATAATAATTTTATATGTATATTTTAATTTATTTACTTTAGTTACAAGGATCCCAAGTATCCTTGAAATTAAATGTTTATTCGTTACATAAAGGAGAAATTCAAAATATACAAATTCTTTAAAATAAGGCAATGAGGATTATACTCCAAAAAAATATCTATTATAATGTGGAACGAATGCACAAAGAAATTGGCTTGCCATCAATAAAGCAACAAATGAAATATAATGTGGCAATTTTAATACATAAAATAATTAAGCGGATGAATAAAATATTTTATGATACGTTTATTGTTTTTACAATAATAAATTTTAACCAACAATGTCATACATGTGAAACAAGGGGTAAAAAAAGATGAGATTACTAATGAGGAAAACAACAGAATCTCAAAACTCATTGTACAAGGGATTGAAGCTGTACAATGAGTTACCTGAAGAAATAAAGGAAATGGAAAAAATTGAAATATTTAAAATTAATTTGAAAAAATATGTTATTGAGAAATTTGTAATATTATTAAAAGTTTATATTAGTTCTTAAAATGTTATGAACTAATTAAATAAAACATAAATAAATATATAAAATAAAAATGCGCTAGATACGATCGTTGTACGGTTATCAATAAAAAACTCACCGTGCATTAGGCTGCTATCTGTTGTAGGAGGTGGTCCGATTGGAATGTTTGGTGGCCCAGGAGTATAAGGATATTTGTCATTCTCTTTTTCCTCTTCAGCATCGACTCCGTGTCCCAGATCGTTGGTATCTCCTGCCCCAAATATTCCTCCAGTTTTGATAGTTCCATCCAAGCTCCTGGCTTGGGACTCTTGGAAAGTGGTGTTGTAGGGAGCAACAATGGCGTCGTCCTTAGAGAAAACTCCAACTGAAAAAGAAACGTTTATTTATTTATTTACATATATTTTATAAAATGGTAACGTATCCCAAACTCTATGAAACTAAAAGCTCTGTGTTGAGTTTGCATACAACATAATAGAAAGTAAAGGCATACACATTATATTAGAAAATAAAAATTATAACATAATCGTCCACCATCCCAGCATGGGCAAACCCAGCAGCACCTACTGGTGGTTAAACTTAAGCTGGCGCGTTTAGGAAACTCACACTAACGCATTTAAAATCTATGTGATATTGATTTTCAAAAAAGTTGTTTTAAATTTTAACCAAATGTGCTATCTTTTTTTAAAATTTGGTATTGGATTAGAGGGAGGTGTAAATGAAAAAAAATACAGTTGGTTAAGAAAATGTAATATTAATTTACTAAAATACTTTGTTTCATTATTGCATTTTCCCAATTAAAGTCCTTCCAAGAACAAGGGGCAATATCAATTTTAAAAAATGTTTTTTTTTATACTCAATTACTCTAAAACTTAAATGCGAAGTTGTGTAGATTGTTTTAAGTATATAAATAACAAGATTTATTGTTTTTTAATAAGTGTGCATACATTTTTTTTCCGATATAATTTGTACTGTGCATTTTAATTACACTCAACTAATTATTATTATGATGAACACAAACATGCTTGTTTAAAAATAAATACTCGTAAATATATCACATTTTCTTAAGTAATGGTTTTGTTTCACTCTAATCCAAAAGACATTTTTTATAACATCAAGATTTTAAAAATCAGTATTCTGTACATTAAAAATGTTTTTGTGTAAGTTTTGCGAAAGCGCCATCACTACATAATCGACCTATTCATGATTTGATTTATTGAAATACCTACATATTTATAAACCGGTGTTTTTAATCCATAATTTAATACTCGTACAAACTATTACATTTTTACTATTAAGAATCACAGCGAATTTCAGACGAACGCAGAAGCATCCTATTTCATTATCATATCATTAGCAACTAACAAAGCAATAGTGGTTTATGTCACGCTCGTAAGCGCGTCTGAGCGCGAGAGAGACAGATATTATTTTCATAATGCGTATGCCGTGCGATGTCATACCATGGGCTTATTCACGGATACTACACAATGCGTATGTGTAGGTATAGCGCACGCGCCAGCGTATAAAAATTTACCAGGATAATGATAAATAAAAAATAAGAAAATTCAATGTCTCGTAGCAGTCGCCATGGACTATTTCTTTAGAAAAAATCCACTTAATTTTTTTTCCTTAATATGGCTTTTGATAGACATAACAATTAAATTTTAAGTGTCACGAATCATTTTTTGTATCTACCCGCCTTTTGTTTTTCAAGTTTTTTTGTTAATACTTCTATTTCGTATATTTTTTGCTTCATTTGTTTGATTTATTGTGATTTTTGTAACTCGCATGCTACGGTCTACTAGCCTAGTTATATTTTGTTTTGTGTGTCTATGAGGGTATTGCTTGTACCCAATTATTTGTTATTGTTAATAAAACAGTAATAATAATTCTTATTCGGTAAAAGAAAAAAGTTTGCAATCTGCACATTTCTCATGATGTTAATATTTCAATGTCTGCCTAACTTAAATTTTATTATTGGATGAGAAATTGGGTTTTGTTACCCAAATTGATATTATTTTTTTGACAAAACTGTTAAAACAAATAAATATTATGACAGTGTATGTGTACCGTTAGTATATATATGAATACTAGCGGACCCGACAGACGTTGTCCTGCCCGAACGTTGGCTTGCCTGCTATTATATTGGAAAAATACTTTTCATCTAGGTACTTGTTTGTGATTAAATTCCAAAACAAAAAATTGTTGATATTAAAAAATATTGAATTTAAGTAGGTGCTTGTTTATGGTTGAATTCCAAAACATAAAATAAATATGTTTATAAATATGTCATTCTTTTTGCAGACGTCAAACTCCGGTCGTCTCACCAACAAAGGAGTGTACTTATGTAGGAATACGATTTTTTTAAATGTATTGAATTTAATATTATTTTAGTCTTACCAAAAATCTAATAAAAATTAATAAATGGGTAGAAATTATAAGGAATTAAAGGAAAGAATCTGATTGAAATAAAAAAAAATCAAATATAAACTTTTTTTATACACAAAAAAACAACATCTTTCCATTTTTTTGCAAATGCATTCTCCTCAAATTTAACCCTGATAGATCGATGAATAAAACATTTATGCTCCAAACTTTTTTTTAACATATTCGATTGAAGATTTTAATAGCTACGAACACACACGGTGCAAAGATCTATATTTCTCTTAAAACCGCACGTAAATCGGATTTTATTTTTTCTATCAACCAAAAAATATTCTTTAACAAACTTAATATCATATTATAATATAATACAATTTTATATTGTATTTCTGTACGTTCCATTTCTTTAAATTTTATTTGTTCATCATAGGTGCTTGTAAGAGCATATGCATGGATGATTTGTGTAGTAATTTTTTTATTTAGTTTAATTAACACGTAGATAACTCTGTGAGATGTGCTATTCATTTTTGTAACCCGACTTTTCAGATTTTGCTTTATAAAGATTGGTACTCCTCCTATTGAGGTGTCTATGTTATTTCTATATAGGTGACCAGATGGTAAGGTTACTGCTTCTTCTCCTCTCTGTCGCGTCTCACATATGCCTAGCACGTCCTTTTTTATATTTTTAAATTCATGTTCCAATTTTATTTGAACGTATTCGAGTCTTAGAGTTCTTGTGATGTATGCCGCAATGTAGATGTTATTTTTTCTTTCCGAACTTCCCCCCCCCCCGGACGGTGGACGAAATGAAAAAAATTAGGAACCGAACCAGAATAGCGGATATCATGGATCGCGTAGCAAGACTGAAGTGGCAATGGGCAGGACACGTTGCGAAACAAGACCCCACAAGACGGACCCATAAAAATTTAAGATTGAGACCATGGGAAAATCAGCAAGGCGTCGGAGGACCTAAAAAAAGATGGTCCGACGACATAGCTGCTGTGGGGGGTAAAAATTGGCTGCAAGCAGCAACCGACTGAATGGAAGAATATAGAAGAGGCCTATACCCAGCAATTGAGGACATAAGGCCGAAGAAGAAGAAGAAAGACAGCATACTCTGCTCCTTTTTATTTATCCATACTATATTTCTAAATACTACACGAAATTATTTTTTTATACAGTATTTCTTGAATTGTGTGTTCTTCGTGTACCTATGTTCTATTCCATTTATATGTAAAAAGCCTTATGGTCGTAATAATCAATCAAAATAAAATAACTTGTTTTACTCTAGAATTGATTGATTACGTCTGTCCCTTATACTCGCGGACAGGAATTTGAGCCCTATTATCGTGGTATCAACGCTAAATCAGGGTCATTTTCGTCAAAATATAATATCCGAATGGAAAAATAATTTTAAATGCCCCTAGAATATTCTTCAATCCCTTTAAATGTACAATGCCAAAAATTTTAAGACTTGGAAAATATATTTGTAGATACCATTAAATTTTATTATTATTTACATAGCGAAAGTAATTAAGTTGTATCCTTAAAAACATATGTAGTATATATTCAGTCAGGCGCCGTGCCGCAGTTGGTAAGACTGCCGACTGTGAAACTGGCGTCGCGGGTTCGATTCCTGACAGTTGCAAGAAAAGAATCCAAGAAAGATTTTCTTCTCAATTGGTCTGGGTGTTGTGGTGTATTTTTAACTACCTCATTCCATATCCCCTCTATCCCACCTGCTGACAAGCCTCAAAATAGAGGCTTAGCGGGTTGTTCCTTTAAAATATATATATATATTATTATGAAACCCTCAACATTCAATACGGAAAGTCTATTTAAAATATTTTAGGTTCATACAGACACTCTGAATAAAATAAATTATATTATACAAATATATAAAAAAGAAAAAATAAACGAATTTGAGATGAATAAGTCACTCAGATACCAACATAATATTAAAATTCCTAAATTCCACACAAGTCATGGTCAAAATAATTTTGTCTTTAAAGGTGTAAAAAAATATAATAATCTTCCCAATGAACTAAAAACTATTAAAAATAATATATCAATAAATAAATTAAAAGAAAATCTAAAGAAACTTTTTGAACACGTGTAAAAACTACATTAAATTTTAATTAGTATGATTGTTTTGTGTTTTTTCTCGTATCCTCGTATTTAAAATTATATAAACTCTTATAACAAACAATAAACAACTACAACAGTGTAAGTCACTCTCCAAGCACAAGAGTAAGTCTCTTTTTTGGAGAGTTACAGTGATAACATTGTAAAAGTAGATATGTATAGAATTTTAAAAAAACATGCACCTTTTATGAAATTAACATACAAAAAAATCATTAAAAAACTCATATAGCGCCAAGATTCATGAATATTGATTTTAATACCGATTAAAAATTTTTGTAGGCTTGTAGGGCTGATAACACAACGCCCGAAGAGCCGAATCCTCGAAAGTAAAGTATTATATTATAAAAATAACGTTAATCATTAAATCGCAAAGTGTATTATTCGAACTCTGCTTGAATACGGTTCAATAAAATTTATTTTAAATAATGTTTACCATATAAAAATAAGAAAGAAATATATACGGGTATACCAATGGAAACGCATGTCAAAGACATTTACAAACTTACTGACACTCTCCTATTTTTGGTCATACCGTATTATGAGATTGCAAAAACGGTGCTTCAAGGTGTAAATAAAGACTCTCATTAATATTGGCTATACCTTCAATCGTGACGTCCACCAGCATAATACGCGACAGAGTCAAAATATTCACGTACCTGGATCACGCACGACAAGGTATGGTCTAAGGTCTCTGCTGTACCTCGCTTGTAGTGAGTACAACAGGCTACCGAAGTCCTATAGAATGCCAAAAATGACTATATTCATTTAAAAAACTACTACTTGAGAGGTACGTGGAAGGTGAAATTTAGTTTTAAGTTCTTCTTTTTCCTCAGATATTTCTTTCTTACTATATGCAAATGTTTAATATTAACTTTTATTATGAATTGCTTTAATTTCTTTGTATTATATACTTGCTTGCTATCTTATTTAAGTTTTATGTACACTTGTTACTATATTATTATTATTACCATACCTTTATGTAAATATTATTCTGTCATCCGGCTGAACCAAATCACCTACTAGGCAACGCCTGGAAACAATTTTCCAATTTTTGTACTTCTTCTTTTACCAGGTAGTAATTCAACAATGTTTGATTATGTCCAAATGCTTGCAGACTGGCTGGATTTCCTCCCTAGGGAGTTGTTCATATTTAAATTTATTTCAACAGAGAGGGAAAAAGTTTTCGAGAAGAAATTTGGAAGTCTAGGCATTTACAGGGCTTATGACCTGTCATTGGCTGGTTTAAGTGGCCACTTTACACACTGTGTAACATTCACCATTCTGCCCATGTTTGAACATCCGCATTTCCTCAACTCTTCCATCTGTTGACTTTTGTGAAGTGAAAGAGCTGAAACCTTTATCACGTGGGTGAGATTCATCACTTCATTCATCACTTAAACCAGCCAATGACAGGTCATAAGCCCTGTAAATGCCTAGACTTCCAAATTTCTTCTCGAAAACTTTTTCCCTTTCTGTTGAAATAAATTTAAATATGAACAACTCCCTAGGGAGGAAATCCAGCCAGTCTGCAAGCATTTGGACATAATCAAACATTGTTGAACAATATTTTTATTCACATTCTCTTTGGAAATAAGTTGGTGATGTCTCGCGGCGATAAATTCACCAAGAAACAACAATAGACAATAAACAATTTAGCAGGATATTAATCTTTTCGTCTGTTTCGTGGGCAGACAGACTTTAGTCGACAATGACAATAAATTGTTTATGGTTCATTTTTATTATAACACCGCCCGCATTCAATTTAGTTTAAAACAGTATTTGGAATCGCGAAATAATAGCTCAGTGAAAATATTAAAATAATATAATAGATTATTTTAAAATACGCCATTTATATAAATTTTTACATTTTATTATGTAACTCAACAAAGATAAAAACCATCGAGATTCGGAAAAACAACTCAGAAATAATGTTGAAAATATTAAACTTCACAATGCCCAATGTAGACAATCGGATACATACTGATGATCGGGGTATAAAAGAGATTTCAAACATGTTTATTACTCAGCGACTAGTTTATTATTTATTTATTTTTGCACCACAACAGGCCAAGAGGCCCAATAACTGTGGTGAATTACATCACAGAACACCCAGGCTTGAGAAAAATCACATTTTTATTTTTTGTGTTCTCACCGGGAATCGAACCCGGAACCTTCCATGCGTGAGTCAAGCGTCTTGACCACTACACCACGGAGGCCGCCAATTATATTGTTTACATACGAGTACTAGTCCTTATAATTTATTTTTGAAAATCGCCACCTGGACAAAAATTTTCAATAAAATTTAAAATAAAAAGTCAGTTGCACGTATTCTGTCAAAAGTGTAATTATTTAACTCAAGTTCAAAGGGTGATTTCTTTAATTTTTTAAAGATTTGAAGTTTTAATGTTTCCCCAACTTTTGTTATTATATAAAAAGATATGTATAAAAATATTTATTACTTGTTTTCCTTACATTACGATGTAGCATATTGTTCACATAAACTAAAATATTTTATTAATTATTTTTCCCAGTATTTGCATAAAAAAAACATACATAATTAATATAATCTTAGGCATGTTTCACATTTTGAAAAATGTTTTCCTAGGCACGGGACACCCCGGTGAGGGAAAATTATTCTGAATAAAAAAAAGAATACACACAATGTAAAAGTATAAATAAATAAATAAACACGTTATTAGTTGGAATTAGAAAAATTGGGCATCAAAGCGTTAAAGCGTATTTTTACGATTTAAACCATAGAATTTATTTTTAGAATAGTACACATTACTAAAAAATCACCAAGACAATTACAAAA
Source organism: Micrasema longulum (assembly GCF_059751315.1). Lineage (NCBI taxonomy): Eukaryota > Metazoa > Arthropoda > Insecta > Trichoptera > Brachycentridae > Micrasema > Micrasema longulum. The sequence continues at coordinate 198,507 of NW_028279949.1, read as the reverse complement.
CGAATAATAACTGGGCCAGTAAAACTACATTTATATAAATATAGGTTAAGTATTCAAAAGGTTATAAATTAATTTATGTGAAATTTCTTAATATTTTTCTTTATTTACTATTTCTTTTTCTCATGTATCTCTTTAATAATGTATAAACTTATATGTATGTAAATGTATGCGTGTATGTTTTCATATGTAAATTTTTTAAATATTTTTCTATGTACCATATACCTATGTTGGTACATTTCCTGATTTTTACTTTTTATTGTATCTTTTAGCTTTTCTTATGTTATCTTTTATTTAAACCAAATTTACATACTTATGTTTCACTGCTGCACTTAAATGTAATTTCTAAAATATGTAAAAGCCCATTGGGCGTGTAAATCAATAAATAAATAAATAAATAAATAAATAAATAAACAACTTTCTCGCTACGAAAAACATCTATACAATTAAACTACAAACTTAAAAATATTTCCCCTTCAATGGTTTTTTCAATAACTCTTGTGTGGCTGTGATGTCACACTAGTCGAATAAGGATAAAATACTTGATATATCTCTCTCATTTTTTTAAATGATGAAGTTGTATTTTTTTATAATTTTCAAATGGACATTTTCACACCGGATTTTGGAGAGTAAAATTTGTATTACTATGTTGGATTTTAAGACAAAAAATATTAAACCTTGCTACCCAAAGAATGGTGTCCGAAAATACAGCAATACATCTGTATTAGAGAGACCACGATGATAGAACACGTAACAAGAAAGACAGAGACGCCGTTCTGCAGCCGGTGTTGGGTGAAACAAATTCAGTCAGTTGTTGACAGTGCAGTGATGGGAAACGCGTGACTGAATTGTGAGCGCCGAATTTATATATTTTCTTTTTTTTGCCATAACAGGGCTACATTAAATTATTATTATTATAAGTTATGGATAAAAAAATATTAAAAATTATGAAAAAGAATCATAGTGATAGTTTAGATAGTAAACTCTTCTTACGTGAACACATTAATAATATTGTAAACATATCTCTCAAACTTTTAGATATCATCAATGGAATGACGGCGGACTAAAAGCATGAAAACCATCAACACTCTTTACCGCTCACAGTTCGACTCCATCTTGAATATGCTCTTACAATTTAATATCCCTTCTACAGGACTCATATTGACCATATTGAGTCTGTCCAAATCCGTTTTCTAAGAAAAGTGGCATGGTTGCCTGGATTGCAAAGGGGTAATTTTTCCTATTTTTAAATAGAGCAATCTCTTCAGCTGTCTTTATTGGAGAAACGTAGAACGATGAAGGACTTTATGCGCATTTTAAAATACTTAATGCTTTGGGTCATGTACCATCTCTGTTGCAATCATTTTTCTCAACCGTGGGACCAAAAGTCAAAATCTGCTATTTATCAAATCTTTTAAGAGCAAGTTTTGTTGTTGTGCCCCAATGTCCAGAATGTGTAGATTAGTTAGTCACACAACATGAAATTCTTTGAGATAGATCTTCCGGATTTTCGAAGATCTCTTCACTATTAACACAGTGAGTGAAGAAAATGGATTCGCATGGGTTAGCTCTTAATACAATTGATCGTGTTTATGAATGTATTGTATATTATTATTTTCTTGCCCTTGTTTGTCTTTGCTTCATAGTTTTATGTTCGTTTTGCCAGTTTCTTGTACACATGTTTCTTCATATAACTGCTGTAATTAGCTTAGACTGTATATTTGATAAATACAATCTGTACCTCAGAGGCAGACGGATGCAAATCGAAACATCAAATGTTCACCAATGGCCTAAAGAATCTACTTTCTCTAAGTGATTTCTAATAATTCAGAACATTAATTTGTATTTTCAGTATCTTAATACATTGGTTCTTTCATTATAAGACTTACATTTCTTCGAAAGCAATGGACATGAGCGTAAACTGGATATGAAAATCGAAATGTCATTTCATTGAATTCTGGATTTTCATCCGTCTGTCTCTAAGGTACAGAAATAAAAGATTGAAAAATGGTTAAATATGAACAAAATCAAAGCAAACGTCAGGTATACATATACAAAAAATAGTTTAGAGCAACAGGTGATATGCTTTATGTTTGTTTAATTTTATTACAGATTTTTAGAATAATTCAGTTTTATTTTGATACTACCGGACCCGACAGACGTTGTCCTGCCCGAACGTTGGCTTGCCTGATAATATCATCTTGGAAAAATACTTTTCATCTAGGCACTTGTTTGTAATTAAATTCCAAAATTAAAATTTGTTGATATTCAAAAAATATTGAATTTAAGTAGGTACTTATTTATGCTTGAATTCAAAAACAAAAAATAAATATTTTTTCAAATATGGCATTCTTTTTGCAAACGCCAAACTCCGGTCGTCTCACCAACAAAGGTGTACTTATGTTGGTATACGATTTTTTAAAATGTATTGAATTTAATATAATTTTAGTGTTACCAAAAATCCATATAAATGGGTAGAAATTATAAGGAATTTAAGGAAAGAATCTGATTGAGATCTACAAAAAACAAATGCTGTTTGTAAACATTCAAAAACAAACTTTTTTATAAACAAAAAAACAATATCTTTCCATTTTTTTGCAAATGCATTCTTCTCGAATGCAACCCTGGTAGATCGATGAATAAAACGTTTGTGCTCCTTACTTCTTTTTTACATATTCGATTGAAGATTTTAATATCTACGAACACGCACAGCGCAAAGATCTATATTTCTCTGAAAACCGCACGTAAATCGGTTAAGCCGTTTAGGAGGAGTTCAGTGACATCACACATACAGAGGAATTATATATATAAAGATACGATAGTAACTAGATATAATATACTGTAAAAATATTGAAAGTTAATTGTAATAAACTAACATGAACAAACAAGATTTTTAGTCTGGGCTCTAGCAGTCATGATCCGCCATTTTAATTTGATACGCATTTCGAGAAAAAAAACGATTACTCACCTCCTGCTAAAATAGCGAAAATGATGGCCAGAATTAATATGGCCCCAATACCCCACCAAATCCAACTCTTCCACGCTCCTTTCCCGGGCCTTTTGTCCATTGTTACGATCAGCTTCTCGCCTCTGAAAAAACGATCAATTTAATATAAATTAAAAAAGTATGTGGTGATTATGTAGATGTGTTCAATTTTTATATTGACGTATGTATTTCTGTCAAAATACTCGTTTGTTACATTATAAGTAGTGAATATACGTAAGCTAATATACGTGTACAGTTTAAATATTTAAATTAGGACAAAAAGTGTGCAATAGTGACAAATAATGTAAGATAATGTATAGAAATATGTGAATATTGTATTAGACTATGTTAAATAGAACTAAATAAATAGAAATATTTAATATATTAAAATAAAATAAAATCATTCTGTTTTTATGTAAAACTTATATTTTTATAATTTGACAACTAGTTTTGGCAATACTACGCCTTCTTCAGACTAACATAACATATTTAAAGTTTTCACAGTGAGGGTAGAGTGGGCGTGGCTACGGGAGTAGAGAAGAGAGGGGTTTGTGTGTGGATTTAGGGAGTGGGAACATATTTAAAATAGGACTATTACTAAGATTTATTGGATTATGGATGATATTTAAACATTTTTTTACAGGCTTTCTAATCTCCAATATTATAAAATAATCAAGTGCATATCCTTTTTTGTTTGTATGTAAAATTTCGATGCCATCTTCAACTTCAAAGTTGAATGAGTGACTTGAAGATGGCTACAAAAATGAAGTTTATTATTATGCGACAATATGTATTATGGTTTGTTCTAACGGAATATATATTTTATTTTTAATAAATTTTACGTTATATATTAAAAAAATAACATTTTCATCTTCTTTTTAGTAAAAAAATACAAGAAAATATGTTATACTTCAATGAAAAGACGTTTTTAACTAGAAACGCCCCTTCTATTAAGCAATTAAGTAAACCTCTTTTTTTTTTTATATGCCAATTGATTCTACTCAACTAAATAAAATAGACGTTCCTGGCCATTTATTGTTTTTCAAACTAGTAACGCCGACCTAATAATCAATTAACTTTAAAATTACCAGCAGATCTTAAATTTAATTGAAAACGAGTAGGTACATTCCTTTTAGATGTTTTTAAAAACGGAATAGAAGAAAAAATAAGTATTTTGATCAATCTTTAATAATAATATAAGTCAGAACAGCCTTTTTATATATATATATATATTTGGACCTCTGTATTTAGTAGCCTTACGTATCATGTACAAGGCAAAGGTATTTGGAAAAAATCGTTTTTGTTTGTCTTGGAAATGGGATGTTCGATCACTGATTTTGGTTTATTACCTTTATGAGTCCAATCACCATTGTTGCAAAGTTAAAAAACAATAGCGCGTGGTAACTGCTTTTAACTACAGTGTGGATATCTATTAAGGATATTCCACCTTTCCTGCATTCTGCTTCAAGATTATAGCGTTGCAAACTGAAAAATGGTCACTGAAATAACAGATGTTTGACACTCTGTGAAGAAATATCATCGTATGGACAATAGTCATCATTTCTTAATTTAAACCTATATAGATAACTTCTCATGGCTCCGTGTCCGGTGAAAATTAGGGTCGTTTCGAAAGTACTTTGGCGATGGTGACGGAAGTTTGCTGCATCAGCCAGCGTTGGGAAAAACATTTTAGTGATTTATAAACAGCCTTTTATATTTAATTAATATTCAAGACTTTTTTCAGTTTAGTCTCATTTATTAGTGAAAATAATAAGGTTGTGGTTATTTTAGGAAGGTAATTTAAGTACCAGTAGATGCGTATTTTTTTCCTGATTCCGAATATGTATTTAAATCATTTTCGAAAAAAATGGCAGATGCGTCCTTCTTTCTTATGACGGCAGTATGTACATCAGTAGTTCGATGGCATACGTGGCTTCTGCAAATTCATCGTTACTATAGAACATCATGAAATATTTATACAGATATGATTTGAATTCGCAGAGACTCGAGTAAAAATGTCGATACGCGAGGTACATTAATTTCTTAGTCTGTGTATACGCGGTATAGGTGAGTGACAAAGATAGTTTGTTTTGAAAAGGATCACAATAATTTAGAGTATTTTAACATATTACAACAGAGATGAAGAACATTTAAGAGAAGGTAATATGGAAGTCCAGGCATCTACAGGGCTTATGACCTGTCAATGGCTGGTTTAAGTGGCCACTTTACACACTGTGTAACATTCACCATTCTGCCTATATTTGAACATCTATATTCCTTAAATTCTTTCATCTGTTGATGTTTGTGAAGTTAAAGAGCTGAAACCTTTATTTATGCGGGTGAGATTCATCTAATTGAATTATTTCACCTACATACTAGGCAACGCCTGAAAAGATTATTTTTTCTTGTCTACGAAAATTTGGACAAACTCAAAATATTGTTGTTAGAGTATTTTGTCTAGTTCTACGTATTGGTATGTTAATATTATTGTTAAATATTATTTTGATTTTCGTTTTTCAGCGAAGTCGACTCCACAGGGTGCCAGTTCGTGCTACTCTATAGATTAATGCAATCAATTAAATCAAGCTGGTATAATAAATTATATTAATGAACTATATCTCATAGATACGTGACATAAGAAGCAACGTTCAATAAGCGGCAAGGTTTTTGGATAAAGGAGTTGGCGAAAAATATGCTGGCACATTCGCAGATGGTTGAAATCCATCAAATTGCCTTAATTAGTTACGGATTATTGATCATTTAAAAACAACTAAAGAATAGTTACCTATAAACTTGAGTAAATTCTCTAAAACAGTTTATTTCATTTACTTTTTTTTGTTTAAATTAGTTGCACTTTTATTACATAATATATGACTTTATTTATAAAAACAAAAACCCCACATGGGCATGGCCTGTGCGTGGGTAGACTAAATCTAGAATATATTATGAAATATATGGTGTTGATGCACATTAAAAAAATACACAAAAAATAAAAATAGAAAACTACATTCAGGTTTTTTTTTAAATATGAGTAAGTGTAAAATCAGAAAAAGAAAAGCAAAAATAGATGTAGAGAAAAATTATTAAATTTTATTTTTTTAATTAACAAATTACATCAGAGATGGAGAATACGTTAAATAAGGGAATATGAAAGTCTAGGCATTTACAGGGCTTATGACCTATCATTGGCTGGTTTAAGTGGCCCCCGATGTTTTTGTATGAATATTATATACCAATCTCTTTGATAATGTCTTAACTATATGTATCAAATAGTAATGCTAATCTTCTTTTTTCATACAAAATATAAAATAAAATACAAAATATGTAATGTTATAAAATAGAAATCGAGTTTTACTTAAAATATTAAACCATAATGATGTTGAATTACAAATAATATTTAGTTTTGGTTTGTAATTTTATAGCTTGGATATTCTGGGTTAGTATGTAGATTTTTTTATTAAAATATTTTTATTATTTTCGAAGAGATAGCGATTTCAAATAAATTTTAAAAATTTGCGCGGGACCTTTATTTTTGCCCGTCGCCAGCGGTCCTTTAGGCGGAATACCTTTCCCGCCATTGTGTTAACTGTAATATTTTTGTGATTAATATTACTGATAATTTTAAAAATAAATAAATTATTAATATAATTATGCGAAATATAAAAAGTAATAAGACATGTAATTAAAGTACGAATTTGAGTGTTACATGTCACATTCTAGACAAGCTAAGATAGAGTTGTTAAATGTTAAATAGCTGACTATGCAATTTCTACAAATCATGACACGCTCATTATAAGCAGTAGGATAATTGTGGTTTAAGGAAAACAAAAATTATATTCAATGATAGTACAATTCAAATCATATTTATTTCTGAATCTAATTAGAGTTAATATGTATTATTTTCTTTATAATTATTTTTTAATAAATTGCTTTTGAATTCATCAATATTTAATTATTATTACGAGAGTTGATTTGATACGTTATATTAGTCGGCGTTTCCTGTGTGTGATATCAAAAGAATCGTAAAATAAAAGACATAATCAAATGTATTATTTGTCGAGATCGTAAAGTTTTTTCTAAAACAGTAATCTATACGATATGCATATCGACTGTCTTCAGAACGAATACTGTTTATTTTTGTTTTAAAAAACAAATGTTGAGAAAAATCTTGCATTGCAAAATTTAAGACAACATGGGGCCTAAAGTTGAGCATGACCTGACTTGAGTTGAAACCTGACGAATATTATTTTTTTGCTTAAAATATATGGGTAACTTTTAATAGCATCTAAGTACCTCTTTTGAGTCGCCTATGGCAGAAAAAATATATTTTAAGACATCCCCAGTGGTTAACGGCGAAGGTGTTATGAATAGAACGAGTGTGTTTAAGTGGCGTAAGGAGTTTAGTGGAGGCATAAAAAATGTTCAAAACCACAATTTCGTGCAAAAAATTATGACCTCAGTGTTTTGTTACCAAAAAGGCATCATTGTGGTTTAATTCTTGCCTCAGGAGGAGACCATCAATGCACAACGATATTGTGAGACGCTAAAAAATCTCAAAAGGAACATTCAAAACAAAAAGAGGGGAGCCCTGATGATAAAATTGTGCTTGTTGCACGACAACGCCCGTCCTCACACAGCCTAAGCCACCAAGGCGCTCTTGGACCCAGTTGGTTGGAATCATTTGAACTACGCACCGTATTCCCCGTTTTCACCTCCTTGAAGGCACAATTTGGTGGAATTAAAATTTCAACCGACGAACAGGTGCAGAAAGAGGTTCTGAATTGAGGATGAAGCTGGCAGGAGAGTTCTTCGAGGAGGGCATAAAGAAGTTTATGCCATGGCTCACTACATGAAAAATAATAAAAATGTATACAAAATATCATGTTTTTTTTTACAATTTTTCTGAAAAATATAAAAATCTTGTACATCTACCTGTACTTAATATTTTACCGTTGACAAACATGCCAATACGCAAGTTTTGAGCCCTATTTGAATTCGATAGTAAAAAAATCGCTACTTACGAACCCATTTGGTATACGGGTTTTATTCATAAGTCAGTTTGTTGTCCATGATAACTTAAATATATTTTATGGACTTACTATAGCCAGTTTAGAGTTTACATCAGGTACTTGAGGGAAATCACAATGGAAATACATTATTTTGTATCTTTTTACCTAGTATTTGACCGATCGCAACGTCACGCCGAAGCATTTATTTCGGTGCAAGTGTTTTGCATAAATATTGCACATTCATTAGAAATCCAATAGCATCCTACGCCATTTGTGAGGATTTATTGTCAGTTTGCTAATAATGGCGCAACTTTTGTATACTCACCTACTGTCAATTCGATCCGCTGTGTTTTACTTTCTACGTCCACCATTTTAAGAGGCTCTTCAATAGTATTTCACCTGCGAATTTATTTATGTTATCTTATACTCCAAAGATTTGTCAACCATGCATTAATCTTAAGAATCCATATTTATTCGATGGTTTATGTACTTCAGATAAGATTTTTTAAAAACTGTAATAATCTGTACAAGATGAATGAATGAAGGAATGACATTGCTCTGATGTGTTTATTTATTTTTTATTTAAAAAAAAAATTATTTACAATTTTAAAAAACCCCCTTAGGGTTACATTAGAAATTATATATTGTCAAGTCATTTTATGTCTCGTCTAGTCTAGTTAGTTCAGTCATCATGTGCTTTTTCAGATTGATTTTAAATTTGTCTCCAGTAAAAGTTTTCAAGTAGTAAGGTAAGTCGTTGTAGTGTTTAAGTCTATTGTGTAGTATTTTTGACTGTCCTGTGTTTGTCTTTGCATTTTCAATATGATAGTGTTGTTGTTGTCTGGTGTTATATTTGTGTATGTCAGCATTTTTGACTAATATTATGTCGTCGTCTTGTATGTTTCCCAGTGATATTTTGTGCACAATTTTTAAGGTCTCAATTTTAGTCAAGTAGTTTATGTCAAACTGGTGTGTTTTTTTTGTACAGTTCAGTCGTAGAGGTCAGGTAGGGTAGGTTGTATGTTAGTTTGAGAATTTTATTTTGTTGTCTTTGTATTCTTGATATGTCTTTCGTGTTACCAGTTCCCCAGAAGGCGATCATGTAACTCAATTTACTTTTGACATAGTCTTCGTACATCATAATTTTTTCCTTTCTTGGTATAAAATCTTTAATTTTGTAGAAGAGGCTATGTAGTGATGCCATTGCTTGAGTCAGTCCGTCTATGTGTGTTGTCCATTTTAATTGAATGTAAAATACAGCAAAACTGCCAATTATAGTTTACATAGCATCATCGTTGGCATTCCCTTGACGCACCTAATGGTGCATAGGGCTCTGACTCCATTGGTAAACCAATCGCAGCGTATCTTAATCATGTTTGTTACATGAGGGTAATATAATCAGTATTATGCGTATATGATTAGTATTTACAAAAACATGTTTAAAATAAGTTAACATTGAATTAATGCTGCCGTTTTTATGAAGAGTGCGTATGTAGCATTTTTGACGACATTTTGTTAAATACCACGAATAAAAGATTTTTATTTTAGTTTTGCTCACGTATCAATATTCCTTTAGAAACCGTGAAATCGAGGAAGCAAAACTTTAATTTAGTATTATTTAAGTTTAATTTATCGATTAAATATAAATATTAATCTTAATAAGAAAACTAAATTAATCTCTACGTTTTTTCCTTTTTTTGATACATGAAATATAGCGATAACATGAATGGTATTAAAACAAAAAGGCAGCCCACACACGAAAGGTTCCGGGTTCGATTCCCGGAGAGAACACAAAAAATTCAATGTGATTTTTCTTAAGCCTGGGTTTTCTGTGATGTAATTCACCACTGTACTTGCCTCCTGGCCTGTAGTGGTGCAAAAAAAAAAAGTGTGTAAATGTGTAAAATGTGTAAAAACAACGTCATTTTCTTCTGTCGCGTTTTTCTCAGAAACAAATCTAACTGAGATACTGCACTTTTCATACGTATGGCAGATTAAAACAAATCATTTAGTCCATAAAAAACATAGCTCATATATGACTGAAATAAACAGCAATTGTGTGAAAAAATAAAATATCTACATACATATTCATGAAGAAATCGCTAGTATAAATTATGATAGATAGGGAGGAAGAGTCTGAAGCCGGTAATCCCAGCATGGAAAAGATCCACCTCTCTCGGTAGGCTGTTCAACAGACTAATCATCGTTCCCACGGACATCATCAACGGTACATTCAGAACGGCATTCAGAAAGAACAGATCTGGTTGTGTTGAGGTGCCTTGGTTACTATATTTTTTTATCTTAATAACTAATATTCATGTAGTTAGGGGTTTGTGACAAACAAGCTACTAATGTGAATGCGACCTGTAAAGATCTATTGTATCGGGTGATAATGAATCAATTCTTTCTTTCTAAGCCAGAGCCAGGCTGCTGAATGGAAAATATTTCTTCTATAAAATGTTCTTCATCTCTGTTGTAATATTTTAATCTTGATAATATTCGGTATTTTGTCTACAAGCGCATTTAATTTGGAGAAAATTAAAATATTTATTTGTTGCACAAATTTTGTGAATCATTGTTACATTTTAGAGATATGTAAATAAAATAACTTTGTTTTATGAACTACTTTTTACTCACACAACTGACTAGTTTCGGCAACTACATGTTGCCTCTTTAGGCTAATTTAACATACATACGTAAAAAAATATAACCCTATTCTTTAACGCATGTATTTATGTATGAAAATAATTAAAACGTTGTTTTATAAATAAGTCCTTAATAAAAAACTATCGAGCTTTTAGGTAGGGGGCGAGTTTTAAATTTTCATTTTATGCATTATATTTTTTTCTTTGCATTTCGCAACAGGTAATATATCAGTTTCAAATATAAAAAAACAATTATACTAAGACAAAAAAAAAGTTTTTAAAAGTGTTAATATTGAAACACAATTTTTTTGTCGTTAAAAATTTAAAAATATTATAAAAGTATATTCTACTCATAAAAAAAGAAGCTGTTTAAATCTGCTTTTTATATCCGTAATTTCAACAAAAAATTAAAAACAGTTTTGAAGCTATAAAAAATGAATGTCTTTGCCCGAGTCTGGATTTACAATAAAGAATTTCTAGTAAACTATTCAATCTTTGACTAGATCTATTATAAATTTTAGACATTGCTGGCAATAAATTTCTGGCAGCTTCGAAGGTTCAGCTTTCTGAAATAGTTGGTTGGAGGAAAGTGGTTTAACATCTTCAGATTCAACTAATGATCCACTAAAAATGCTGCTTCTTTTGCGATATAAAGCGTCGCGTTCACGTAACATGCGTAAAGGTCGTGCACTGCAGAACCTACATCTAGAAGTTTGTCGGATGACGGAGTGAACACTGTTTGAAGTTTTGTAAGTCACACATATTAAAGCGTCGTGTGATATTCATGATCTAAAAACCGGATACCGTTGACTTATGCATTAACAGCAGTGTTTTTCAGCCTGTGGGTCGCGACCCACAGGAGGGTCGCCAAACCTTGCTCGAGGCTTGTGGTCACAAGCATGGCTAAAGTAAAAAGCAAAGGTTTTATGTCATTTACTCAAGTAAAAAAACAATAATTTAATTAAGAAGGCTGTGTCACTTTATATTTTAACAATTTGTCGAATAGTCGTTCCGTTTTGAGGACGCAAATAGGCTCAGAGTAATACGCATCACGCTACAGCTATAGATATGCAATTTCACTCTATTGGATAGAACGAAAGCGTCGGTTTCATCGCTGTGCTTGCGATTCTCGACCTGAGTACCTAAGACCCATTGTATGACCACTGCTAACATATTGATTGACAATTATATAAGGTTTTTGTCGCATTGTGTAACATTCTCCATTTTGCCTATGTTTGAACATCTATATTCGTTGACCTTGCGGTGTAATGGTCAGCGCGTTTAGTTACCATGCAAGAGGTCTCGGGTTCGATTCCCGTCATGGTTGATTGGAAATATTGATTTAAAGGGGTGTTTTCACACTAGAATATTTCATAGTCCCTGGACTGGTACCTGAAGCGTAAGACTGATCATCTTACCTTCATGAAACAAAAAAATGATCAAGGTACGCTGCGATTGGTTTACCAATGCAGAGCCCTATGCATCGTTAGGTGCGGAAAGGGAATGATGATAATGATTCCTTCGATTTTTTGATATTCCTTCATTTATTCCATCTGTTGATCTTTGTAGAGTTAAAGTCATGAACCAAATCCAGTTATTGTCCAAAAAAATTGGACAAACTCAAAATATTGTTGATAAAACCAGCTGGTTTTAGAAGTATAAATATTTTAAAGTATTTTCAGGCCCTATCAAGTGTGCAGGTGAAATAATTCGGTTAAAATCACACGCGCATCAATAAAGGTTTCAGTTCTTTAACTTCACAAAGGTCAGCAGATGGAATAAATGAAGGAATGCCCGCCAATGTACAAATAACATTATGTACAAAAAATCAAATAAATAAAATATAAATGTTTAAATGAGATTGATACACAGTGTGTTAAGTGGCCACTTGACAGGCGCCGCGGCGAAGTTGGTTAGTCGGCTAACTGTGAAAATGGATAACATTTGGCCGACTTGATAACTCCGCAATTTCTTTCAAGTTAAAGGGTAGTGACATTGAAAAGGTGGACAAGTTTAAATACCTTGGCAGCATTTTAACAGAGACCCTTGACCCAGATATAAAAATTAAATGCAGAATTGAGACAGCAAGAGCTGCTTTTTATCAAATGAAATCCCTCTTCTGCAATGCTAATCTCAACTTGAAAATAAGGCTAAGATTGGTAAAATGTTATGTGCGGTCTGTATTGTTATATGGCTGTGAGACTTGGACTCTGAAAGTGAACACTATGAATAGGCTGGAGGCTTTTGAGATGTGGTTGCATCGCAGAATAAATTATCTCACAATTGGTCTGGGTGTTGTGGTGTATTTTTCATAACCTCCTTCCATATCCTCTCTATTCCACCTGCTGACTAGCCTCTAAATATAGGCTTAGCGGATAATTCTTAAAAAAAAAATTAAAACCAGCCAATGACGGGTCATAACCTAGACATCTATAATCCCTCATATAAAATGTCATGCATCTTTTTATAAATGGTCTCAATTGGAAGAAAATTAAATACGTCACCATTAAAATCACGGGTCCTGGGGGGTCATCACATTTTTTCCTCGTAAAGGGTTCTCGTATTAAGAAATGTTGAAAAACACTGCATTAAAGTGCAATTGTCAAAGCAAAACCATCCGTGACCACACGGTGGCCTTCATTTTCATACATCTTTAAACTATTTATACTTAAAACGGTTAAAATAATATTCTCGGTAACTCTTAAAGCCAAATTGCTTTTATATTAAAAGCGACATAACTACTCTCTCAATGTCTACACAATTTCGCTGTGGCTGAGTCCATAAAAACACTCAAGCTGTAATAAATTGCGAATAGAGTGTGGCGAGATGTGTCGCCTTTTTGTGGTTTTGATTAAATTACTCCAATCTACATCAATACAATCAGACATTTATTTATTTAAAACTTTAACTACAAAAAGTATGAGCACTTTGGCGGGGGATTATTGCCGTCGGTCTTCATACCTCAAATGCCTGGCCATAGTAGTTTGAAAAAAAGAAGATTGAATGAATGCACGTATTTTTTCCGGTCGATCTTTGGTATAACGATCAACTTAGATATGTGTATACATTGCTCTTGCCAATGGTAATTCCAGTAGGAAGAGCAATATCATGACTAAATTGTTTCTCTGTAGATGTCGTTACATATTTTGTGTCACTAAAATAATGTTTAGAGAAGATGACTTCCTTTTGCTCTAGTTACTTTCAATTTTTATTTTAACATTTTTTCACATTTTAATTGTATTGCTATTTTTTTGCGTGTTATGTACCTATTCCTTCAACATATTATTTGTAATAAACATAAACGTATAAAATAAATAAATTGATAGTGAAATCAAAATTTTATAAAAACAATGCCCTCCAGCCAAATAAAAAAACAGCCGTGTGAAAATAAAATTTGGTCAAAATTTGTTGTGTAATTATTTTCAATGTAAATACAAATATTTTTTTTTAAATTATACATGTTTTTTAGTGGGCAGATAGAGCATGCATATATAAATGAATTAACATATTACAACAGAGACGAAGAACATTTTAGAGAAGGTAATATAGTAGTCTAGGCATCTTCGGGGCTTTTGACCTGTCATTGGCTGGTTAACGTGGGCACTTTACACACTGTGTAACATTCACCATTCTGCCCACATTTAAACATCTATATGCAGAACATTTAAGAGAAGGTAATGGATATTACCTTCTCTAAAATGTTCTGCATCTCAATTGTAATATATTCACAGCTCCCCAAGAAGTTTAATCCAGTCCTTGTCTACAAAAATTTGGACAAACTCAAAATATTGTTTACAAATGAATGAATAAAAACACTTATATACATTACATTGTCGGGGCAATGCCGAAGTCGCGAATCTGCATTTTTGCCAGTTTTGAGTTACTAATATAGAGGATGTTCTTTAAACCCTGTCACATCCGAAACCACGATGATGAGTATGAGCAAGAAGACATATTGGCACATTAAAATATTTTTTAAAAATGAATAAAGTTTAAAAAAATAAAATATTAAAAAAAAACAAATGGTTGCTAACTTATGCAGGAGAGAAACGAGGAGGGGGAGGGGGGAGTCTGACACACCGTTAACCACGCGTCCGCGCCCCCTCGCTTCTCCCCCGCAGAAGTTAACAACCATTTGTTCCTTTTAATATTTTATTTTTACATTTTTTTTTCGTTCTAAATATTTTTTTAAATATGCCAATACGTCTTTTTGCCCATACTGATAATTGTGGTTTCGGATGTGACAGGGTTTAAATAACATCCTGTATTGTTATTATTATACCACAATTGTTTATTTTAAACAGACCACACCCTACGATAACAGCGAATTTCAAATTGTGTATCAGGACCGAGATCTGACTACCTATTATCTCTCGAATTTGACTGAATACCCATACCCATCTATGCAATGGGAAATTCGCGGATATTTCTTTCGAGACTTCGGCTTTCAATGCATTTTATTTGGTTGCCTAATTTACTACGCTAAAATAGCGATTATCGCATTCAGTCAGAGGCACTGGAATCGCGAATTTACCATATTCGCCATCTTAGCGTAGTAAATAATCTCTTGTTAGAAGCCAACTAGATTATAATTCTCCAATATGGTCACCTTATCAAACCACTTTCTCAGATTCTATTGAGAGAATTCAGAATAAATTTCTTAGATATATTAATTTTAAGATGGGTTTTTCTACTAATCAATTAAATTATAACAAAATTTTAGACTCTCTTAAATTAACTAATTTGCAAGAACGAAGAACATCGACCGATCTTATGACTTTATATAAAATAATAAAACCAATGTTTGATACCCCTGATCTACTGAAATTGATTTCATTCTATGTACCACCTAGATTAAGCAGAACATCTACAATATTTTATTGTCAAAATTGTCGAACGGTAGCTCAATATAACTCACCTATTGTTAGATTACAGAATACCGGGAACGAATATGCATCACATTTTGAGTTTATCTCTGCCTAACTTAAAAAATAAAGTGACCAACATATTTTTATCAAAAAGAGCAAATCATCTTCAGAAGATTGGGTTGGAATAGTTATAATTTGATTGATTAATGTAATTTGTTTTTGTATAATTTCTTTAAAATATGTATGTATTTCAGGTAATTAATAATGTGTACAGTACGAGTATATTAAAATTTCACACGCGATTTTTTTTTATTTTTAATATTTTTATTTCTAAGCACTCTTATACCACATATATGTAAATGGCAGAAATGCCGTATATAAATAAATAAATAAATAATATTATATTAAAAAACGTTGAATTGAAAAAAATATTAATTCTTTATGTTTTCCTTTTTTAATAAAAAAAAAAACAGTAATACTGTGTTTTATGTTGCTGATACTATGTATTGTCACAAAAATGTTTTTTTTGTGTACCGTCTCAAATGAGATTTTTTTATAATTCCTGGGAGTATAATATCTTGTTCATGTATTATAAAATTTATTAATAAACAAAAAAATTAAAAAAGGAAATATTATTTTAACTTTCAACAATTATAATAGATCTAGTTTTCGTATTGATGAAATAAAATAAATTGAAAAAATAAACCTGTTAAACTCCGAATGAAAACTCCACAAAAAATACAAATATTTTTTTTTTACTAGTGATGCCAAAATCAAAATGGTGATAAAAATATAGTCAAATGGTAAATAATTAATATTTTTAAGAAGTCGTCTTAATTAATTAATGTTTTAAATATTAAAATATACAGGTATAAGTAGACTTGTAACACTGATTCTGAACATCAAACTTCTGTCATCAAAATCTCAAAATGATGATTTTGCACATTCGCGACTTAAGCATTTACCCGACGTAATGATGAGTGATGCAGGACTAGATATTGCGTTTGAAAGGATAATAATAATTAAATAGCGAATCTGGGACGACTGAAGTTTTTTGCGTTAAAACAAAGTGGAATTCAGATCTTTATTTCATCTTAAAAACTCAGAGCAATAATTCTCTAGAGAAGGTCTTAAGCTCTATTGCATAGATCAAGAGCATTCCAAATTTTTGGTTTAATTTCAGTTTGGTATTTAGTTTAACGACAAACGCGTAATGGACGGTTTTGGTTTGCCCATGAAATTTCCAACCCAAGTACTTACGGCCCGTTGTATTGATAATATGTATATGATGACATCGAAAATTTATACCAAAACTTTTTCTCATCCATTTCGAAATAGGTCAGGGATGGAGCATATCAAACCCTCGTACATTTATACCCTTAACTGTTATAATATTATAATTTATTCATGCTTGATAAAGTATTTTTTTCCTATTTTTTTATTTTATTTTATTTATTTATATAAACGCCCAATGGGCATTTTAAATAACACATTTATAAATATAAAATTATTATAAAGGAATATAGAAGACACAATGGTATGTAGTAGACTTGATGGGAGTGGAAGCGGGAGAGAGGTGTTTACGATTGAATTTGATTCGGTGGTCGAATGAAAGAAGACAACTTGTTATCAAAGAAATCAAGACTGGTATGTTTGTTGGCATACCTAAGAATTCTGGGCATAGGGGAATGAAATCCATAGTGAGTTTTATGGTTATCGGAATGAAAGAGTAAGTTTTTTCTGAGGTTTCTGATTTAATTTTATTGGGCTCAGTAGTTCAGGCGCATCAAGGAGTGAGTTGAGAATTTTAAATATGACTAGAAGGTCGGATTTATTTCGACGGTCTTGAAGAGAAGATAAATTTAAGCTATTTTCTAACTCATACGTGTATTGGCCTCTGGATAAGCCCAACCTCCAGCCTATCTTTCTCAAAAATCAATGTTGAACTGATTCAATATTCCTGATGTGAACGTCATAATATGGACACCAGAAAACAGAGGAATTCTCTAGGTACGGGCGAACTAGGAAACAGAAGATAGTTTTAAGGGTATTGATATTTTTGAAGTCAGTTGTGCTTCTGTTAATAAATCCAATGAGTTTTAAGGATTTATTGATAACATGTTCATAAAATAATATTTGAGATTTATTTATTTTAAAGAAACAAACAGTCGACAATGATTACATTTTTAAAAAAAATACAGTTTAAAGACAAAGTAGCAAAGTTTCTAAATAAAAATCGTACATATTAATTAATTGTGGTACAATAAAAGGGTGTGTTTATGTGTATTTGTATGTTATTAAGTGTAGAGGTGTGTTTGTGTGTATTTATGTGGGATTGTGTATAAATGATTGTATAGTGATATTGAGTATATTATTTGGTATGAAATAATTGTACAAAAAAAGACAAAAGAATTAAGAGTATAGAGAGAGAACTTTGACATATAGTCACTGCAACATTTTATTAAGGTCCGATTCTGCTTTTATTAGAATAGGCGGGATGTGTAATGTTTTCGTACATAAATACGGCAATCTTTGATCCATACGTATTTATGATCTTTCACTTTAGCAAGTTCCCTTGTTTTTTATGGAGATCTTTATTTCGTTTAGTTAAATGACGGTTAAGATAAACGTTTTCATCACCTCCCAATCCTAAGTCACCAGTTTTAAGACTTTTTCTCACGCGGATTGCGCTTATAAGATCATTTTTTATTTTCCTATACCAAAGAAATAAATTTATTCAGCTTCTTGGGGAGATCCTAAGATGGGTGGATATTACACCAAGATCTCTCATACAGGTCGTTATTTCCGCTCAATTGCGTATTTAGTTTATCTCAGTTTGTTATTTTTTACTGCAGTTCTAACGTAACATCCACTAGAACAATGTGGCGTGCATTGGTTCAGTAGCTCTGTTTTGTGAAGCGCAAAAACTGTATGCAGTTCGTATTTCGCAACCCGTGCGGTCTACTTTTGCTCGGATTGTAAAAACTATTTTGAAAGTTTCTCAAATTTCTGAACCGCCGCTTAGTGCTCAGTTGCCAAAATAACGCGACTCGTGACTTGAAAACAGAATTCGGTATTGAGGAGACTAATCGTTTATTTTGTCTGGGAAAATAATGGCGACCTCTGGACAATAGAAACTGTGTCAAGAAGCCTACCTACCGTTTAGAATTTGGCGGATTCAGATTAAATCAAGCCTTAATTTAATGAAAATAACGGAGAACTAGAGATCAAAGAAATAATAATGAATTTAAAATTAACTTAATCAAAACATTAACCCGATATTTTCCATGATGTAACCGGCGCGGCGTTGCAATTTTTATTTTTTATTAACAATTAATGCCTAGTAGGAGAAGACCCGACGACAAACATACTAACATATATTTTAATTGCAATTGATTATTTAATATCTCGGCAACAAATATGAGTATGACCACAATTTTTTGTAATCTACAATTAAACCTTAATACATTAGAATTACATATTTGGGTATATTAGGTAATTTTAAATGAATTATTTTGCCCATCAGAATTATATGAAAATGTCAAAATATCGAGTACCCTCAGACAAATATATAAAACATTAATTTGAAAAAAAAAAAATTATAAAATTTATATTTGAAGCACTAATTTTGTGGTTATTCATTATAATAAAATAAATAAAACAACTTTGTTTTTAACCACTAAATTTATCTTTTTTTTTCTTTTTTTAGTTTTTTTTTTTTAGTTACGTTAACCTTGACGAAGAAGCTCGTTTTCTTTGAATTCGGTAGGTGGAAAAAAAAATAGTGTAAAATTAGTAACAAAGAAATAAAATACCAAAGTTGTTTTATTTATTTTATTATGAAAATATTAAATATAATTAGATCACCAAGCAGGACACATAAAAAATAAGAACCTTACTGCTCGTAAACGAGTTTCTTCGTCAAAACAATTAACTTTGCTGGACATGTTTAAGTAAGTTTTTAAAGTTATTTCATTTCGCTGTATTATTTCAAAAACAATAAAAAAGTAATATCAAAGTGAATTTTGTGATTTCTCTCAAAACATTGCCTTAATCTTATGGTTAATCCAGCCATCCGGACTTTTGCATATCCTCCATCCGTATCACCATCCGTACTTTAAAAAAATACTCTAACATACTTATATATTAAACCCAATATATAGTTTAAAATTATTTAAAACCATTCCAGTCTAACGATGTCGCGAGAGTAATGAAACCGGGTAATTCTTAATAAAATAAAATGGATTAAACTTTCAACCAGTCATTTTGAAATATTAGTACTAAATTAAGTGCACGAGCGAAGAACTGGTACTGACTGATCTAGGCAATTAATTGAAATAAAATAAAACAATATGTAAAGAGAAATGAATTAATTTTACGAATGAACAATGTCATTATGGTGTCTCAACATATGTAGCCTACGCGTGAACAGGGGTGGGTGAATCCACCTTAAAGTAACTTTAAAAAGCGTATTATTTGAGCTTCTAAGGCGGTCCTACAGACTCCAGTCTGTTTCTCGAAATTAGGCAGCAAAAGAAGTTCATCTCTCCAGTCGCGAACATTTCGAAGATACTACAGAATCTAGGAGGTCAAATTGCATATATGCATTGAATTATATGATCTGGTAAATTTTCCGGTGTCCGAGCGAAATAATGAATAAAGGCATCTTGACGCTTAATCGTAGATAAAACATTTAAGGTACAATTAATTTTAGATTCGCTAACATCAGCGCGGGATCTATGGGGTCGAAGGGCAAGGGCTTCGCCACTTACTAAAAAGGGACAGAAATACACACGTTTGTAAATTAATATGACCATATTGCAGCGAACTGTAAAGGATTTTAATTCCATCACTACCCTCAAAGTGCTATTTACTGCCTTGGTTAGAAGTAATTTAGAATTCAATTCAACAATTTGGTCACCTTATTACAATGTTCATATTTTAAAGTTAGAAAGAGTACAACGTAAATTCCTTAGATTCATCAATTACAAACTTACTATACCCGCTGAAAATATTGATTATGATAATTTATTATGTACACTAAATATGTCAACTCTATGTAAAAGAAGAATTATAAATGACTTATTAAATTTATATAAAATAGCGAATGGCGTATTGGACGTCCCGGAATTAACTAGTGTTATCAGCTTGAAAGTACCTCTTCGAAATACACGGCAGCTAACGTTATTTTTTGAATCTCCCGGCAGTCACAATTATTATTACAATTCACCAATACCTAGACTACACCGGCTAGGTAACGAGTATGGTGAAGTTGATATATTTTGTCTGTCTTTATATAAATATAGGTTAAGTATTCAAAAGGTTATAAATTAATTTATGTAAAATTTCTTAATATTTTTCTTTATTTACTATTTCTTTTTCTCATGTATCTCTTTAATAATGTATAAACTTTTATGTATGTATATGTATGCGTGTATGTTTTCATATGTAAATTTTTTAAATATTTTTCTATGTACCATATACCTATGTTGGTACATTTCCTGATTTTTACTTATTATTGTATCTTTTAGCTTTTCTTATGTTATCTTTTATTTTAACCAAATTTACATACTTATGTTTCACTGCTGCACTTAAATGTAATTTCTAAAATATGTAAAAGCCCATTGGGCGTGTAAATCAATAAATAAATAAATAAATATTATTCTCTCCTCCTTTGTCAGCAAGTGTCTGCATCTTTGTGCCAGCTGAATCTATGATAGGTCTGCCACAAGATTACAAGTCTGACAAAAGCGTACCGTTACAAAGTATGCTGAGATTCTACATGTTTCTTTGCCGCATCGATCGCTTGGTATGCTAAACAAATTATCAGCAATTTGCACGTTTATTAGGAGTTATGTGATCACAAGTTGGTTCTTACGCAAATAGAAAATTTATTATCAGCTGTCAAGTCGAATCGAGTGCGTCACACCTTTTGGGACCCACTTCAAAGCAGATCTCCATTCTTTCGTCAATCGGATTTTTCACGCATTTTAATATTATAAATGATGTTCGGAAGAGCGAGAAAAACAATTCAAAACAAATTTAAATATTTTTCCTGAAGATGGTTTTCGTTTCAGAGAACATAATATGTTCATCCGGGACTTAGATCAACTTATTTGAGCTAAAATAGTACCTGTTTTCGGTATTAAGTCAATTAAATTACAGGAAAACCTTGTACGAGCATTCTGATGAGATCTTCTCTGACAGAAATGAGTAAATGACTCTTTCATAAAAAAGGTTTTGTACTTTTTTGCAAATCACGAGTATATTGTATGTATTACGTTTTAGGTCAAAAACACTTCTAGTAAAACAATTAATATCAAAAATTGTTAATCTGACTCAACTGAGATACGTTTTTTTTTGTTTTTGATAGAGAAAATAAAGCTATTAACATTAATTTGTTAAAAGATAATATCAGGATGACTAAAACGAAAGAACGAAGATGATTTTATACCAGAGGCCCACTAGGTCGTGTGCCAGTCGTTCAAATATTATGCTAATTATTCACTCTCCTGACAAAATGGACACTTTCTAAAGATGCTGAAAGAAAAATGAAACTCTGTTAGATTAAATTTAAATATATTAGTCTTAAAATTAATAATAAGATGAGCCTGTAAGCCTTTATCGTACCTGCTCGAGTTATCAACCTGTGAGATTGAAATCGTGGCATTTCGTGACAACGAAATATGTGAGAGACCAAAGTATTTCTATTACGAGCTGAACCCGGCAATGCTTTGCTGTTGATAGATTCTAGTATATACTCGTACATAGATGAAATGATTAAATGTTATAATAATACAAAAAAAAAACTGAAATTAAGTCAAAGTTAAGTTAACGTTAAACTTCACTTTTACGTAACCATATTAACATATTCGGTGTTCTTAAATAAAACCATCGACCTATTAATACACAAAGACGAACCCCGAGCACTCTAAAATTATGACACTTAACTCATGCGTAAACGCTTAGTCATGCCCATCCCGTATTCAGCCGTTCTTTAGCCGCCAGCTTGGTTTTGACGTGAGCCTGACATTTAATTCGAATCTAAATTGCCTGATTGTGTTTTGAAAGCGTGTAAAAATATATTCGGATAAACGTAAAAAGATTATATAACTTTTTATTTGTAAGTAGGTTCCCAGGTACTTGTTTATGATCGAATTCCATAACTTAAAATAATAAGTTTTCAAAATTTGAATTATTTTCGCAAATGTGAAACTGATTTTTTTGTCGATTTTCGTGAATACGATTTTCAAAAATGCATTAAACGTCAATTAATAACATCATTTTTATCAAAAATAAATAAATGGGTAGAAATTACAAGGAATTCAAGGAAATAGTTTTATTTTCATCCATTGAAAGCGAGTGATTTTTGTAAACATGCAAAAACAACCTTCCAATTTTTCAGTTTATGCACTCTTGTCGAATGTAGCCTTGGTAAAACGATGAATGAAACATTTACGCTCCAAATTTTTTTCTACAGACCAAATTGAAGGTTTAAGGAGCTATAAACATGCCCGTGCCAAAGCTCGTCATTTCCCAAAAAACATTACGTAAATTGGTCTAGTAGTTATTTAGTCTGTAGAGGACACAAATACGAACATTGCCTCATATATATTAAGTATATTTTTTTTAAATCCAAAATACTAGTAGAAAGCAGTTTTTTGACTTGTTAGTTATGTATTTATTGCGAATTGACAACGAGAGATACTACTCGATAATGAAGAAAAGATATCATACAATTATAAATATTAAGTTGGCTCTATAAAAAGAATTTTACATTCTGAATAATACGAAGATATAAGGCAATTGTGACATATGCGAGTTTTTTTACGATTGCCTGGTGTTTTGATACCTTGCAAATAATTACCAGGTTTTAATGTCCATCACATTTTTGATTAAAACGACCATTTTATCGTCATTTTATAATTTATTTGATGTCATACAAGTAAACATCAGAGTATTCTATATTATTAGGAGGAAGCGGAAGGTATTTTGCATAACATCCAAAGTTAAACAGTTTGTGTTAAATCAGGGATTTTTTTTATGTCGTTTGATGACTTTCTAAATGTGTATGAAGGTTATATTTTTCAAAGCGTTAACACACCCAAAACCACTTTAAATATCAATGAAACTCATAAACAGTACAATACAAATAATATTTTTTGTAAAGTAATAATTGTTTTATTAGAATTACACCATTTAAAAAAAAATCCAATCATATAAACCGTGATTTTAATTGAGTTTGATTATACTGCTTTGACTATCTTTTACTGTGGGCCTTACTTATAAATCGGGATAAGGTTAAGCTTGAGAATAGTGGTAGAATAATGATGGTATAGCAAAAAGTGTTACTTATAAACCTCGCATAGAGTTAAACTCGGTGCAAATCTGGGATAGCGACCATAGAAACTTATACCTGCACATTATGTAACGCTGGAATAAGCACGCGATCTGTCAAAACTCATATTTTTCGGTAATCAAAATGGCTAGTTTATCGGATTTGTTTTCAACTTCAAACAATTTCGAAGTCCTGTGACTTCTCAATGCGATTTTTAAAATTTGTTTCAATAATATCTGAAATATTTAAGTTTGTAAGTGAAAATTCTTGATGGAAGTTCATTGTAATTTATTATATAAATAAAACACGAGTGATACTTTAATCCACAAATTTGGAATATCCAGTGACCGGTTTCATCGCTTTCGCGACATCTTCGAGACTGGTATCTTAATTAAAAGGTTAAATGTATTTATACAGAACAGAGGTCAGGATACATAATTCAAAGTTAAATGTAAGTAAATTAAATAAAGTTATTTTTATCTTAAGGATCATTATCAACAAATTTTCTATGGGTTAACTAATGAAAGCGATGAAACCGATCACTGGATATTCCAAATTTGTGGATTAAAGTATCACTCGTGTTTTATTTATATAATAAAAATATCTGAAATGTTTGTATGTATTTGAATTTTTTAACTCGTTTTTACTTTCCTCTCTTCTTTCCAAATTTTATTTCTTTTTATAATGGTTTTCTCTATGTTCTCCATTACACTGACAGTAGTCGCGATTTGACTTTGACGTTCGTTTGTTTTTGTTATAAAAGTTACTGCGCACGCGCACATATCAGTGTTGACTGTTGAAAAAAATTGAGCATGAAATAACCTTTGAATTGTTATTCCAGGTAATAAATACTTTTAAGTAAGCTTTTTTAATATCGGTTATAAATAATTAAACCGGGTATAGTTATTTCTTAATGTAAACCTGGTACCTTTAAGGAAATCTAATAAGTAAGGCATTGTGAGTTTATTGTTTTGTATGCAAGGCTTAAGTTGAATATTGTCATTTTTATTTATGACCATATTTCAAATACGTCAGTGAAATTGGGGTCGCGGGTTCAATTCCCGCCAGTTGTAAGGGAAAACAATTAAGACCTTTTTTCCTCAATAAGTCAGGGTATTGTGGTGTATTTTTAATGTTTTTTTTCCTTATCCCCACTTTTCCACCTGCTGATAAGCTTTTAAAATAGAGTCAAGTTATTTCTTTAAAAAAAGCAATATATCATATTGACCATTCAGTCATTATTCGATGCCAACTCATAATTACGAGTATATTACACTTACCCCAATTTTAATATACCAGTGATTGTATTCTAGTATAACCTTCAGCCAATAAATTAATTGTCTTTTAAAGATGAAACAATTGTCATGATTCAATAAAACAATACGTGAACTCAAATTGTGTATTTGATTAAAACTAACGAGATTTATATAATTTAATTTAAAGTACCTTCGACAAAATAAACACCAGCACAACCAAAAGAGTATCAAATAACGGAATACCGTTTCTTGTTAGATTAAATGTCTAAATCGGAAGAAAAAATATTCAAGGTCAATTCAGATTTTTTGGATCTCTGGACAAAGGAGCAAATTGGTTAATCAAGCCATTCTAGCGATCTTCCACCAGAGCTAAGCCTTCTAGCAAGCATAATGAAGGGCTAGATGAAGTATTTACCTAGAACGAGAAAGCCATTCTTGGTAGGAAACAACTCCAGGAGTTGGTACACGAACGGAGTGGCCCTCCATAGTAACTCCCGATGTGGCCCTCGAGTAGATGTAACGGTCTCCGAAGGACACACTGGAGGATAGGGGAAAGGAGTTTAGTCATCCGAAAAGACTGGAATCGGTTTGTGTGATCGAGCGAATGAGGTGAATGCATGTTTTACATTTGAGAAAGTGCCTGCGGGTGAAATGGACGACGCAATAAAGCTATCACAAACACGTGAATCAAAAGGATGAGTCATACGATGGCAATTGGATGATGTAGTCAAAAATACACAAACACCAAAATAACCAATTTCACTGGGTTATCTTGTAACAGAGTTTCGTGAAATCTTACAGATTCTTGGTTGTTATAAACGCGATTTTAAATTTGCTTTGATTTTATGTTGTGCTGAAATATGAAATGCCTTAGGGTCAGTTGCATCACAAAAAGTGAAATAAAAAATAGTTAAAAGATAAATAATGTACAAAACAGGTTGATTTGTATCTTACCAAAATGGTAAGATATGTTTGCATGTAAAAACATGCAACACATTTTGTTCTTGTGGACAAAACAACAATTTCTTATTAAAATTTGTTGCAACAGAAAGGAAAAAAACTTTTGAGGAGGGAATATGGAATTCTAGGCATTTACAGGGGTCATCGGCTGGTTTAGGTGAATTGGTTCAGCCGGATGAATCTCACCCACGTGATAAAGGTTTCAGCTCTTTTGCTTCACAAAGGTCAACAGATGGAAGATTTGAGGAAAAGTGGATGTTTAAACATGGGCAACATGATGAATGTTACACAGTGTATCAAGTGGCTACGTAAACCAGCCGATGACAGGTCATCAGCCCTGTAAATGCCTAGACTTTCATATTCCCTTCTCAAAAGCGCTTTTCCTCTCTGTTGCAACTTCAATCCAAAAATCCAGCCAGTCTGCAAGCATTTGGTTATACTCAAAACATCGTTGAACAATTTCTTAATTTAAAACATTATTTAATTTTACTGTAGCGGGGTTTAAAAAACAGTAACAGTAAAAACTAAAAATAAGTCGTTACTTAGCTCTTTAATAGCTAGAAAGATAGTTTGAGCAGCTGCTGTGTTTACAAAAATGAAACAGACTAATTTGGCTAGAAATTATTAGGTTTTATAAATAAATCAGTTTTTTTTTCCAAAGCTTTTGGTAATTCGTTTTGGCCATAGGTAATCATCAAAACTAAAATCGCATCATTCTCATCAGCTGAAACACAAATTCGTGCTTTAGTATAATAACTGAGAAAATAAATGGTTATCAAAATATGAGGCTTAATAGTAATTTGAATAGCCCGAGGCTATAAAAGGATGGAACCAATGATCACCATCGATTACTCAAACGATGTTTATGAAAATAATTTGGATGGTATTTTATGAATTGTATTAAAGGCATTTGAGTTTGTGAACATTAGCGTAGTAAGTGTCTGATTAAAAGTCGTAAATAAAGAAAAAAAATGTTTGAAACCTGAAAAAACATGAAGCAGACGAATTCAACCATTTTACTTCGTACATTAAAAAAAAAAAAAATAGATTTGGACCCCTGTATTTAGAAGCCTTACGTGTCATGTACAAGGCTAAGGTACTCAGAAAAAAAAAAGTTTTTGTTTGTCTTGGAAATGGGATGTTCGATCACTGATTTTGGTTTATTACCTTTATGAGTCCAATCGCCATTGTTGCAAAGTTCAAGAACAATGGCGCGTGATAACTACTTTTAACTACAGTGTGGATATCTGTTAAGGATATTCCATCTTTCCTGCATTCTGCTTCAAGATTATGGCGTTGCAAACTGAAAAATGGGCACTGAAATAACAGATGTTCGATACTCTGTGAAGAAATATCATCGCATGGAAAATAGTCAGCATTCCTTAATTCAAACCTATATAGATAACTTTACTTGGTACATACATAATATCAAAGCATTGCGTTGGAAGGATGGGTAGAATGTGGTATTAACGATTTTTCTCTATAAACTAGTGAAGTGTGTACTCGTATGCTATGTATCTTACTTTCCTTCTCTTGTTAAATATGCGATGGCAATCGGCGTTATCAATCTTATAGTTCGCAAATCCAAATGACGGCTTGTGTGCTATTTTTTATATATATAAATTTACGGGAGGCATTATTTATTTATATATATGCCCAATTGGCATTTTTAGGTACATGTTTATACATAGAAAACTATTATAAAGAAAAATAGAAAGACACAATGGTATATAGTTGACTTTGTGGGAGTGGAAGCGGGAGAAGGGTGTTTATATGTTTGATTCAGAAATCGTTTGAAAGAAGGCAACTTGTTATCAAAAAAGTACAGACTGGTATGTTTGTTGGCAGACCTAAGAATTCTGGGCATAGGGGAATGAAAACCATAGTTAGTTATATGGTTATCGGTATGAAAGAGTAAGTTTTGTCTGAGGTTTCTATTTGGGA
Source organism: Micrasema longulum (assembly GCF_059751315.1). Classification (NCBI taxonomy): domain Eukaryota; kingdom Metazoa; phylum Arthropoda; class Insecta; order Trichoptera; family Brachycentridae; genus Micrasema; species Micrasema longulum. Next base: position 170,504 of record NW_028279949.1, on the reverse strand, counting down.
CATTTAATTTTATTGTGCTCAGTAGTTCAGGCGCATCAAAGAGTGAGATGAAAATTTTAAACAGGACTAGAAGATCGGATTTATGTCGACAGTCTTGAAGAGAAGATATATTTAAGCTAGTTTCTAACTCATTATACGTATATTGGTCTCTGGATAAGCCCAACCTCTGTATTTAACTTAACTGAAAAAAACATCATTCCCTTTCCGCACCTAATGGTGCATAGGTCACTGCATTCGTACATCAATCGCAGCGCATCTTGATCATTTTTGTTACATGAAGGTAAAAAGATCAGTCTTATGATTCAGGTACCAGTCCGGGGACTATGAAATATTGTAATGTAAAAACACTCTTTTAAGTAAATATTTCGTGTCAACCATGTCGGGAATCAAACCCAGAACCTTTTGCAGGTAGGCAAACGCGCTGACCTTTACACCACGTGGCCGACTTACTGAAAATAAGGAAAGAAAAAAAACATTGCAATTTTATAACGCCGTACTTTCAAAATTGCGCAATTAAAAAAAAATAAAAACTCCAAACGTTAGATAAATTCAACATTTTTTTAAGGTATTTTTGATAAAAATCATACATAAAAGCTTTATATAACGGAAGTATATTAACATTTCAATCGCCAGATTACGTCTTTTAAAATTAAGACTTAATTATGGAACATTGCTACTTTGGAAATACAATCATTTTAAATCATTTAAAAATAAAAAAAAATGTATTGTTCTTAAATTCTTAATTGAATATTTGAAACATCCTACAAAGGTGAAATTAAACATAATTATTTTTTATTTGATAATAATACGAAGGTAAGTAACCTCAGTCATGATGCTAATAAAACTAGAAATGAATAAGGTAGTATAAAATAAATACAATAAATTAATAAACTAAAGGTATAAACGCGCAATTTGTTTATAGCATTTGATTGAATACTGAATAATTAATTGTGTAGGATGAAGTCTTGCTCACCTTTTAAAAGTGAAGGTATTGAAGAGGATTCCGGCCATTGACGATGTTTGGAAGGTCGATTGAAGGTAAAGTTATTGCAAGAGAAAATATTATAGCTGAAGAAGTCATCTATACAATTTGTTGTAAATCATACATAGTTATCCTTTGACTTATCGTATGTTTGAATACTAACCCAAGGACTCGATTCTAAAGAGTCCCCCCAAAAAGACCTGTTAAATTTATGGATTCAGCAATTATAAACATAATTAATGAATTGTTTTGAAATAAAAACGGAAACTATATGTTATTTGATTTAAGAATATCAACTCAAACCATAACCCCAGCGAGCCTGACCTCGAAAATAAGCAAACAATACGGTGGAGGACCCCAGTATAAGGTGAGCGTATTTTGTTATTTTGTGCTAGAGTTCAGAGCATTACAATTTGCAATCAAAACATATAAACACCTGAATCAGTTTTTTTTTATATAAAAAAAAAAGAATATTTGCGTTCTTATGATTTACCCAAATATTTCATCAGAAAGAAAAAGTAACAATATTTTGAATTTGTCCAAATTTTTGTAGACAAGGACTGGATTCAACTCCCTGGGGCGCTGTTTATATTAACATATTACAACAGAGATGAAGAACATTTAAGAGAAGGTAATAGAAATTGAAAAAATAACATTTTCAGGCGTTGCCTAGTATGTGGGTAAAATAATTAAATTAGATGAATCTCACCCGCATAAAAAAAGGTTTCAGCTCTTTAACTTCACAAACATCAACATATGAAAGAATTGAAGGAATATAGATGTTCAAATTTAGGCAGAATGGTGAATGTTACACAGTGTGTAAAGTGGCCACTTAAACCAGCCATTGACAGGTCATAAGCCCTGTAGATGCCTAGACTTTTATATTACCTTCTCTTAAATGTTCTTCATCTCTGTTGTAATATGTTAAAGAAAAAGTAGTCTATGCTGACTATGTCAGTAATATTTATCTGGAACCAGACCTACGTTCTCCAAAATAGGAGAACTTTAGCTTGATTCTTAGTTGTTGGCGCAATTTAATTTTCCTGAAACAAATCTAGTCATTTTTTTAATCCGTTCGTTGAGATCAGCTTTTGTGGCGGTTTATTTCAACCATCAACAACTCTTTTGCTCAGGAAATGCTTCCGTGGATTTAGATTGAATCTCATTTTCTCCAGCCTGAGACTGTGGCCCCGACGACACGCATCTTGTTTAAACTTGAACATGGGATCCAAATTTGGGTAGCTATAGTGACTGACTGAAAAATAGCCGAACTTTAAAAAAATCTTGTAACAACCCAAAGAATAATGAAAAGCGGCATTACTCTTTACTTTCGAGTTGACTATCTACGCTTTGAATACTATTCATAAAGATGTTATCAAAAGACAAATGATTGAGATGAAATTGAAGACTCAATATATAGTTTTACAATTTAATTAATTATATTATCTGCGGAGAAAGGTGTATGAAGAAACCGTAACATTGATTGATACTTCAAATATTGTATTTCATATTATATTTTAAATACGTGTATGTATTGGATATCTGATCGGATCAAAAACTATCACCCGTTTCAATGTCGGTACGGAATGACAAATATTCTACAAAATAAAACCAGATCCTTGAAGGGTTTTTAAATTCTTGGTGTCCTATATCATTGCTTTTTGCTTTTATTTCGTTCTTACTTTTAAGTTTATTTCTCAATATTTTTTTCATTACATAAAATTATTCGATTCATGTTTTTTAATTTTTTCAATTTTGCTGTGTCCCATAATCTATTATTTATGTCCACTCTGGTTTGAGAATTACTTTGTCCACTCGTAATTCACTTTCTAGTGAAAGATTGGAACGTCTTCCCATGAGCCACTGCATTTGACTGAATCATCAAATCCAATCATCTCTCTCAGCTTTGATGTGGTTCTTACACGTAAGTCTTCTGTCGAAATACATCCCTCCAATATTGAAATTTTACAACGCTTTCAAAATAAAGTATTGCCCCCCGGTTTGCCGGGAAAACCGAAGTGCACGCGTATTAACAAGTGCCTTTAGTAAAAGAAGATATAAGAAAATCAGTGTGGGGTGTCAACTGAGGCTCGGTAACCACATCAATAGTCTAGCCAGCAGCTTACCAGATGTAAGCGGAGATGTTAGGCGTTTCAATCGCTTTAGCGTTCTGGATTTGTCAAATAGTTAGTTAGCCTACCAGTTTAATAAAAGAGATGTCAGAGATCATCTGATGACTTCTCTCTCACTCAATAAGTCATAAAAAATATATTCTTATGGTCTTCGGCCGATTTTAGATGGGAGAGATGCAAAAAAAAGTTTTCTAATTACTTCTTATTTTTGTAACTCGCATGCTGTGGGCTTTTTGTGTTTATGTGGATGTTGTAAGTAATTTATTATTGTTCCAAAAAAAGTTAGTGAAAATCATTGAGGTATATAACTAGAGTAAGCATGAGCGTTCGAAATATGCCCCTCAACCTAGGGCAATTGGCATATGTTTGATAAAACGGACTTTAGTCTGTTGCAAGCAGTCCCCGGATACTTTTGAACTTTTGTCTCCTCGTTATTACTAAGATGCCTATATGTACGCTAAGATACTGCACAAATCGATCAGAAAAAGCGATGGTATGACCTTTTACCGGTAAGTAATGTTCTTATCTTAATGACAACTCACACCAATAATGTAATTAGCAAAAAGCAACATTATCGAGTCTTTTTTCAAAAATAAAAAACTTTAATATATAAAAATAAAATAAAATCACTTTGTTTTTATGTACCACTTATATTTTTTATAATTTGACAACCAACTAGTTTTGGCAATACTATGCCTTCTTCAGGGTTAATTACAAACTAACATATTATATATATTTTTTTCACAGTGAAGGTAGAGTGGGCTAGAGTTGAAGAACATATGAGATGTCTTAAAAACAATAATTTTTCTGAGTTAGCTGACCATATCCTAACAAATAGTCACTCATTTAACTTTGGAGATGGCATCAAAATTCTACATACAAACAAAAAAGGATATGCACTCGATTATTTTGAAATATTGGAGATTAGAAAGACTGTAATTTTTTAAAAAAATATTATATTATAATCAAATAAATTTTTGTAATAGTCTCATTTTAAATATGTTCCCTCTCCCTAAATCCACACACAATCCCCCTCTCTTATCTACCCTGTAGCCACGCCCACTCTACTTTCACTGTGAAAATTTCATATATGTTATGTTAGTTTGTAATTAACCCTGAAGAAGGCATAGTATTGCCGAAACTAGTTGGTTGTCATTTTATAAAAAATATAAGTGGCACATAAAAACAAAGTGATTTTATTTTATTTGAATATATTGAATAATAATGTTCCACAAAATAAGGCCTTTAACATCAAAAATATTATAAAAAACTTTGTTCCAAAAACGGAAAAAATCTTATGTATGAAGCGTCTGTTAAATCTTAAATGTGTTATATGCAACAACTATGGGGAACAAAAAACCAAAATGAAATAATCAGACTACAACGACAGCAAAATAAAATAAACACACCTTACACCTGCCAAAGAACTCTTTAAAAAATCTAAACAATTCGATTTTAATAAACTATTTCAACTAGAATCTTTAAAATTTATTCATTAGTTAGCCACTGATACCACTGACATTAAAGAACTAAAACTTGAAAAGAATTGTAATAAACATGGAAATAATACAAGAATATCACAACAATATCACATCCAAAATTCCAAAACGAGACAAGAACAATCGAGACCAATAAATCAGGGACTGAATTGATGGATAAACTACCAGACAAAACTAAAAAAAAGACTCCGACAAACTTTTCAAAAGATGTAAAAACTATTATTATCAAGAACACGGTATGAATAAAATAATGTAATAATCCGTTAGGATTAACAAATAAATTTTTAAATAAAAAAAAATTAAAAAAAACAATACTTAAAAAAGCTTTTTAATATGTTACCCATCGTGAGCTATCTCCTGTCTCTGTCCTGCTCATTTAGTCGGGCGTATAGTGAAACGATAAACAAAGGTGACGCGTATGCGGAAGGGAGCGACATACTGAATAGAACTTACAGTAGACCGGTGTAAACAGTCAGTGCTTTTAACTGTACTACCTGTTTTGCTTGCCAAAGCCGACGTGATATGACGTGCAACACTGTCTCCCTCGCTGGTCATTCCTTTTCTTTTGGGGACGACTTTTTAGTTCGGATATGTATGGAGTGTAATCTTTATACATTATATCTCAACGGTAAATATGCTACGCGTTACCCGCGCCTTACTCGGTACTTCATGTGCAATTATATTGCAAAGATGCAGTGGAAAAAATCTAGTGCTAATTTCACTTTAGACTTGTGGAAAGTAAGAATCATGTAGCTACTCGTGTTCAAGTGGAAGAACACACGTATCGAATATTATAGGCACTGTAGTTTGTTCAGAAAGCTTATAATCGATACATTTTCATTTTCTTTTGACCTCTTTTTGCTTAAAGGAAAGTATCGAAATGAGCTGATATTGTATACACATAATTGCATTGTTTATTTTATGGAAGTGTATGAAATACATCTTTATTAAGAACAAATATTGTCATTTTAAAGGAACACAATTACTGATCTAATTATGATAATATGCACTTTGCTAATCACATTCAGAATAAAGAATGATGAGGGGGTAATCCACTGCAGTCGCACATCTTAAACGAATAATTAAAGAAAGAATGACATAAAAATTGTTCTTAAGATACCAATAAGATCTCCGTCTTTATATTTTTTTAAAAGCTAAGATATGAAAAATGTACCCTAAAATGATTCTGCTAGACAGATTTGAAGATGGACATTATCACCTCGCTTCTCAGGGACATGAATATATTATGGGCAAAAAATAATATAATTGTCAATATCCCACCCTTTAACACAAATTTGGTCAAAATTGCAATGATTTTTTCTATCTGCAAAATTGTTTAATATGTGTTCTCCAAATATTAAGTTGACAAATGACTAAAATCTTACGAAGAAGAAGTATAAATCTGGCAAACTTATCAATATAATTATTTTTTCAAACTGAATCTAGTGTTGAAAATAAAGCAAAATGTCCGTTTTTTGTATGATTTCTTCCAGTACAAACTGTATTTGCTTATTTTTATGCTATCTCAGAAATTTAACCCCCGTAAATTAAAACTGTAGGAACGGATAGTCAAATAAACGTTCAATCAATCAAAAAGTCTAAAACTTGATTTAATATTGTTTATTTATGTTGCACGTACAATGCGGCGAGAGATAAATAATAATTAATATTGCAATAGTTCTCTCTTTATTTGTGTTATTTACCTCGAAATTAAAAAAAATAAAAAATATTTGAAATATTTTTCATTTTCTTTAAATTTATTATTAGATTTTCGATTTTAATTCATTAGAATTTTTTTAGTCATTTAAATAAAAATATCCAAGAGTCCCAAGAATGTTGCATCCTAAATGTCTAGACGGGTTCGTCACTAGAGCTGATTTAATAAGGCCAAGACAACAGATTCATTAAGGCCCGCAGGGCCGACTCACTGAGGCCCTAAGGGCTTAATTTACTATTATGATTCGATATTTTTAGACGCCCGAGATTCTAATCAACCGAGGTCCGAAGGGGCAAATTTTCTAACACGTAACAGTCTACATATTACCTGTTTGTATTCCTACAGAAGAAATAAAAAACATTTGAGTGACATATTGTGAAAAAAGTAATTTCATTTTAGCACTGTGAAGATCTCCTTAAACCAGGTTTTCTTGAAAAGAGGACTCAAGTTAATTTTGTTTTTATTTTTAAATGTAAGAACAGCATGATGATAGGGTCGAATCACCAATGAATGACCGTATAAGGTTCAGCTTGTAGTGAAATCCACATTAAAGGTATAAATTTCATTATTTAACCGTACAAAATAAAAAAAAAACTATAAAAAACACATTAATTTTAGAACAAAGTAAAGTACTTTTACTTTTTTATTGATATACTAGTAATTCAATTATAATTAATATTAATAAAAAAAAATAGCAGAATCACCAATGAATGACCACTACTACCCCAGTAAAAATAATACTTAGATTTAGTTAGATCATAACATTATAATACACCCTAACATATTAGAATATGGATATATTTGAAGAACTGAATAAGAAAAAGTATCAAATAAAACACTTACCACATCTTTCCTTATAAAAACACGATCAATCTCAGAACAATAACGGGAAGACGCAATATTACCTTTTGACAACTCACAGTTCAAAACTGATAGATTTGTTTCTTACCAAAAGATGTGTCCGCCTACTGCTTTTGTCAAAGTTTCTAGTGTTAAAAGGTTTTTTGACTGGACACATGTAGCAATTCTTATTATATTGTGTTTAATTAACCATTTACTGGGGGGTGGTCATTTACTAGTGCTTTGATCCTACCTTATATTAAAAAAATCATTGCTAATGCAGGATATTTGAATAGTGTGAAGAATACATGAGAATCCAGTTTAATTAACTCTTGTAAATATTCATTATTAATCTAATAATGAAATTGAACTGAATTCAGCATTCCTCGTAATCTGTTTTCTAGATAAGGCAATTGTAATTACCTACTAGGTGGTAATTATTGGGCAGGTAGGTAAAGATTCTACCTGAAACATGTTGTGAATAGATTCGATTCACTAATTAATGTTGTTAAACAAGATTTTTTTCTGTTGAACGCTTCAAAAATACTATCTCAGCCATATTAAAAAAATATATATTGGTACGTAGTGCTTTAATTTTGCGGTGTTGCCAATAAATAAACATTGGCGTGTTTTAATAAATAATGCTTTAATTGCACCGCTAAACTACATTGAAAAATAGAAAATATACGTCGTTTCATTCGTAAATAAAATAAAGCACGATTTAAATAATAAAAAAGGAACTTTGTGAGTATTGAAAATATTGTGATAGAGATATGATTTATGTTTTTATTTTTGTGAGGATTACTTTGTTCACGCCACTTTATTAGTTAATCAAATAAAGAAACATTGTAACACAGTGGCCCCCTTTTCGCGTGCAGATGCTCATGTCACATAGTACGGATGGCCACTGAACAAAAATCAACCGTATGAATTAACACTTTCAAATAAGTACACTCACAAATAAAAAATTCATCCTAGACAATTTAAGGGTTGTCTACCAAAATGACTAAAAATTAAATAAATAAATTATATTGTAGTAAATCATAGACAAGAAAAAGGTTGTCTTCTAAACGGATTATGCCCAAAGGTCTTTATTCAGGAAATCCCAGAAGAAGGGAACAGCATGAAATAGATAGTTAAATAAAAAAAAATCTGATTGTTAAATTAATGAAAAAAAATCATGTTAATATAAAATGTCGTTGAAGTATATTCCTGGTAAAAGTACCAGTTTACAAATGAATACAATAAACATGTTATGTACTTTATTAGGAATTAATGTTTGGAATAAATAAGGCTTTGAAAATAGGACTAAATATTATTAGCATTAAAAGAGATAAAGAACATTCTAGAAAAGGTAATACAGAAGTCTAGGCATCTACAGGGCTTATGACTTGTCATTGACTGGTTTAAGTAGCCACTTTAAACACTGTGTAACATTCACCATTCCGCCCATATTAATTTGAACATCTGTATTCCTTCAATTCTTTCATTTGTTGATGTTTGTGAAGTTAAAGAGCTGAAACCTTTATTTATGCGGGTGAGATTCATCTAACTGAATTATTTCACCTACATACTTAAATATAAAAATGATCTTAATAAAAACATACTTTAAACGACGTCCCTAGTTCTTCCGAAACAATCAATGATAGTGTTGTGATAGATTTTCAGTTAACAGGAAGCCATTTTACCAATCAGCAGAGTAAGGAAAAGAGAACTTGTGACGTGACACGCGGAGCAGTTTCAAATTTCAAATCTTTAAATAATCATAGCGCTGATAATGCGCTAAACATTTTTTTTTAAATTTGGATTAGTTTCATAAAATTTGACAGATATTTTTTCACTTATTAATTTTAGAGTCCCAGTAACGCAGACCAGAAACCAATCTCTAATTAAAATTTCCAAATGTTCCACTAAATATATATTTTTTTAATCGTTTGTAAATAGAACCTTCAATATGCGAATCGTGAATTAAATTGTAATGATTTTAATAAAATTTATTAAACTTCATTTTAAAATGAAATTTACAAAAAAAAATCAAGTTATGATGTTGCGTCTTGAATCCGCTGTCTGTATTATGCAGGTTATGTGCAATTCTGTATGTAGTATGTAGGGACATAATAAGTGTACACTGTATGGTCAACTATAGTTGTAAAATATATTACAATGTGCAACTGTGTGACCAATTTTCAAAAGTAGATATATTTTTAATAATGTGTATTACATTTGCATTATTAGTAAAATTATAAGTTGTGTATGATAAGTTATTTTACGTTGCGTATAATTTTCATTGACAACATTTACAATAACAATATTATGTGAAAGCCTTTAATTGGACTTTATGATATGTATTTGTAGCATAATTGCATCTTATACATTTATGAATGTCGGTTGGCTTTCCAATGAAATAAAATCAAATAAATTAAAGTGCGTAAGAGAAGGAAGGACGGAAGACAACCACAAATTGAAACGCTATTTTATTCCCGATTGTAATGTGCAAATTTAGTCATGCATCATTGTTTGTAAAACATTTTTTTTAAATTTGACTGTCTCAAAAAACTTTGCCAATCATAGCCGATAAACATTAATAAACAAATATGTGACAACAAAATAATTTGAAAACGAATTATATTATTTACAATCAGTTACGGCAAGTGTTCATCTGGAAAAAGGGTGAAAAGGAAATGAAAATAACTTGTAATTTACACATACCTCATATACTTTCGGTGCTCATTGACAGGAACAAAATATTCATCATAATGTTCCCCTCCTAGATCCACCTCAGTATCCTTTTTGCTCGGGATGCTATTAAGCCCTGTGACATTTGGCGGCAGCCCACCATTATTGTCCGTTGACTTTCCGTTGTGTTTAGAAAGCGGTGCCATATTCACGAGCTCAAGATTGACCGCTTCTGGCATTCTGGTATCCCCATTATGCTCTGACTTTGTTGGGGAGGATAGACCTAACGTGATGGTTGTATTAGCCGACCCATTGACACCGTTTTCATGCATCTTATCTGGCATTTGGTCGTGGGAGCTCTTGCGTTTTTTCTCAAAACCTGGTGTGTGAGCGGTTTTACCGTCACGGTGTTTGTGTGAATTTTCATCGTGTTTGATTTTGTGTCCATCGTTGGCTATTTCGTCGTTGTGAAAAGCTGGGTTGTCTATTCCGATGAAGGGTTCGTTATGGCTAGATCTCGGAGTACCTACGTTCGTTAGGTTCTGGGTGCTTTCGTAGCTTTGGAAGTTCTTGTCTCCGATGTTGACATTTTCGTAGTTTGGCATAGTTTCGTTTGAGTCGTAGCTCGGCAACGAGTCGTTCTCGTTGTGGTGTCCGCTCATTTCGTTATCCTGGTGGTGGATTTGGAATTTGAGCTTTTCGTCAGGGGTCGAGCCTGTCTCATCTTGGATGGTAAAAGAAACGGGGGTGCGGAACATGTCGTGCGGATCGTTTGGTGGGAGGCCCACTTCGTCGTGGTCCGCGGTTCCTGTGACGTTGGTAATGGTTACGTGATGAGCGTCTTGCTGTTGGTTGTGACCATTCGGGATTTCGATGTGATGACTGGATCCCGCATCCGGGACGAAGACAAAAGCTTCATCCATGGTGGATGTTTATTCTGAAACAAAGAAAATTTAATTAGATAACTGAAAATATACCACATTTATTTATTGAGAAAATCATACAGTCTATATATATATAAACAAGGTACAAAAGAACAATTTTAAAAAGTAAGACTCAATTACAGATTTCACATTAATTTATTCTAAATGCAGAAGGAGAGGTAAAAAATAATAAAATTCCACACTTTTTTTTTTTAATATCAAATAAAAAGTACATAAAAGGAAAAAGACATTGTTTAGCTCCGACTCTACTTTCCTCCCCTCTCTCTCTACATGAACATTTATATTTCTTAGTAAAAATTCACAACCAGCAATAATTAATTAGATACAGGTAGTAGATGTACAGTTTAATAAGTAAAAATTAAGAGTTGAAATTGATAGTTCAAATTAAAAATTAAAAGTTAATGTTTAAAGTTAAAGTTAAAATCAAAAGTTAAAATTAAAAGTTAAAAGTTAAGCAGGAAATAAATTTAAAATGTTATTAACAGATCTGAAAAAAATATAGTATTTACAGTTTAATATGTCGATGTCACTAAAACTGTCATTATCGGTAACCTGTATTCTTCGAAGAGTGCTATTTTGTGAGGGATAATATGAAAAACTAGCTAATCACGTCGGTTTTGACCATATCGTTTCTAATTTTAGGAATCATTTTACACATAGTGTCTATTTTGTTTGTTTTCAAGAGGCTTTCTATATACTAACACATTATAATAGAGATGAAGAACATTTCACAGAAGAAAATATAGAAATCTAATCATTCGCTGGACTTATAACCTGTTATCTGGTTTAAGTTACCACTTGACCCACTGAGTAACGTTCATCATTCTGCTTATATTTGAACTGACTTTTTCGATTCTACCATATGTTGATTTTTGTGAAGTAAAAGAGCTGAAATCTTTGTTGATTCGGTAAGATTCATCGGCCTCGTGGTGCAGTTTAGCGCGTTTGCCTACCATGCAAGAGGTCTCGGGTTCGATTCCCGACATGGTTGAAATAAAATCTTTATTTAAAAACGTGTTTTTACGTTAGAGTATTTCATAGTCCCTGGACTGGTACGTAAAGAGTAAGACTGTAACAAAAATGATCAAGATGCACTGCGATTGGTGTACCAATGCAATGCCCATTAGGTGCGGAAAGGGAATGATGACGAAGATTCATCACCAGTAAGTTTACCCGAAATTCAGATGTAATTTCATTGCTTTCTAAAAATACAGGTGAAAAGATATGCAATTGAAAACATTATTTGATCAAAGGTTATTATTTTCCTTTTATGTCTATCAATATATTAATTTTAAAATAAAAGATTTATGTTTAAAATATAAACAACTAATTTACTGTAACTCTTAAATCAATTTTGCATATGTACTCATATTAATTTGCGTATCGTATCGTATAAAATAAATCAAATTATTTTTAAGTAAATTACAAATTACAAATTACCTTTTGCAATAAATACAAGCTTTTAACGATGTACAAAATTATCGTGACTTTTGCAAAACATCGCTTCGTTGTAGTCGACAATATCATAATAATAACAAATACATACACATACAAATGACTTACCTAATGTCATATATGTTATAATATATGTAAAGCACAGCATCTGCCATAAGGCAGAGTTAGCAAACTTTAAACATCAGTATAACAAAATAAATTGAAAAATATATTTATTTCGGCCAACGTCTGGCCTACCAATAAGGTTGTTAACAATGAAGAAGTTCAGTGTCATGGGAAATTGGATATAAAAAAATATTTCTGCTGGGTAAAAAAATAGAGCATTTCATTGTACAGCGAAGTTTTTTAAAAAAATGTTAAAAATGATTTTAGATTTAGAGAAATTCGCCGATGCAATTAACGAAAACATATTTATAATTTATCAAAATAACATTGAGCATATTCAGAACTGTTTTTTAAGACACCGAGGAAAACCAGTGCTACGAGAAATTTGATATAAAATGTATTGAGGTGAAAATTATAGCGTTAAATTGTGGGGCAAAATTTCTTGAAAATGTATGAAGAAAAAAAATTTGCTATAAAAAAAACAAATTTGAACGACGCCTCTAGTTCTTTCTCATCAACCAATGATAGAGTATTGTGATAGGTTTCCGGGTTACGGGAAGCCAATTCACCAATCAGAAGAACTCACCTAAAAGAACTTGTGACTTCATAGTCGGAGTAATTTCAATATTACAAAACTTTAAGAAATCATGACGCAGATAGTACAATACATAAAAATAATATTTTTCAAACTTAGTTTGGTAGACTATCAACAATTTTTTTTAAAGACTTATAAACTTCCTCAATTTATTAAGAAGCTAATCCAAGATTATTCGCTTGAAAACTAGAGGATTTAGTTGAACTTGAAAATGAAACATTATTTCAAAAAACTCTGCATCTGAAATGGCTCAAAATTAGACAGCGGAGAGACTATCACTCCCTCTCACTTCTGTTCAATGTACTTCATAGTCCTAACGCTCCTATACCTGCGAGAAAAATTTCAACGCTTATTAGTTTATGGTTTACCTCTTCGTTCTAATTCTCAAGGCACTCTCTTAATACCCATCCACAATTCATCATTCTTCTCTAACTCATATAGTGTCCATGCGGCTCGACTGTGGAATCATCTCCCATCCACCATTAAAGATGTTACTACATTATCTCTGTTTAAATCACGTCTGAAGAAACATTTCCCTTCTCTTCCTTAATCTCTCCTCATTTCTTTTTTCCTCTTTCCTCTTTTTTCCTTTTTCCCATTGAGTAATAGTTTCGATTTAAGGTTATTTATAAACAAATACGTTTATTTCTATTTTTATATATCTTTAGCTTTTTAATTTTTTTTCTATTGAATATGTTCTGTGACTTGAATTATAAAAAAAAACTTTTATTTTATTGGTTGGTTGGAAGAAATTGCCATTTGGCAAAAAGCCCGCCAATGTACAAATAACATTATGTTCAAAAAGTTAAATAAATAAGTAAAGAGGGGGGCCGATTCAGTTTGCAAAAAGTTTAGAAAGTAATAGAAAATAATACATGAATAAAACTGTTTTAAAAATGAAATACACAAACTGTTTTAAAAATGAAATATTCATATTTTCCCATATAATAGTATAATTTCAAGTGTTATTAAAGCTTGTTTAAAACTTTAGGATGAGTTTGAATTTTGAAAATCCTGAGCATACAAGGAAAACTGGCCGAGTGTTTTTATTGGATGTTATTTTTTACTTTAAAAAAAAAAACAGGTTCACTCATATCTTTTTTTAGAAAATTGATAATTGTATTTTGATCACGTTAGTCGTTGAACATCTGCTACAGGAAATATTGACAAAATCAAAACAATGAACGGCAAAATATTAGATCTGCTCCCCTTCGAGGAAAAGGATTTGAATTGTTTTAGAAAACCGTTTTGAATATGCTCAATGTTATTTTGATAAACGACAAATACGTTTTCGTTAATTACGTCGGTGAGTTTCTCTAAATGTAGAATACCTTTATTTGTATAACCTAGAGAAGAGACCTACTGTTTACCATCGCTTTTCCATACAGAAAATGGAATATTTATCCTCATGCATTTTGACCACAAGCCTGCACACACTTCGTGATCTATCAATATTCGTGTTTTGAATTTCCAATAGTCAGAGATCGTCAACTGAAATTAATCTGCCGCAAAAGTGAAAGTATTCTCATATTTATTGAAACATTTCTTTAAAAAACTGATGGAAATGATAAACCTCAAAAAATTCTAGGGTAACCGTACGCTATCTCGTTCGTCTATTCTGAAACAATGAATTATTTACGTAGTTTAAAAAAAATCCATTATTCATTATAACACTATTAAATAACCTCTCGAGCCACCGTGTGGTAATCTGAGGTGATCTTAGGTTAACCTTAGGTAACCTGAGGCCAGGAAATATTTACTTATATGTAATTGTAAATTTTGTATTTGTAACTTAAATACGTAAAATGTAAAATTATGTAAAATGCAAATATAAAATAAACTAGTATTCCTGACAGACGTTGTCCTGTCCAAATGTTGTGAAAAAAAAGTGCTTGCCTGATGGTTAGCAAAATGTTTTTTAAATATTCGAATTTTCGATAAACTATATACTAAGTGACATTTGACATTGAGTTCGACATTTCAATCTTTTCTTATCGTTATGTGTGATTTGCTGTGGCCCAAAGTAAAATAATAAAAAGTGCAATATCACCGGCAATATATATAATTATTTTGTGCGTGTAATGAATAACTAATATAATTGTTGAATTCCAAAACATATATTCCCAAAACGATGAATAAAACGTGTAGGCTCCTACCGTTTTTTTTCCTGATAAGATCGAAGATTTTAAGATCTACAAACATGCGCAGCGGAAAATTCATTATTATGCGAAAATCGCACTAAAATCGGTCCAGCCGTTTAGAAGGAGTTTAGTGGCATCTCACGTACAGAAGAATTATATATATATACTAGCTGACCCGACAGACGTTGCCCTGCCCGAACGTTGGCTTGCCTTGGAAAAATACTTTTTATTTATAAGTAGGTACCTAGGTACTTGCTTGTGATTAAATTCCAAAACTAGAAAATAGTTAAAATTCAAATATGAAATTTAAGTAGGTAATTGTTGATGGTTG
The DNA here is from genome assembly GCF_059751315.1 of Micrasema longulum. Taxonomy (NCBI): domain Eukaryota; kingdom Metazoa; phylum Arthropoda; class Insecta; order Trichoptera; family Brachycentridae; genus Micrasema; species Micrasema longulum. The sequence continues at coordinate 155,087 of NW_028279949.1, read as the reverse complement.
AATTCCAAAACAAAAAATAAACATTTTTTCAACCATAGCATTTTTTTTGCAAATGTCAAATTCCGGTTGTCTCACCAACAAAGATGTGTACTTATGTAAGAATACGGTTTTTAAAATGTATTAAATTTAATATTATTTTGGTGTTACCAAAAATCCAATTAAAAAAAATGGGTAGAAATTATAAAGAATTTAAGGAAAGAATCTAATTAAGATCCACAAAAAACAAATGATGTTTGTAAACATTTAAAAAAACAAACTTTTTTTTTACACAAAAAAACAACATCATTCAATTTTTTTGTAAATGCATTCTCCTCGAATGCAACCCTGGTAGATCGACGAATAAAAGATTTATGCTCCTAACTTCTTTTTTACATATTAGATTAAAGATTTTTATATCTACGAACACGCACAGCGCAAAGATCTATATTTCTCTGAAAACCGCACGTCAATCGGTTACGCCGTTTAGGAGGAGTACGTGACATCACATGTACCGAGGAATTATATACATATTTAAAGATAAAGATAATAATTGTTAATATTCGCGCTAGTGACGAGTCTGTTTAATTATTTGCCATTGCCGTTACTATCGTTTTATTTGACTAATTTAAAAATAAAAATAATAATTAAAAGTGGGAAGACCCTACCTTTTTAGTTTTGTTTGTCTGATATGATGACGTGATGACTTCCTGACGTCACTTTATCCTACGCGAGCTCACCCAATAAAAGTCCCGTGTATCGATGGTTTAGGAACCCCGCTGAAGAAGATGGCAGCTTATTGCAAAAGTGGTGGTGGAGCGTTCATAGTGAAGTGTAAGCTGGTGCCCGGTACTTGGTGGGGTATGCGGTATGCATTACTCACGAATTGCAAACACTCGGTGTTTGAACACTTGTGTTGGGTTAGCGCATTTGCGTTTGGCGATGTTTTTGTCACATATATTTTGTGTTTACTTTTGAAACTGTTGCATGGTTAGAGTTTTTTATGTTTTACTCAGGAAATTGCATTAATGATGACTGACCCGACCCTTATTAATTTGTGAATCAATTTACTAACAGATTTTTTTTCGTAGAAAATCGGAAAAAATTAATAAATATATATAAATACGTATACATCCATTTCTATAATCTAAAATTATAATAAAATATTTTTAAATACATATCCATCTAAATTTTATGTAAAATGTTCAATTTTTTTATTTTTTTTTACAATTATTTTATTGGGATTATAAACTTTCCCTCAGATTAAAATACTTACACATAAAGAAGAAAAAAATAGAATTCATAATGTTATAATAAACACTGTCATACGTATTATTATATAGCTTTTCTGCATTCCATTTTTCGACATGTATAAATTTCTACTATTTTTATTTTTCTATTATTATTTTGTATATTTTTTTGATTATTTATACATTGTTTTAAAATGTTAATATCGGTTATCACACGTATTATTATGTACCTTTTTTGCATAATGTATAAATTTTTGTAATTTATATTTTTCTATTATAATTTTTATTATTTATATTTTTCTATTATTATTTTGTACATTGTTTTGATTATTTTGCGTATTGTTTTAATATGTAAACAAATATTTTTGATTTATATATCGAAGAGTCCCGACTTAACGCGGTATTTTCTAACAAGTCGGGACATAAAAAACATATAACTGTGTCTATGATAAAATTGTCATTTCCTGCCTTTTAATTACTTTTACAATTTATTTTCTTCATTTTCAATATTATTTCCATTTGTAAATACTAACTTAAAACTTTTAAATACTTTTTTACTTTGATTTTAATTTTTAAACAACTTCCAGTCATGTTTTTTTTCGTCTCTTTTTTGTACTTATTATTATTGTATTAAAAACAGTTCATTGATAATCTTAGATATAATTATAATATAATATGGAAACTTCACTGGTCCATTAGAGTTTGGTCTAACTGTGTAAAATATAAAACTACGTAACCGTACTGTAAGTTTCCTGAATAAAAGAAAATTAAAAAAATTAAAAACACACTCCCTTTGTCAACATTCCCCTTTGTTTGTTTTGAATTGCTCTTTTGAGCTTTTGTAGGGTCTCACAGTATCGTGCTGCAGTAATCGTCTCCCCTGATGCAAAAAATCAATCAAAATTATTCCTTTTTGGTCCCAAAACACGGATGCCATGTTTTTTTCGTCCGAAATTGAGGTTGTAGGGAGGTTTTAGGAAGACAGATTGGGAACTAGTATTTGTCTAAGGAGTGTAACGAACCACCTATGTTTCATCACCAGTCACAATGGAGAGTCACATAACCAGTTTTGATCCTTGCAAAAATTTCAGTCGGAGTTTTTCCTTCCGCGAGAAGGAACCTTATGACAGCGCACACCTCGCACTTGGCGGGATTTCTCATTGACATCTTTCACAGAAACGAACGCTACGAGGCAAGTTTTGGTACTAACGAGGGTCGCTGGTGCTCGTTGTGTTCAGGAGACCCCCACTACCAATCAATGTTGCCCACTTTTGGAAAAAAAATTCTCACAGCACGAAAGCCAAACAGTACTCCTACTTTCTGGATATGCGTCGTGTATAGGTATATGTTTAACATGTATTTATTTAAACATTTCTTTTTCTCTTTTTACAAATTAGCATAAACATATAAATTTTTTGAATTATAAGCACACTAGAAAAAAAACAACCCAAAACCAATAATTGGCTTATGTATAAACGTAAAAAAGTTAATCCTTGGAAACAAAAATTCATGTTTCGATCCCAATGAGCTTGATTTAAGTATACTATACTGGCACCTGAATAACGCTCAAAATGCTCCACTTCTAAGTTTATAACCTACATATGTGGTTGAGAAGAATTTTAGGTTTCTTAACAAACATTGAAATTCGAGAACAGACACAGCAACCTCCTACAACAAACACCTCAATAGGTATAGTGGTCGACTTGGCATGTTCTGCGGATTCCTCTCCTCGGAGCCTTAAAACTTACATATACTTTAAACTTGCTTACAAATTCGGTTTATTTATTTATGAAGAATCAAAAAAGTTAAAGTTGTATGCAAGATTATATGTAGGACATACATATTTACGACACATTTCCATACAATTTACTGACTGCATGGCATTTTTTTTTCTTTTTTGCTAATTTTATTACACATTACTTTTGGTCAGAAACAAATTCATATAAAACTTATCTAGTTCATTTGGATCACTTTAAGCAAGATAAAATGCATTTTGGGCATTAATTTATAACAGTTATTGAAACGGGGAATTATTTGATGGATGGTACTTTTCATTTGATGATTATTCTACGTCTCCACGTAGATAATAATGATACCACTTAAAAAGAGTTCCTTGTTTTTTTATTTAAATACTATAAGCTATAAATAAACTTTAATACTCAGCCGTTATACCACAATGTATTTTGAAATGTGAAAGCTACAAAAATACAACAATAAATACTAATTGCCAATTCGTATAATACGATATTGAATCCGGCAAAAATGTCACTTCTAAGATACATAATATGGGCTTCGGTCACACCTCGAAATACAACATTTGTATGTAAATAAAACATTATTATGCCAAGACGCAGAATGCTAAAAGTCGAATACCATTGTGAAGGATAAATTAAAGTAGAGATAATGTTTTTGTAATCAAAAACGTGTTAGTGCATTGTAATGTTCTCAAACAAACTTTTAACTCAGGCAGGCGTAAGTATAGCCTGTGAGCTCGCCAATACATGACAGATGACAGTAAACATAACCATAGAAAAACATAGCAGGTGAGCTCTCAGAAGTAAAGCAACGTGAATGCAGCAATGCTTGAACTACATGTCAATAATATTATAATAATAAATAATATTATTTGGCCATACGGAACTTTAAAGCACACCTTGGTTTAATTACTAATAGTATTTTATCGGTTAGGTAGGTGTATTTAAAAAAAAATGTTACGTACCTGAAAAAAGCACAAATAATTATGTTTTTGTAAATGATGTCAGTAGCAACACTCAGAGAGTGGCTTTGTGACGTTTTGACATTTTTTATAAGAAATTCATGGCGTAGCCGAAATACTGTTATAAAAACGAGGATGTTTTTGTTGATTGACGTTAGCAGGCGCTACCCAGGGGCGACTTTGTGACGTGAGAAATTATTTGAAAAAAGAGATTCTTGGCGTAGCCAAAATATTGTAATTAAAACGAGGATGTTTTTGTTGATTGACGTTAGCAGGCGCTACCCAGGGGCGACTTCATGACGTGATGAAATTATTAATTTAAATATTTTTTTTCATTTTACATTGCGTAGCCGAGATAAGAAATTGCGTGGTGTTTCGAAATTTAACCGTGTAGGTAGCCGCCTAGTTACAATATTGTTTTTGTATTTGTATAATTCCTGTTTTATAATGTTTATGTATTTATCGCTATAAGAATCAAAATAAAGATAGTTTTTACTTTTAATCGCTATCCGTTATTTAGATTATGTTTGTAACACTCAATAATATTTATTTTTCAAGTATTCAATGTTATTTTTGCATTTTAACTAATATTGTTAATATAAAGCGTATTTTTATTTATCCGAATTTACTAGTTTTTATTACAAAAAAAATGCATATTTCTCTATGTATTTTTCTGTTACAAACAATCTATTAAAATAATACACATCAAATTTCCATTGTCTGTTTATTTGATTTGCAATCTTCTTTTTTTTCGATGGTTAAAATTCTTCAAGGAAATTCAAAGACAATAAAATTTTTACTGTCATATATTGGCGAGCTCACACGCTATACATAGCCCCTCAGGCATTTTTATAAAAAAATATTACGATTCAACAGTAAATATTTGTAGACAAAGCTAGATTTCACTCTTTAGAGAGTTAATGAGAGGATATATAATTTATTTACTTAAAACTGCCTCTGGTTCAATTGACTGTCCTGAACTACTTTGCAAACTTTCTATCAATGTTCCTTCTAAAGTTTTAAGAAAAAACCCTCTTCTTCACATACCTCGTGTTTCATCTAATTATAGGCAAAATTCACATTTATGGCGAACTTTTAATAATTTTAATGTAATAAATAAATCATTTAACATAGATTTATTTGCAAATAATCTTAATGACGTACGGCGTTTGCTTTCGAAATAACTCGTAGTATTTTTTCTTTTCTCTTAAATTTACATTTAATTACTATTCATTTTATGTTCGAGAATCTTTTTTAACTTACTGTGATGCTACTTGTGAAAACCTGTAATTGGCTTATTTGTTATTTGTTTTGTTATATAAATATGAGATAATTGTAGCTGTTGGTTATCCAAAGAAATAAAATAAAATAAAATATGATGCCTTCCCAAATACAGTGCGAAAAAGACAACTGCACATCGGACTGATTATGCCTAGCTAAAAAAAAACAAAGAAGATGTCGCATATCCGTTTTACCTACCCCTAAACTGAACCGATTGCGATTTTAATAAATAAATAAAAAAAATAGTACTTATGTGTTGTTTTAACGTAAATTTAATTATCAATTTTAAAAAAGTAATCCGAATAAAAACAGCACTATATTAATAATTATAACTGTATCACTTCATTTTTAAATATTTTTCATAAAATATTTTTCAAATTCTAACGTTTATTTGAAATGATAAAAACTTCAAATGAATAAATAACAACTATAACAGTGTAAACCTCTCTCCAAGCATAAGAGCTAGTCTCTTTTTTAGAAAGTTACAGTTTATAGATGAACTAAATATATAAAGTAGATTGTAACAAAAAAAAAACATGTACCATTTTTTGTAATTATATTAATTAAAAAAAATAAAAAAAAACACATTTATATAAGTTTTTTGTAAATGCCTATTGGACGTACGTAAAAATAAATTAAATTCCCTTCTCTTGAAAAGTGTCCTGTATCTATCTTTTTTTGTTATATGATTATTTTTATAACTATCTCTCTAGTCCGTAAAATCCCGTCCTTGTCTTTAAACATTTGGACAAACTGTTAAACAAATTATGTTTGTAAGTTGTGGCCTTTGAGTGCTGAGTGCTTGTTAAGTAGGCACTGTATGAATTATTAAAAACAATATAATATGTTTGTAATTGCAATTAAAGATGATCTAATATCTCAAAAAAGTCACGAATTTATTTATACAAGTGTTTCTAAATACACCTACACACATTGTTTATTCGGTAGGTTACTAATTATTTTACAGAGTCAAAGGCCCGTTTCACATGTAGCGTTCCAACTTCCAACCATCACGACCTACGGTCCCAGCCCGGCGGTGCTATTTATATTAATATTAATTATAACACTTTATTGCTCACTATTTCGACCCCATCTAGAATACGCTTCTCCTTTTTGGTCTACATTCTACAGGACTCATATTGACCATATCGAGTCTGTTCAACACCGTTTTCTAAGAAAAGTGGCATGGTTGCTCGGATTACAAAGGGGTAATTATTCTTATTTTGAAATAGAGCAATCTCTTAATCTGTCTTCATTGGAGAGACGTAGAACTGAGATGGACCTTATATGCATTTTCAAAATACTTAATGCTTTAAGTGATGTCCCATCTCTGTCTCAATCAATTTCTTTTCATGTTCCCAACCGTGTCACCAGAAGTCAAAATCTGCTATTTAAAAAATCTTCTAAGAGCAACTTTGGTTTTTATGCCCCAATGTTTAGAATGTGTAAATTAGTCAATTCATCACACGACTTGGAATTCTTTGGGATAGATCTTCCAGCTTTTTGTAGATCTCTTCGCGACTTAACAGTGTGGGATGAAGTTGGATTGGCATGGTTTAGCTCGAAGTCTTAGGTCTTTCGTTTTTATGAATATATGGCATACAATTATTGTTTTGCCCTTGTTTGTCTTTGCTAAATAGTTTTATGTTCTTTTTGTTCAGTTTCTTGCATTTTCGTTCTTCATGTAACTGTTGTAATTGGTTTAGGCCGTATATATAATAAATAAATAAATAATTATATCGCTTGCCTGCTATGAGCTGATCCACGTGCACCAAACGTATTTTTGATATTCGAGTTTTCGATAAACTATACATATATTTGACATTGTGTTCGACATTCCAATCTTTTCGTTTTGTCATTGGGTGATTTGCTGTCACCCAAAGCAAAACAAAAAAATACAATATCACCAGCCGTACACATAATTTTTCTGTACGTGTGATGAATTATTAATATTCAAATATTGAATTTAAATGGGTACCTAGGTACTTGTTTTTTGGTGGAATTCCATAAAATAAAGTAAATATTTTTCAAATATATATTTTTTTGCAAATGTCAAACTCCGCTCTTCTCACCAACAGAGGTGGGCTTATGTAGGAATACGATTTTAAAAAATGCATTGAATGTCAGGTAAAATCATTTTCGTATTACCAAATATCCAGTAAAAAGAAATAAATGAGTAGAAATTTTAAGGAATTTAAAGAAAGAATCTGATTTACATATTAGAGTGAAAATTTTAATATCTACAAATACGCGCAGCGCAATGATCTACATTTCTCAAAAAACCGCACGTAAATTGGTTAAGCCGTTTAGGAAGAGTTCAGAGACATTACACGTACAGAAGAATCATGCATATAAAGAAATATTTAGAAAAAAAATTAAATCTAAGATTTTTACATGGAGATACAAAATATGCTGAAAAAGACTGAATCACCAAATTATATTGTACTTAAAAGTTTTATTACACCTTTATATTTCAAATAATTTACTAATCAACTGCGTTGACCTGCGTCCGGAATCACAGTTTTCCATGCATGGGTCAAGTGTCTTAACCACTACACCACCGAGGCCGTCGATCCTGGGATCGGCGGCCTTGGTGATGAAGCGTTTTGGTGCAATATCGTTTTAATTTATTCATACAAAGATTATATATTACAAAAAATAATAACGTATACAGGAATGGCAAAGAGAGGAGAAAAGAGGAAGGAGAAAGGAAAAACTGAAAAATTCAGGAAGTGACATTTCATATGTGATTTGAATGTAAATAAAGAAGGAGCGTCTGTGGGTGATTATTCCATAATCAAGCAGCTACAACTGTGAAAGTGGAGAAAAAAAAATAGAGCTGTGAATGGGTATTGAAAGGGTTCTCTCGTAACTAGAACGATGAGACAGGCCATGGTGTGATAGAGCTCTTCCAACATAGGGCCTGGTTTAAATACGGGCCTTACCATAGAATGACAATATAGCATAAAGCGCGTAGAACCAAGTTTGTATACATCGTACTGTGTCCAAAAGTCCCCCCTCTACCCGACATTTTGCTTGCGCTCATGCGTGAAGTGGCCTCGTAATGTTGCCAGACCGTGAACCATATACACAAATATGAGATAATTTTGTTTTATGTTATGTTAAATTTTACAAAAAAAAATATTTTACTCACTGGAAATAAAAAAAACTGATATTTTTATTAGGCAAACGTAACATAAAATAATTGAGTTTTTAAGTAAATTATTACCGTTTAATATTACACTAAGGCTTATTAATTGAAAGCCGGGTGAAAAATTTGACTACCCTGGCAATACTGACAAAATGTCCACGTAATTTTATTTAGCAATCTAACAGATGGTCAAATAATCGAATTCTTAAAAAAATATTACTTTTCAATCCGCTTGTTTCACATGAAATGTGATCCTACCGTATTTTATATTCATCCCAGCAGTATTTTGACAAACTACGCAATACGACATAATTGAATTTAAATCATCAGTTGCGTACTAAGCACCTAATGGCCAAAACGTAAAACTACTCATTTGTAAGTAGTTTAGTTGGATTTAGTTTGATGCGCGTATGCAGTTTCTAGACTATTCCAATTCCATGCGCCTTACTTATAAATCCCTAACTCTATTTGGCCAAGAGATCTGTGTTGATCCATTTTACATGCTGAATCAACTGCTCCACAACTGTATGGCTTATGTTTTTGTTGTTTTCATTGTGTGTTTTGTAATATAAATAATATAGATGTACATAAATACTTTGTTTTTAAAACTGTCTGAATATTTGTTGATTATGTTTGTTTTTTAAGTGAGTCTTCTTTGTTTATTCTCAAATGTAATTAAAAAAAACTAAATTGTTAAGTGTCCTCGGCACGGGAAACCCCAGTGAGGTCACATTATTTTTATTACTAATTATAGTTTGTAAGCGAAAAATATGAATAAATAAATAAAATAAAAATATGTATACCCGCGTTTTTATATATACATGTTTTAAACTTTTTTTTAAATTTGTTTGTGTATATATAAAGAGTTTATATTTTGTTATGTACATATACATAAATATATCAAATTGAATTGAACATTTTATAAAGTTCTTATAATTAAATATTTATAAGGCGGCTACAAAGAACCTTTCCTCAAAAGGCATGCCGCAAAAGGAAACATAGTTGGTTGTTGAATCATAAATGAAACGGAAATAGTAATTTGTTTGGTCAAATTACCGTTTGATATGATAAAATGCCTCATTACTTATGCGAAATAAATCATGCTGAAAATATAATATTATGTGATAGCGAAAGTCTTGTCCGTTTTTTCCAAATTTAAAAATAAACACCATAAGTTAAACAAAATGGTAAAAATTATATCGCCGCATAGAATTAAGAATAGTCCAGAAACCGCATACGAGTATCAAACAGAAGGCGACTAAACTACTCTTAAAATAATAGTTTTACGTTTTGATCCATTAGTTTCTTTGTTGACGTCGCTTAGTACGCAACTCCCGATTTGAATTTAACTATGCCGTGTTGTGTCCTTTTAAAGTGTTGAAATACTGCTAGGATCTTAAAGAAACAGGATAGGATCACATTCCATGTGTAATTAGCAAATGAATGTGTAAGTAGCAAATGCATTACTTAAAAGTTGAATTATTTTTCCACCTGTCAGATTGTCGAAGTAAAATGGACATTTCGTTAGTGGTGCCAGGGTAGTAATTTTTGTACCCTGCTTTCCTCATCTAATGAGGGAACTATTATCTACTCTGTTGTGTCAATCAATGTTTCCGCGTGTACAATAAAATTTTAGAGAATCTAACAAATTGCTTTTTTTAACCTTTCATTTGTGTTATGATTATATTTTTTCGCTGAAAACCGCACATAAATCGGTTAAACCGTTTAGGAGACGTTCAGTGACATCACACGTACAGAAGAATTTTATATATAAAGATATCAATTCTCACTTACAGGGATCATTTTGGACACATTTACAACATATTTACATATTTTACATATTTTTAGAGACGAGAAACGAAAAGAAAGAAAATCAACATTTGCAAATTGCGATTTACCTCTACGATTCTAAATAAACATTCTAAAATAGGTATTTCGAGTTTGTTGACTGCTAATTTCATTTCATTTCACATTTGAATATCAAAAGAAAAAAAAACAACTGAATGTCTCAGAAACAAAAGACAATTGGTTCGTGATAAAATGTATTGGTCGATTGGAAGTTAGAAGGACATACACGTTTCACATCCAGACATTGAAAGGATTTGTTATCTTATAAGGATTCACGAAATTAAGGATTCTAAAGGATCCATTGAAGTGAATGACTCCTCATTATTTCCGCCCGTCCGACGCGCAATGCCTCGAAACAATGAATAAAATTAACCACAATTCCTTAAAATATATTCATAAATTAGCCACTGATGTAATTGTAGTCGAAGAACTAAAGCTTGAAAAATATTGTAGTAAACATGGACACAATACGAGAATATCAGAACAATATCAAATACAACATTCTAAAACGAGACAAGGACAGTCGAGACGAATAAACCAGGGACTGAAATTATACAATTAACTTTCAGACAAAACTAAACAAAAGACTCAGACAACCTTTACAAAAGATGTTAAAAATATCATCATTAAGAATGCGATATGAATTATAAAAAAGAAAAAATATTTTGTAAAATTAATGTAATCCGTAAGCGTTCTTCTTTTACCAGTTAGATAATTAAACTAATTTATTTTAAATCAGATAACAAATATAAACACGTTATTACTACTAAATACAATTTTTCATTAATTTAATACAAATATTTACAATAACGTTTCCCATTACGTAAAAGAAAAAAATAATTATTGTGTACATAATGAGGGGTGACGTCTTACAATAGTTTGTTTATTTTATTTTTGATAATTAATATTTTTAGGATAACATATCTAAATGACAAAAAAAGTAATAAACGGTGTTTTTAATCAGCGCTACACAAAGAAAACTTATAAATGTAACGTTTTACTTCTTTCTTAAATATATTGTATTCCTGACTGTACTTATTATTTTCTTTGTTCATTGTATTAAAGAAAAACATTCTTATGTAAGTATAATGATGTTGTGCAGTAGTTGTTTTTAATTTAGGAATTAAGATATTACCACCTGTTCTAGGTCGCGTACTTACGTTTTGTGACCTAGAACTTTTAAAAGAAAACAATTCTTTTTATAAAGCAATTTTATATCTAAAAACTTTTTTTAAAAAAAAATTGAACAGTGGGAAAAGTAGACGGTTTTTTAAAAATTACTTTCATAATTATTTTTTGTATTTTTCTACCGATAAAATATTTGTTTTAAAAGCACCACCCCATCCGATTATTCCGTACTGTAATATGGATTGGGCGAAAGCAAAGTAAATTGATTTTAATTTTTCGATGGTTAATATATTCCTTAATCTAATAAATAAATATATAAGTTATCTCATTCTATTTACAATATTATTAATTTGCTCCTTTATTTATATTTTTATATAATGGCTAAATATCGTATGCTAATTTTTTCGGTGATTTGAAGGTAATTATCATTATAAAACTGATACCCTTCATTGCATTTTATAGTTTATATATAAATAATATTTTGAGTATATCCAAATGTTTGCAGACATACTGGATTTCTCCCTAGGGAGTTATTCAGATCTAAATGTGTTGCAACAGAGTAGGAAAACATTAATAAGTAAGCCTAGGCATTATGAAAATTGGAAAATTGTTTTTGGGCGTTGCCTAATATGTGATTTGGTTCAGCCGGATGAATTTCACACACACGATAAAGGTTTCAGCTCTTTTATTTCACAAAAATCGACAGATGAAAGAGTTGAGACAATGTGGATGTTTAAACGTGGGCATAATGGTGAATGTTACAACGTGCATAGAGTTGCCATATAAACCAGCCAATTACAGGTCATAAGCCCTGTAAATCGAAAAAAGAGCTTTCTAATGCTTATGGGGAGAGTACCAGGGCGTATATACTCCCACGCATAGTAAATAGACTCCCGGACGAAATAAAGAATAGTGATAAAAATGAAAATAAATTTAAATTTGTTTTAAAAATCTTTTTCTTAAATTATAAGTTTAATGAGTAAAAAAAAAAAAAACAATTTACACTAGAGTTAATTTTTAAAATTATTTTTTTATATATTTCGGTATTAAAAAAGACTTTTTAATTTTATTTCATTTTATTGATATATTTGAGATTTTTTATATTTTGATGTAAAAATTATTACTTTGTTTTACCAAAATATTTAAAGAGATAAATCCCTGAAAAAAACTGCTTTTGCAGTTTGGTGGGAATTAAATAATTGTTCAAAAGAATGCTTATGTAAAAATTTTCAATATTTTTTTTAATGCCCAGACTTCTCAAAAATGTTCTCCCTCTCTATTGCAACAAATTAAGATCTGAAATAGCGAGGAAATGTAGCCTGTCTGTAAACATTTTGACTCACTCAAAATTTTGTTGAATTATATTTATTTTGATTTTATGTTTAATGTCACTATAAATTTAGAATTTCATATCCCCGCAGTAACCTTCTAGACAGTTCTCTTATATGGCTACCTAATACTCTCCGTTAGCTGCAAACCTTGGCTCCAATAATCATTATTATTGCCTGTCATTTATTTCTTATTTATTTCTTTCATTGCTAATAAAAGACAGTCTTAACTCTAATAAAAGGCAATAAAATATAACACAATTATTCAGTAATCTTAAAAGACACCCGTCATAATAAAATCATATTCATGGCTTCAGTATTGTTTACAAAACGAACGGCCTGACGGTGAGTCTTCGGTGTGTGAACGTGCCTTTAGAGATACTTGACATTTGATAATCGCCAAGCTGTAACAAATCGTCGCTTAAGTTCGTTTTTGCCCAACAGACCATTTTTAACGAGGTTGAGTTTAGTGTACGCGAGGTCTGCGAAAACCTTTATTTATAAAATGGTTTTTTTTCATTGTTTACGGGGTTTCATTTTACAAATTTCGTCTTAAGTTGTGGTCGTTATTTATTCCTATTTCAACAACATTTTGAGTTTGTTCAAATTTTTGTAAACAAGGACTGGATTCAACTCCCGGGGGAGCTGTTAACATATATTTTTTTTTTAGAAAAAATAAATATTTGCGTTCTTATGATTTACTCAAATATTCAATTTTTGAGGGCCATTTTCAACGAGTTGTAAATAACTCACTATTAGAAAATGGGAATCGAGTTGGGGTAGAGTGGGATTCGAACCACGGACCTTAGTTTTACCACAACCCGATTAACATATCAACATATTACAACAGAGATAAAGAACACCTTGGAGAAGGTAATATAGAAGTCTAGGCATCTACAGGGCTTATGACCTGTCATTGGCTGGTTTAAGTGGCCACTTTACACACTGTGTAACATTCACCATTCTGCCCATATTTGAACATCTATATTCCTTCAATTCTTTCATCTGTTGATGTTTGTGAAGTTAAACATATGTGATAAACAATTTATAAATTAAATATATTTGCAATGTTATTATTAGAACACACATAACAATATGTATGATATGTGTGCCCTATTTTAAGATTTAAATAAAATAAAAAAAATTAAAAAAAAAAGCTGAAACTTTTATTTATATGGGTGAGATTCATCTGATTGAATTATTTCACCTACACACTAGGCAACGCCTGAAAATTTTAAATTTTTTAAATTTCCATACTTCTTCATGAACCAGGTGGATTTATCAACAAAAATACACTAATTAATTATTATTTTACCTAATGTAATAGGTACTGTACACTAGATCAAATATAACAAAACTTTTTTGATTAAAAAAAAAACATTTCTTACAAAGTGATTATAGTAGGTAAAATGTGACTTATATTTGAATTTCTTACGTCATTTCAATCAACTATGATTGTGAAAAAAATGTTTTGAAAGTTCAGTTATTATTCATTGAACTATTGAACAAATTTGGCCTCCGTGGTGTAGTGGTCAAGACGCTTGATTCACGCACGGAAGGTTCCGGGTTCGATTCCCGGTGAGAACACAAAAATTAAAATGTGATTTCTCTCAAGCCTGGGTGCTCCGTGATGTAATTACCACTGTAATTAGGCCCCCTGGCCTGTTGTGGTGCAAAAAAAATGTAAAATGTAAACAAAATGTAGTAAATATTTTTTTTCACGATAAATTACCAAAATATTTTAAGGATAAAGTTGTCTTAAACAAAAATTGTCATGAATATGCTACTAGACAAAAGGATAAAATAAGACTACCATTATTGAAAAGAGCTGAGTCGCAAAATTGTTTGATGTATAAGGGTTTAAAAATGTATGATGAGATGCCTGAATGTATGAAGAATGAAAAGTGTCTGAAAGAATTTAAAAATAAATGTATAAGTTACTGTAAGGAAATGTAAATATATATAGATGATGTAAATGTACATAATAGTTTATATTAGTTTTAATATAAGCTAACTTAAGAAATAAATAAAAATAAAAAAAATATAAAAAAAATAGATCAATTTACCATTTTTTCAACTTGGCTTAGTAATGTTTAGCATAAAAAAAAGGTACAAACCTTGAACTTCAATTATATCAGAAGCAGTATTTTTTAATTAGTGCTGTTTCACAGAATACCCACGATATGCTAGATTGATGAAAAGATGAGTTAATAAAAAATATGTCAATTTTTAAATATTGTTTTTTTTTTTAATTCACGAAACCGTTTTACAAAATTAAGAACTGACGGTAAAAATACAACCGTGACCAAAAAAATTTAATAACGCTTATTTGAACAAATGTTAAGACGCTTAGTCACAGCTTAGTTCGACTTAGTGGCTGAGCATACCAAATTAATATTTTTGTTCGTACCTCCTATTACGGACTGTAAATCATTTTGCACCATAAAATGCCATGCGAATCAATTCAAGTCAGAATCGATCCGAGGTAACGTTATTAAAACTATTAGTTACTAAAATATTTACAACTGTAATAAAAATTAAAATGAAAGGTTAATCAATAAAATCACAAAAAAGATGATTTTAAGAGAGAACAAAGAGACAAATTTTAAAAAAATCCTGAGAGAAAAAAATATTAAAAGGGTCGCGATTTATTAATTCAACAACAACAACACAAACCATCACGCCATTTCCCCGTAGGGATAGGCAGAGAGGATAGAACGCCATAACACTCTATCTTGGCATACAGACCTCGCTTCCTCTACATTCATACATCTTCTCATGCACGCACGCCGATTATTCCTACTTTTGACATGTCCATCTTCAAGTATTTGATGGACTTGATCGTGCCACGTCTTTCTCGGTCTTCCTCGTTTTCTGCATCCATCAACATTTGCATCGTAGATCCTTTTAGCCGTTCATTCGCTGTCCATTCGCTCTACATGTCCAAACCAACGCAGCACCCCTTTCTTGATTCTGTCAATAATGCATGTCTCAGCCTTACACACTTCACGGATCTCGACATTTGTGCACCTATCATGCATCGTTTTACTACACATTCGCCTGAGGGATCTCATTTCGACAGCATTTAACCTACTTTCATCATTATTTTTCCAATTCCATACTTCGCTCCCATACATTAGAGTTGGAACTAGAACTCCGTTGTGAACTGCAATTTATTAATTCAATCATGTTTATTTCTTTTTTTACACTACAGCAGGCCTGGATGCTTAATTAAAGTGGTGATTACAGCACAAAACATCCAGGTTTAAGAAATATTACATTAAACATATGTGTTGTCACCGAGAATTGCACCCGGGACTTTCCGTACGTTAGTCAAAAGGACAAAGCGTCGAGTCGCGCGCGTCGAAATCAAACTGGTTTGAGTTCCCTGAAAACCAGGGCCGCGATTACAATGGGAAGTTTAGGACATCATACCTTCCCATGACGGTGTAGTTAAATTCAAATTCTCCCTAGCGATTACGAAGATACACTTCCGACTCCCACCTTCAAGTTTTGAGTAGGTACATCGATATGTAACAGCGCTTACGCTTGCGCTTAACATGTAAAAGTGTTGGATTTTCATTTAATTAATGAAAAGTAAAAATAAATTAAAAATAGTTTTTTCTCCCATTTTCAACATACAAACATTTCAAATATTAAATGTGTTTGTAAATCGTTTGACAGAGTAGATTCAATGAAATATTTAGGCATTTATACAGAAAGGAATTTAAGATGGACTAATCCAATCGAACATATTAAAAATAAATTAAATAAACAAATTTACTTTTCTAGAACTATAAAAAATATAACTAGCCTAAAAGAACTTGTAAAAATATATTACACTGATCAAAAAAAAAATTGCACAAAATGCTTTAATAAAAATTATCTTAAGAGTCCCAATCAGAACTAGCTCCCTCGGTATACTCGAAAATCTGTAAAAAGATGTAAAATCTATAAAACATCTTTATGTAAAAGCTCTGTTACTATACGCACACAAACATTATTATCTACCTACCATAACTTCTTTCACAAATACAAGAGTTACTAGATACTCCACCCTGATGCAGCAAAAAAAAATTAATGGAACTTTCGGTCAAAGAGGATTGGCCTACTACTCGGTTAAAGTATACAATCTACTTCTGTTATCCATAAGGACAATTAGTAAGTACTCACAATATAAAATTGCTATTAAGAAATGGATAGTGGAGGTGGGTTGCACACGGATCGATGAGTGGATCAAGCCAAATAGGTAAAATGTGTGTTCTGTTTATGAAATTTGGTATATTGGTCTATTTAAATTGGTTTTGTTTTTTATCATTGTTTTAGTTTATATTGCTTATTATGTTAATGATAATTAGGTTAATAAGATTAATTACGTTTTTTTCATTATTGTTATTATATTTACTTTGTTAAATAAATAATTTAAGGCATTATTCCGTATAAAAAAAGATTACAAACAATGTAAAAGTATAAATAAATAAAGAAAATAAATACAGTCGTCAATTAAAATAGACCCTTTTTTCGGAAATAATCCAATTATCCGAAGTTAATTAGGGTCCGGTCCCAATTGCTTCGGATAATTGAATTCCTACTGAATAAAACTATAATGTTACTAAATAGACGGGTATATTATTTAAATTATTATGGGTAAATATAGAAATTCAAGCTTCACTATCGTCAAAATCTGTTATAAGTACAGTTGTTATATGATTTTTTTGGCAATAAACGCCGTATTGTGGACAAAAATCATTGTATGACTTTCAATCAAGTCCGCTGTAGTTAACAGCAAAACATTAGACCGTAGGTATTCAGGTTGAGGATCGCAAGCACAACAACTAAATTACCAGTTACATTTGTTGTGCAACATAAATTTTGTAACGCTCTTTTTCTATTGCCGAAATGGCTAATCTATATATGTGGCGCGTTATTACATTAAGAGATATTCGTTATTGTCGTGATCCTAAAGTTTGTCTTTAACTGGAGCTAAGACCATCAAAATCCCCTTGAAATAATCTATTTTTATCTGCCGTTTTCATGTTTGTAATATGGTAAAGAAGATGAATGACAATAACCAACAAAGACCCTCCATATAATTTATTTAATTCCCAGTGAAAGAAGTTGAGTTAAATTCAATTAAAATCGCGATACATGAAATTGAAAATTTTAAAAGAGAGACTCGTTTTTTTGACAAAAAAATACTGCTTTATGTGTGTGAAACCGATAAGAAGACACACTGTAATTAAAACGGTTTCGGGTATGTAAAGGAATGTACTTTGACTGTCGTTTTCGGAGGTATAGTAAACATTTTTTGATACTTTTTCTGGAAAAAAAACTAAATCGGTTCTGTTTAGGGGTGCGCAAAACGGAAATACGAGACATCAATTTTATACAAGACATCAATTTTATAAGTTACGCATAATCAGCCCTACGTGTGCTATTGTATTTGACACTGACAGATCTTTTGACACATTGTTATTTAATTAATTTTTTGCTCTCCGCTTAATTTATTTGCCATACAACGTGAAGTTGTCCTTTTCGCACAGTATTAGGGAGGCATCTGCAAGAAAGTGACAGAAACACTTTATTCACATGCATATTCATCAAACCGCTCCCACCGCAGAGCGTCATAAGAAATTATTGTGATCTTAATGTCATTATTTTATGAATTGTAACCTCAAGCGAATCCATAAATAGACACATACATACAAAAAATCAATCCTATAATGCCCAATGTAGACGATCTGCTACATACCGATGATCAGTGTATAAAGGTGATTTCAAACATGTTTGTTACTCGGCTATTAGTTTATTATATTGTATGCATTCTAGCTAGTATAATTAATTTTAAAAAGTCGCCACCAGGGTAATTTTTTTTTATTACATTTGAATCAAAAGTTCAGTTGCACGTATTCAAAAGTGTACTTTAGCTTAAGTTCAAACGGAGATTTTTTTGTTTTTTTTTTAAAGATTTGAAGTTATAATTGTTTCCGCAACTTTCACTATAATATCAAAAGATATTTATAAGAATCGTTGTTTCTTGTTTTCCTTACTTTCTGGTATTTTTCAACCTTTAAATACCCGATGTAGCATATTGCCCTCACTAACTAAAATATGAAATTAAAACTGAAAAAAACTTTATTTTTTTAAAAATTATTTTCCCCAGTATTTGCATAAAAAACAGATAAAAAAATGTTTTTGTTTCGAATTAAAAAATCACAATTCACAATTACACCACAATTAGAAAGTGGCAAATTTAAATAACCGCTTGTTAAAAGCAAAAGGAATAACCTGTTTTGACTTTATTACACTGGGCATTTGTTTTCGTTGCAAGGAAATGAATGTTAAATAAGAATCTTTTGATAAACTAGTCGTACACATATTTATGGCTGTGAACAAAAATCAAAAATATCTGAGTATTGATCAGGTTTTTAAAAGTGCAATTATATTGCGGGTTTGACCTTTTTGCAACAGTCGCGAACCTGTTTCTGATTTTATTTCCTTGTGTATCAGGTAGTCCACCTTTGTAAATACAATATGAATTTAATTATGCAATTTTTGTTTGAATACATTGTTGGTAATAAACCACATTTAATATTGTAAACTATTAGATGGAATGCAGTTCAATATGCGGTCAATACTTGCATTTAACAATGTGTATCAAAAATTCAAATGAATAGCTTTGTACATTCGCGGAGACTGGACCGCTGTGCACGTGCAAACCACGAGACCACTGCGTGATATCGCATGATTGGACCATTTCACACCACGGCAAACATCTACACGGCATTATAAAATACAATAGGGTGGATCGATATTTATTGTTTTACAATTATTTACTTATTTTATGCCCGCCAAACGATGCAATAACCAATACACCATAAGACCAATTAATCTCCAGTCGATTTTCTTTTGGAGGATTTTTACCTGAGAGTACTCGCTAAATTTAAATAATGATTTTGATAAAATTATCATTTAAATCTCACTGGTTAAGTTTTACTATATTATTTTTATCGGATTGTGGTCCCGTAGCTAGTGTTGCGGACTCACGGATCAGAGGCTCGAGGTTTGAACCCCACTTTACTCCAACTTCATTTCCATTTTCTAATCGTGAATTATTTAAAACTCGTTGAAAATGATCACTTAAATTGAAAATTTAGGTAAATTATAAAAACGCTAATATATATATTTTTTTAAATAATACATGAATCGTGGCTTTTTGTTAATATTTTTACTCAAGTCATAAACTATGGAGTCTTATAAAATAAAACGAAAAATATAAATATTTTCAAATTTAAATATGTACAAATCTAATAAATGTCAGACCACTATAATTTTACCGTGCCGTTTAGATTAAGATAATATGTGTGAAATAGGCTACTCTCCGTCGGGTATCATGCGGCTGGTTTGTTTATTTGGAATTTCTTGTAATAATGAACCGACTTTAGTATCAAATTTATATTCAAAGTACTAATTTTGTGGTTATTCATTTAACTAAAATTGATAAAAACAGCTTTGTTTTTAACAACTTATTTATTATTTTTTCCACCGACTGGTTTCAGAGCTTTACAAGCTTTTTGTCTTGTAAGGGTGCCTAAGTTCATTATCTTCCTAACTTTCCGCTCCTAATGGTGCACAGGGCACTACATTATCACACCAATCGCAGCGTGTCTTGATCATGTTTGTTACATGAAGGTAAGATGATCAGTATTTTGCTTCAGGCGCCAGTTCAGGGAGTATGAAATAATATCCTAGTGTAAAAACACATTTTTTAATTTGAAATTCACGTTAACCTTATCGGGAATTAAACCTGAAGCCTCTTGCGTGGTAGGCAAACATGCTGACCATTACACCACGTGGTCGACAGCTTAACTCGTTAACTTCATAAAAATCAACGGACGGAAGAAAAAAATATATATGTATTTCCAAACATTGACAAAATGGCGAACTAAAGTTCGCCATTTTGTCAACGTGTAAACACGGGTAAGTATTGACTTTTTAGAAACATAATAGACTCCACTTCACTCGTTTGTGAGTGATTTTGTCTCTTAAAAATATATATATTTTTTTAAATATATATTTGCATTCTTATGAGTCCGAGACACTAGCCACAGGACCACAACGCGATTGACGAATATACGCTTGAAACGACAAAAAACATACCCCGGAAAAAATATTTAATGTTAGATGCATAGAATTAAGAATAGTCCAGAAGAAGCGTAGAATCATATTTGAATACATCGGACTGTGTCCAATAATTCACCCACTATGCCTCACTTTCACCGCGCGCATTCGTTAAGTCGCCGAGTAATGTTGCACGATGGGAAAAAATATAATCGTAACACAAATGTAAGGTAAAAAAAAAAAGCAACACAGAAAATTTTATTTTGACGTTTGATCACCTAGTGAGTATAATTTGTAACAATAAAAAATATTCGTCTTTTGGCAACAGCGCAATGTAATGTACCAAATATTATTTAAACATTTACCCAAATTATATTTTATATATTTGGCTTCGGTCAGCGCATTTGTCTACTATGCAAGAGGTCCCGGGTTCGGTTCCCGACAAGGTTGATACGAAATATTTATTTAAAAGGGTGTTTTCACACCAGAATATTTCATAGTCCCTGGACTGGTACCTGAAGCGTAAGACTGATTATCTTGCCTTCATATAATAATATGATGATAACACCTTTATTGATGTGGGTGAAATTCATCTGACAGAACTGTTTCGCCTACTAAGCAACGACTGAGAACATGGAAGAATTTAAGAAATATGGAAGTTCAAACATAGGCAAAACGGCGATTGTTACACGGTGTGTTAAGTGGCTACTTAAACCAGCCCATGACAGCAGCTTGCCCACCACATACCACACACCGCATCTGAGGACATAAGTCTCCTTGGCGGTGCCCACATACACGGAAAATTTGCTCGTTGTCAAACGAGAAAAGCTGCCCGAAGGAGCTCTCTGAAATCTGGTAGCCTTAGCATCTTTGTGCTGAAAGAAAGTAATCCAGAAGTACATAATATGTACTTTATTGGATTGAGAAGAGAGGGAAGTGAATTCTTCACTGACTGGGATTAAATTGATTGGACATGATCAATTCACCAGCCCATGACAGGTCATAAGACCTAGATGTTCATATTACGTCCACTTAAATATTCTCTGTCTCTGTTGTAATATGTTAATCTCAATACTCCCAAAATCCAGTCTTTGTCTACAAATATTAGGACAAATTAAAAATACAAACAAACAAAACAAACCATAACGCCGTTTTTCCGAGAGGGTAGGCAGAGAGGAAAGAACGCCACATCACTCTTTATTTGCGTATATATCTCGCTTCCTCTACATTCATACATCTTCTCACACACGCGCGCCGATTATTCCGACTTTTGACATGTAGTAGACAATAGCCAGCGAAAGAACGGCTAAGAATGTTTACAATGCGAATGTTGATGGATGCAAAAATAGAGGAAGACCGAGAAAGACATGGCATGACCAAAAAAACGAATGCTTGAATGACATGTTAAAAATCGGAATAATCGGCGCGCGTGCATCCCATGTCGCTTGACTGTGGAATCATCTCCCATCCACCATCAAAGATGTTACCACAGTATCTCTGTTGAAATCACGTCTGAAGAAACATCTCCTTTCTCTTCCTAAATCTCTCCTCTTTTCCTGTTTTGTATTTTTTCCTTTTTATATTCAAATACATTTATTTTTATTTTTTTATATTTTTTGTTTTTTTTATTTTTATTTTCAATGAAATATGTTTTGACTTCAATAATAAAAATGAATGTTTTATTTTATTGGTTGGTTGGAAGAAATCGCCATTTGGCAATAAGCCCGCCAATGTACAATTAACATTATTTACAAAAAGTTAAATAAATAAATAAAACATGTTAATATAAACAGCTCCCCAGGGAGTTGAATCCAGTCTTTGTCTACAAAAATTTGGACAAACTCAAAATATTGTAAATAAATAAAAAATAAGATGTTTGAATGTAGATAAAGCGAGATCTGTATGCAAAGAAAGAGTGATGTGGCGTTTTATCCTCCCTGTCTACCCTTACGTGGAAACGGCGAGATGGTTTGTTTGTTTGTTTTAGGTATTCCAATACCCGTCCAATCGAGCTGGAATAAAATATATATTTCGAATCGGGTTGTGGTCGCGTGGCTAGTGTTGCGGACACACGGATCAGAGGGCCGTGGTTCGAACCCCACTCTATCCCCACTTGATTCCCATTTTCTTATAGTGAGTTATTTACAACTCGTTGAAAATGTCCCCAAAATCGAAATATCTGGGAAAATACTGAGATCGCAAATATTTCGTTTAAAAAAAAAAAAATATAATAATGCAATTATTATTATTATTACTTATTTAATTGCATGCATAAGTGTAATTTTATTTATAAAATAACATTATTTGAAGCGTAATGCTGATACTCGTAACTTCGTCATGTAAATTTGAATTATTCGTCGTTTTTAATTTTGTGTAAAAAAACGCGCCATTTCTTTATTTATTTTGCTTCTGTTTTGTATATCCTTATATGGTAAGAAAAACAAGCGAAAACAACTCGTGTACGTACTTGCAAATTTTCAACAATAAATCCAGGAGAACGATAATAATCTCAAATAAAATTTTCCATAGCAACAAAACAATTTATTGTTGCATTTTGTCGCAAAATGTTGTGAAATTTGTTTTCGGGCTCCGGGCTGAAAATTCTCCCAGAGCGCCAGTTTGAATTCGAAATTCGGCCGCGGAGCACACGCATTAAAAATCATATATTTTGCCACGCTTTTAATAAAAAAAAATGGGTGCCTTCGCCATTTATTTGATATTTATTTAAATAAATTCAGTTTAAACAAAAATAAAAATAATCTTGCCGGTGTTCGTATAAAACGTGGTGCTTAGGGGTGGCAATTTTGCATTTTAATAATAATTTATTTAAATTTTGCAATAAAAAATTTGTGTGTCAATTATATATGCGTGTTAAGTGAAATATCGAATTTTTTTATTTTTTTATTTAATCAGGAATCGAACCCTGAATACACGCGAATGAGGCAAACGTCTTAGCCGTTACACCGCGTTATACGCCAAATTAAATTGATTTAAATGGCATTTTTCTAATTGCGCAACAATTTGCAATGTTGAAGTGTTTTAAAATGTGTGTTCAATTATAGAAATGAATAATAAAATAAACTTAAAATCAGTTTAATTACTAAAAATAAAAATAACTATCCCTTCGCGTTGTCAAAAAGAAATAATATTTATTCGGTTCGTAAATACAACTGGGTCCACTGTTATATATTTTATATATTAATGACTTATCACTGTATAATTTTAAAGGGAAAATTATTATGTATGCCGACGACATTGGACTTTTTTATAAAAATCAAACAGACGTATTAACAAACAATGACATAAACGAAGACCTTACTATATTGACTAAATGGACAAACACAAACTTACTTACACTTAATGAAAAAAAATGCAATATTATCCATTTTGAATCTAGAAAAAAATGTCACAAAGTAGATGCTTACATAAATAATGAACGACTAACTGAAATTGAACATGTTAAATATTTAGGACTAACAATAGACAGACAATTGACATGGACAATACATATCAACAATTTAATTAGCAAAGTGGCAACTTTATCGAGTCTATTTTTTAAAATCAAAAACTTTGTTCCAATAAAGGAAAAAATTTTAATGTATGAAGCATATGTTAAAACTAAAATATGTTATATGCAACTACTATGGGGAACAGGATATCAAAATGACATAAACAGACTACAAAGACAGCAAAATAAAATATTAAAGTTAGTATATGACCTTCCCTATCTAACAGCAACTAAAGAACTTTTTGAACAAACTAAACAATTAAACGTAACTGAACTCTTTAAACTAGAATCTTTAAAATTTATTCATAAATTAGCCACTGATGTAATTGTAGACGAAGAATTAAAACTTGAAAAAAATTGTAGTAAACATGAACACAATACGAGAATTTCAGAAAAATATCATATACAATCTTTTAAAACGAGAAAAGGACAATCGAGACTTATAAACCATGGACTGAAATTATACAATAAACTACCAGACAAAACTAAACAAAAGACTCAGGCAACCTTTACAAAAGATGTTAAAAATATTATTATTAACAGTAGAATTTGAATTTTAAAAGTGAAAATATTTTGTTAAATGTATGTAACCCGTAAGGGTTTATCAATAAAATTTAAATAAAAAAAAAAAAAAAAAAAAAAAACTACCCAGGCTTTAGAAAATGTGTTTGCGATCTGGCCAAATCGTACCCGAAAATTTAGAGCGTGAGGCAAACGTTTTCTGGCGTATTTTTTCCTATTGCGCCATAATAATTATTGTTAAATTTCGTAAATGTTAACCGAGTGTCGGTTTGATTTGATTTTAATTTAAAATATTACAACGTTACGTCGCGTCGGTTTAATACAAGTGAAAATAAAAATAATTACCATTTGAAATATTTAATAAACGTGTTATAAAAATAATTATATATTTTATTCCGGGCGCGATTTATTTATTTTAAGTTTTAAAGAACGTGATGCAGGAACAAGAAGGCGAAACGAGATCAAGCAGAAGACAGCAGTATGATCTGATTTAAAATTATTATTAAATTCGAACTTGATTTTTTAAATGTTTTTTGTGCTTTTTCACTATTTACAGATTATTTTATTGTAAGTTTTAAGATTTTAACAGTAAAAATATACATTTAATTATTGCATAACAAAATGCAATGTTCGCTGCATCTACGTACATAAAAAAATTAAAGACGTGTATTTTTAGTAACTAAAATACGCGCGAATCTTCTACGTATTTGTCTCTATTTTACTGGTTATTTATTAAGTATTAAGACTGAGTGTAGTGATATATAAATTGTAGAGAATTAAATAGAAAAAACGAAAATCGCCGATAAAATAGATTAGGTTATCTTAATTAAATTAAATATTTATCTATTTCACAACACCAAGAAAAAAATTCGTAATTTGCTTGGTGAAAAATACGGCATTTTGATTATTGTTGCGATTTGAAAAAATTCAACGGCAACCTACATTTTTTACGCGTTAAATATTCAAGGCGAAAATTACAACATATTTTTTTTTTTTAAAGTTTTATTCTTAATTGCAAATCATAAATATACGCGGGTTTATGATTTGTAATGTGTATAATTAATTTAAAATACGAAATAAAAAATAATTTCATAAACGTTAAAATTTTTTAATGCTTTAATTTAAATAATTTAATTTAAAACACATGATCTTTACATTGACAAAACTACCCTGAGTCATTTCCTCATATTGTTCATATTCATACTAAATTTATTTAGATAATAATGTCAATAATCCAATGCGTATTTTATAATTATTTTTCCCTTTACAAGACTACGGTGTAAGTTGAAAAAATATTTTATACGGCGTTTTATACATTTTATAATCGTTACATTTCGTCGCGATTCGTCGATAAAACTATTTGTTTTCCCGATACCGGTTTATTTATCGATGGTGAGCGATTCTATTTAAATGATTTAACGGGACAAGTGCTACGCGAGAGATACAGATTGAAGGACAATGATACAAGATATCAGGATTTTCTTCAAATACAGGAATCTAGGATTTGTCGAGGAAAACGCAAGGTAAGCATTTAAAAAAAATCTTTTTATTTGACGTATTTTCAAAAAGTTTATTTCAGGACATCAACCGTAATTATTGGACATGAATAAAAGGATATAACATTGAATAACTTACCGAGTGACTAGGTTTACGTATATTCTGAAGTTAAAAGAATACGAGATTTTCTTCATAATTTAAAGGTACGTAAAATTCCAATTTGTTAATAATATTTTTGAAAATATGTATACATTTATATTATTAATAAATATTTTTTTTATTAATATAGACATAAATTTATAAATATAAATTAATCATCATCATCATCATTCCCTTTCCGCACCTAATGGTGCATAGGGCACTACATTGGTACACCAATTGCAGCAAAACTTGATAATTTTCGTTACATGAAGGTAAGATAATCATTCTTACGCTTCAGGGACCAGTCCAGAGACAACAAAATATTCTCGTGCGAAACAATTTTTTTATTTTTTTAAAAATTATTTTTATTTGAAAAATTATTTATTGACCCTTACAGATAATTACATTCATTTTACAAAAATAATATCGATATAATATTTTATTCACACTCTGTTGTTGATAATATTATTTATATCTTTTAAAAAGTTTGTCAATCTTTTGTTTAGTTTTGTCTGGTAGTTTATTGAATAATTTCAGTCTCTGTTTTTATTAGTCTCGATTGTCGTTGTCTCGTTTAAGAATGTTGTATCAGATATTATTACATTTGAAAAATTACTTTGTATCAACCATATCGCGAATCGAACCCGAAACCTTTTGAATGGTAGGCAAACGCGCTGACCATAACACCACGTGACCAATACATAAGTACATACTGAAAAATCGTTTGAAAGACCATGGGTCTTTCTATCGGCTTTCCTAATGCTAAAAAAAGTGTAAGAGTGGGCGCATGCAGAGATGCTTTTTCAAAATCAATTTGCTCGATTCCAAACAGAAACTTATTTATGAAACAAATGTCTAGAAACTGTTTGAAAACGCCATATGCTCTTACTATGAAGCGGACATAGAATGATAAAGGTTTAAAGAACCACTGGGTTCGATACCCGACAAAAATGTATTTTTTTTCAAATCACGATGGCCGATAGAGAATTCTAAATTTGTGAAAGCCATATGCTCTAACTTTGTTGCAGACATGGAATAATAAAGGTTTTTGAAAACCACTGGGTTCGATACCCGACCAAATTTTATTTTTTTACAGATCTTAATAGCCGATTGGGATGTCGAAGTTTGTGGAAGCCATATGCTCTAACTTTGTAGCAGACATGGAATATTAAAGGTTTTTAAAACTACTCGGTTCGATACCCGGCAAAATATTATTTTTTTTCAGATCATGATGGCCGATTGGGATGTCGAAGTTTGTGGAAGCCATATGCTCTAACTATGTAGCAGACATGGAATGATAAAGGTTTAAAAAAACCACTGGGTTCGATACCCGAAAAATTTTTCTTTTTTTACAGATCTTAATAGCCGATTGGGATGTCGAAGTTTGTGGAAGCCATATGCTCTAACTATGTAGCAGACATGGAATGATAAACGTTTAAAAAAACCACTGGGTTCGATACCCGACAAACATGTCTTTTTTTTCAGATCATGATGGCCGATAGAGAAGTCTAAATTTGTGGAAGCCATATGCTCTAACTATGTAGCAGACATGGAATGATAAAGGTTTAAAAAAACCACTGGG
Source organism: Micrasema longulum (assembly GCF_059751315.1). NCBI lineage: Eukaryota > Metazoa > Arthropoda > Insecta > Trichoptera > Brachycentridae > Micrasema > Micrasema longulum. The sequence continues at coordinate 127,038 of NW_028279949.1, read as the reverse complement.
TTCGATACCCGACAAAATTTTCTTTTTTTACAGATCTTAATAGCTGATTGGGATGTCGAAGTTTGTGGAAGCCATATGCTCTAACTATGTAGCAGACATGGAATGATAAAGGTTTAAAAAAACCACTGGGTTCGATACCCGACAAAATTTTCTTTTTTTACAGATCTTAATAGCCGATTGGGATGTCGAAGTTTGTGGAAGCCATATGCTCTAACTATGTAGCAGACATGGAATAATGAAGATGAAAAAAAACCACTGGGTTCGATACCCGACAACATTTTCTTTTTTTACAGATCTAAATAGCCGATTGGGATGTCGAAGTTTGTGGAAGCCATATGCTCTAACTATGTAGCAGACATGGAATAATGAAGATGAAAAAAAACCACTGGGTTCGATACCCGACAACATTTTCTTTTTTTACAGATCTAAATAGCCGATTGGGATGTCGAAGTTTGTGGAAGCCATATGCTCTAACTATGTAGCAGACATGGAATATTAAAGGTTTTTAAAACTACTGGGTTCGATACCCGAGAAAATATTCTTTTTTTTCAGATCATGATGGCCGATAGAGGATTCTAAATTTGTGGAAGCCATATGCTCTAACTATGTAGCAGACATGGAATGATGAAGATAAAAAAACCACTGGGTTCGATACCCGACCTAATTTTCTTTTTTTTAGATCTAAATAGCCGATTGGGATGTCGAAGTTTGTGGAAGCCATATGCTCTAACTATGTAGCAGACATGGAATGATGAAGGTTTAAAAAAAACACTGGGTTCGATACCCGACAATATTTTCTTTTTTTCAGATCATGATGGCCGATAGAGGATTCTAAATTTGTGGAAACCATATGCTCTAACTATGTAGCAGACATGGATTGATAAAGGTTTTTGAAAACTACTGGGTTCGATACCCGACAAAATTTTCTTTTTTTTCAGATCATGATGGCCGATGGAGAATTCTCAATTTGTGGAAGCCATATGCTCTAACTATGCAGCAGACATGGAATGATAAAAGTTTTAAAAAACCACTGGGTTCGATACCCGACAAAATTTTCTTTTTTTACAGATCTAAATAGCCGATTGGGATGTCGAAGTTTGTGGAAGCCATATGCTCTAACTATGTAGCAGACATGGAATGATAAAGGTTTAAAAAACCACTGGGTTCGATACCCGACAACATTTTATTTTTTTACAGATCATGATGGCCGATAGAGAATTCTAAATTTGTGGAAGCCATATGCTCTAACTATGTAGCAGACATGGAATAATGAAGATGAAAAAAAACCACTGGGTTCGATACCCGACAACATTTTCTTTTTTTACAGATCTAAATAGCCGATTGGGATGTCGAAGTTTGTGGAAGCCATATGCTCTAACTATGTAGCAGACATGGAATGATAAAGGTTTAAAAAAACCACTGGGTTCGATACCCGACAAAATTTTCTTTTTTTACAGATCTTAATAGCCGATTGGGATGTCGAAGTTTGTGGAAGCCATATGCTCTAACTATGTAGCAGACATGGAATGATAAAGGTTTAAAAAACCACTGGGTTCGATACCCGACAACATTTTATTTTTTTACAGATCATGATGGCCGATAGAGAATTCTAAATTTGTGGAAGCCATATGCTCTAACTATGTAGCAGACATGGAATAATGAAAATGAAAAAAAACCACTGGGTTCGATACCCGACAACATTTTCTTTTTTTACAGATCTAAATAGCCGATTGGGATGTCGAAGTTTGTGGAAGCCATATGCTCTAACTATGTAGCAGACATGGAATATTAAAGGTTTTTAAAACTACTGGGTTCGATACCCGAGAAAATATTCTTTTTTTTCAGATCATGATGGCCGATAGAGGATTCTAAATTTGTGGAAGCCATATGCTCTAACTATGTAGCAGACATGGAATGATGAAGATAAAAAAACCACTGGGTTCGATACCCGACCTAATTTTCTTTTTTTTAGATCTAAATAGCCGATTGGGATGTCGAAGTTTGTGGAAGCCATATGCTCTAACTATGTAGCAGACATGGAATGATGAAGGTTTAAAAAAAACACTGGGTTCGATACCCGACAGAAGTTTCTCTTTTTTCAGATTATGATGGCCGATAGGAAATTCTAAATGAGTGGCAGCCATATGCTCTAACTATGTAGCAGACATGGAATGATGAAGGTTTTAAAAAAACACTGGGTTCGATACCCGACAATATTTTATTTTTTTCAGATCATGATGGCCGATAGAGGATTCTAAATTTGTGGAAGCCATATGCTCTAACTATGTAGCAGACATGGATTGATAAAGGTTTTTGAAAACTACTGGGTTCGATACCCGACAAAATTTCCCATTTTTTTCAGATCATGATGGCCGATAGAGAATTCTAAATTTGTGGCAGCCATATGCTCTAACTATGTAGCAGACATGGATTGATAAAGGTTTTTGAAAACACCTGGGTTCGATACCCGACAATATTTTCTTTTTTTACTAGATCTTAATAGCCGATTGGGATGTCCAAGCTTGTGGAAGCCATATGCTCTAACTATGTAGCAGACATGGAATAATGAAGATTAAAAAAAACCACTGGGTTCGATACCCGAGAATATTTTCTTTTTTTACAGATCTTAATAGCCGATTGGGATGTCCAAGCTTGTGGAAGCCATATGCTCTAACTATGTAGCAGACATGGAATAATGAAGATTAAAAAAAACCACTGGGTTCGATACCCGACAACATTTTCTTTTTTCACTAGATCTTAATAGCCGATTAGGATGTCCAAGTTTGTGGAAGCCATATGCTCTAACTATGTAGCAGACATGGAATAATGAAGATTAAAAAAAACCACTGGGTTCGATACCCGACAATATTTTCTTTTTTTACAGATCTTAATAGCCGATTAGGATGTCCAAGTTTGTGGAAGCCATATGCTCTAACTATGTAGCAGACATGGAATAATGAAGATTAAAAAAAACCACTGGGTTCGATACCCGACAATATTTTCTTTTTTTACTAGATCTTAATAGCCGATTGGGATGTCCAAGCTTGTGGAAGCCATATGCTCTAACTATGTAGCAGACATGGAATAATGAAGATTAAAAAAACCACTGGGTTCGATACCCGACAACATTTTCTTTTTTTACAGATCTTAATAGCCGATTAGGATGTCCAAGTTTATGGAAGCCATATGCTCTAACTATGTAGCAGACATGGAATAATGAAGATTAAAAAAAACCACTGGGTTCGATACCCGACAATATTTTCTTTTTTTACAGATCTTAATAGCCGATTGGGATGTCCAAGCTTGTGGAAGCCATATGCTCTAACTATGTAGCAGACATGGAATAATGAAGATTAAAAAAAACCACTGGGTTCGATACCCGACCACATTTTCTTTTTTTACAGATCTTAATAGCCGATTAGGATGTCCAAGTTTGTGGAAGCCATATGCTCTAGCTATGTAGCAGACATAGAATGATAAAGGTTTAAAAAAAACCACTGGGTTCGATACCCGACAATATTTTCTTTTTTTTCTGATCATGATGGCCGATAGAGGATTCTAAATTTGTGGAAGCCATATGCTCTAAATATGTAGCAGACATGGATTGATAAAGGTTTTTGAAAACTACTGGGTTCGATAACCGACAAAATTTCCCTTTTTTTTCAGATCATGATGGCTGATAGAGAATTCTAAATTTGTGGCAGCCATATGCTCTAGCTATGTAGCAGACATGGAATGATGAAGGTTTAAAAAAACCACTGGGTTCGATACCCGACAATATTTTCTTTTTTTTCAGATCATGATGGCCGATAGAGGATTCTAAATTTGTGGAAGCCATATGCTCTAACTATGTAGCAGACATGGATTGATAAAGGTTTAAAAAAACTACTGGGTTCGATACCTGACGAAATTGTCTTTTTTACAGGTATTAATAGCCTATCGAGTTGTCTTAAGTTTGTGGAATGATAATTGTTAAAAATTTATGGGTTCAATTCCTGACTTAACCTTTTTAGAGACGTCTAGAGGCTTTTTGTCGAAGCCATATGCTCTAACTATGCAGCGGACATGGAAAGAGACGATTGCTGAAAAGCTCTGGGTTAGATTCCTGCAAAATTTTTTTTTTACAGGTGTTGAACGCCGCTAGAGACGTTCAGACGCGGTTTATGTAAGCCATTTGCTGCAACTCGGGAGGCGGACAAGGAGTGATAATTGTTGAAAATTGTTTGGTTCGATCCCAATTTTTTTTTACAGGAGTTTAAAGCCGAGTCGAAAGACTGTTTGTGGACACCATATGCTCCAACTTGGGAGCGGACATGGAATGCTTAATTTATTGTTTTTATTTTATCTAATACAGGTGAAATTGAGGTCTAGAGGCTGTTAACTTTAATTTACTTTTTCTGTCACTAACTTTTTTACATTAATTGTAACATGAAAAGCATTTCATCTCATGAGATTTTAGTTTTATTTATGATGACTTACGTATTATTAAAAATGTAAATAATTTTAAATACAATGACACAGCTTGTAGTGACACAATCAGAAACGACCCGTGTCTGTGAACTTACTCAGACTCGCTAGAAAACTCTTATGGAGTCCGGGCAGCAATAATGCATTTATAATATAATTTAATTATTATGCCGGAGTTTTTGTGTTATTCCTAACTCAATAGCTATTTAAATTTGTAGACAATTTAGTAACTTTTCTTAAGTGGTAATTTTAATAATGTATTTTGGGCATGTTGTAAGGGAATACTCATTATCATTTGTGTTTCAATTTGATATTCACTTTTTATTTAAGGGTTTGTATTTTAGTTGTCACCAATGTCAAAGACGGTGTAGAGGTTTGCCTAATTTTGTAACAGTATGGTGTAATTTGACATTGGGATAATCATTGAAAGCTGTAAATTCTTAAAATCGCGATGTAAATATTTTTCAATGTTTTTGTACTAACAAAACAATTTTTAAATTAGATTTCTATAAGATTCGTTATTTCTTTGACGTGCGAAACAAAAAACAAGGACTTGTGGTCTAGAATGGTTTCGGGTATGTGGAGGGAGCTTTCAATGATTATATTATGCATGTAGTGGGATATTTTATGTGTTGATTTTATTTTACTAATGTGGTTTAGTTAGAAAAATTAAGTAGAACTGTAAACCTTAATGTAAGTTTGATTTGCTCTGACGTATTGATTTGTGGCTAACACGTGTTCGAGAAACTTAAAGTTCGAAGAAAATTTTGTTTTTTTTATACTTAAATAATGATGTTTTCTTCTAGATTCCTGATCTTTTTAACATATTCGTTTTACTATCTCCAGCCATTGGTGCATAGAGCACTGCATAAGTACTTCAACTACAGTGTATCTCGATCATAAAAAACGAATTAGTAATTTTTTCCTAAAATAATCTTATGTGTTATTTTTTCTCCGTAGATATTTTTGGAGCTGTTTCTCGTTTATTTTTCTACTCAATATTATTGTATGTTAATTAAATTTATAATTAACAACTAACTATGTTTTCTTTTAGGCCGATTCTCCACATTACTTTTATTGGTAACTAATAACTAATATTTTTCCATAGGTATTTAAAACATTGATAATGCTTATATTTTCTTGTATTTTTTTCTTTGATGTTTATAATGATCTGGACACCTATTTTTGTATAACATTTCAATTATGTATTTAATGAGCTGCCTCTAAATTTTTCATTCTTAATTGGAAGCTTATGTTTTGTCCAAATGTATATATGTATGTTTATATATATATATATATAGTTTATGTTTCTACTCAATATTATTGTATTTTAATTTAATTCATAATTAAAAACTAACTTTGTTTTCTTTCAGGCTAATTCTCACGTCAGTTTTACCGGTAACTAATAAATTATGTTTGTCCATAGCTATTTAAAACTTTAATCAATTAGTTATACAGATAATGCTTTGTTTTTCGTCCAAATATCCACTCGTCATTTGGATGAAATGTCAAATATCATACTCAAACTGTGTACATACTATGTTTTCCATAGATTTTAAGCTTATAATGTGCAATATTTACCATGCATTACTGTTATATTTTATTGTATTTTTTTCTTCGATGTTAATAACAATCTGGATACTTATTTCTGTAAAGCATTTAATTTATGTATTTAATGTGCTTTCCCTAAAATTTGCATTTCGATTGAAATTTTTATGTTTTGTCTAAATGTATTTATATATTAAATGCTTTTAATGTTCTTTATAACTAAGTAACACAACTAATATATCTTTTTCAATTTGTTTTATTTTCAAAATAATGTGACGAGGAAAAGGCCAACTCATCTCCTCCGCTCGTCTGCGGTGTCCTGTGGCGTAGAAGCTTTACACCCGCAGCGTTGTCCAGTTTCGGGGTAGCACTTTTGCCGGGATTCGGAACACTGTCAAGCCGCATACCGCCATAGACACGCTAGGCCCTCGGCCTTGGATCCCCCCCCAAAAAATGAGGTAAAAATGCTTAGGATTTTACTTAGTATTTCATAAATCGCATTTTTTGTCTAGGTTTATTTTTAAAAGTTGTTATTGACATATTACTATAGCAAACCTGGCCTCCAGCCTCAAGCCTTCAGGGGGCGCTAGTTTGACATGTTTTGAGTTAAAAACTGACATGAGAAAAAGGCTTTCTTTCTTCTCTAACTCATATAGTGTCCATGCGGCTCGACTGTGGAATCATCTCCCATCCACCATTAAAGATGTTACTACATTATCTCTGTTTAAATCACGTCTGAAGAAACATCTCTTTTCTCTTCCTTAATCTTTCCTCCTTTCCTCTTTCCTCCTTTTTTCCTTATTCCCATTGAGTAATAGTTTCGATTTGAGGTTATTTATAAACAAATACGTTTATTTCTATTTTAATATATCTTTAGCTTTTTAATCTTTTTTCTATCGAATATGTTCTGTAACTTTAATTATAAAAATAAAACTTTTATTTTATTGGTTGGTTGGAAAAAATTGCCATTTAGCAATAAGCCCGCCAATGTAAAAATAACATTATGTACAAAAAGTTGAATAAAAAAAAAATTAAAAAGGCAAAAATACAGTATTTAGTATTTGAAACTTGAAAGGGTGGCAAAAAAAACTGTCAAATAAAAACTGTCAAATTTCGACATATTTTCAATATAAGTGATAATCCAATGTCCCGAACCATTCATTGGTTTGAATCAAATTTACCTTAACTATTTTAAACTTGTTAAAAATATATTTTGAAAGGCGCAAATATAAATGCATGAATGTACTGGTTGTGACACAAAATACCGAAAAAAATCATTGGTTAAGATTTCCTTTTTTTTCAACCAACATAGACGTAGGTTCTTACTTAAATAAATACTTGTGGTAAAATCACTCCCGAAAATTCTATTTTTAAAAGCGCATTTTCTTTGTTGTCCAAAGCGTTAAAGCGACCAGTCGCTCAATCACAAGTAACTATCGACGTGATAACAATTTCTCATCATGGTTGTATATCGTATTCGCAATCACAATGCAACATCCATGAACACTTACATTAAATGTCAAAATATTTACGTTTTGCGACGTATAATCCTGCTGCGCAATCACATATTTGAATTTTACCGGTGTAAATATGGAAAATAATCCAAAACTGTTATTTTCATTTATTTATTTATTATTTATCACGCATATTTATTGCATTTAGCCGGCGGTTGGCAAGCCAAATATCAAGAAAAGCAGTCTCTATTGTAATTGTAATTTAATTTCCCCTTTTTTGTATCAGATACTCCTTTGTATTTTGCAAATGCAATATATTGTATTATTTTTTTATTTTTAATCAATGAACTTTATTTATTAACGAGGAAAAGCGTCGACTTAGAGATTACACACGCGTTGACTTATGACTGCGATAACTTGAGCATGTTCATTATTTAATATATTAAAATAAAATTGTTTTTATGTAGGTACCACTTATATTTTTTTATAATTTGACAACCAACTAGTTTCGGCAATACTATGCCTTCTTCGGGGTTAATTAACAACTAACATACCATGTAAAAAAAAATCACAGTTAAGGTAGAGTGGGCGTGGCTTCGGGGTAGTACATAAAAACAATATGATTTTATTTTATTTTAATATATTAAATAATAATGTTCCACAAATTAAGTCCTTCAAACATCAAAAATATATTCATTATTGTTCATTGTGGTCGCTCAAATGCTTAGAATGTTTTTAAGCACGTCGATAGTCATTTGTGATTAAGCTACTGGGTCCACAAAGTTTTTATATCTGCTGATCTATTTTATAATCTCAAAGTATCTAAGAAAATAATTATTAAAAAAAAATGTTATTTGCTCAGTGACTACAAGAAGACCCCTGATTCCCGGGGTCCTGGGGCCCTGGATCCTCCTAATGCGTTCCTGAATACTGTGTTGCCTGCGCCCCGGCGTGGTTGCGGTAAAGCGGTCTTCACTGCGCCGTGTTTGCGTTCGTCAACAAATGGGATAAAGTAATTATTTTTAATTGATATTTTTTGACTATTTTTACATCTTAAATAACACATTCATTTTCAATTCATTATTTAATTGGTGCTTAATTTAATCGGATAAAAAGTCATTCATACACCAAATCCTTCTTAAAACCATTAGTCAATGACGAACTACATCTGTTTATTTTATGGATACACATCGTACAAATTAATGTTTTTTAAAAAAAAAAATCCATCTGTTACCTTCCTTTTTATCAAATTTAAGACAAGTGATGTAAGATTGTTGGTGTAACTGTCTATATTGTTAGTTGTTTTTTTTTTTAATGGAAGATTTTTTTTTTGTTTTTTTTTATTTCGCTTTTGTAATTATTAATATGATCTGAGTAGCTTCAAAACAGGTATCTGTGTACCTAGTGAAGTTTATTTTATTTTTTTACTTGTACATATTATAATATTACATATATTTTTTTGTACACTTTGCCCAGCTAACAGGGGTACATACCCCGTTCAAAACTAGGGTAATTACATTTTAATACAATATAATTATTTACAAATTAATAGAAAGAACAGACAAATAAAATGTAAACCGACTAGTATACATTTATTGATAAATACACACACATTTATATATGTATGTATATATGTTACATACATACATATATTTACATATACACACATACATACATACATACACAAGTTACTAGTAATATTTCCTTGCAATGTTATGTAAGCCCTTAATAAGCAAGGAAATTATACTATGTACTATCAATAAATGCGGTATTTCTTCTGTTTCTATAAAATAAAAAATGGAACAAATTTTATTCTATCTATTTTGTGTAATTCTATAATTGAAGATATACATGCATGTGAAATTGTATCTACGAATAACTTCAAATTGTATGTTTTCTAGTGTGTATCTTTGTTTTATTACAAATAAAATAAAATAAATATTATATGAAATTAAGGCCAGTCCAAGAACATTGAAATGTTGCAGTGTAGAACCGCCTTGAAAACCAATTATTAGCGTCCACCCTGCCAGAAATTGAATCCAGGACCTCAATAATGGTAGACAAACTCGTCAACCTCTATCTAACGAGGTGGACTTTTTTCACTCAATTTCCTTTCACATTATATTAACCTGAGAGTAGCCATCGAGTCAAAAATGCTCGTCCTGGGTTCTGGTCCTTTTTCACACTCAGAACTGTATTATTTATCTACCCGGACACAGAATAAATCTCACATTCAAACTTAAATATTGAAATTAAAAATAGTCTTATATTTAATCGATTTAAGTAAAATAATTTCATGAGAGTATACAGTCTTATGAACTACCTAACTTAATACAGCGTAAATAATAATGTGCTAGTAGTTCTTCTGGCACTATCCGATGTTTTTTTTACAAAATTGATGTTCTATTATATATTTTTTTAAATCATGTTCTCCGGACCTGAAAAGGGACCTTTTCTTACCCATGGCAGGACCTTAATTGTGCAAAAGACACTGATTTAATTGATCCATTGTTTATCATTTGTGTCATGAAACTAATTTAGTTTATTTTTTTATAGTTCACAAGAGCGCGGAGTTCTCCCGTCGAAAGATGTCTCGTTTCGTCCTTCCCTTTGAGAGATCTTCTTAATCGGTATCTACGCGAGCAATTGAAGAGATTAATCAAACAATATTAAAACCTTACAATAACCATGATAATTATGGATAACTTATACAGCGCCATTCTCGTAATATAATACCTCAAGGGCGCTTTACAAAGTGATTATATAAAGATATAAATTTAATTTTAACTTTTTAATTTAAGAAAAATAATGTCTTGTCACCACATGCTAAGAATTTATTCAAATGATTTAAAAAACAAGTGGGTTTTAATTTTCTTCAGAAACATCACTCTCACAGTTTCGGACCTCTGCTGAGAGAGCATTCCATGCCGTAGGGCCTGCGACCGCAAATGCGCGTTCGCCAAATTAAGAGCGCTGTTTGCGTTGAGGTATAATAACTTTTCCTTTCGACGTTGATATAGCTGATCTAATCGTAAGACGTCCGTCAGCTAGTTCATCTTGAATGCAGAGTTCCCTTAGATATTCTGGAGCAGAGTTGTGCAGTGACTTATACATAAGCCAACAGAGTTTGTATTCCACCCTCTGTGGTAAACGTACCCAGTGTAATTCCCGAAGTAGTGGAGTGCTATGACTGAACAATGCTTCGCTCGTATTGTTAAATATTTCAAAATAAAAATAAGCCTTCCATTTTAACAGTAAATTCAAAACTGCGTTTCAAAACATGACATCTGTTTTTCTTTCGTCAAATAATTTCAAACACATCAAACAGTTCATGTAACGTCATAAAATAGTTCTAAATTACTATGCCGTAATGTTGTGAATTACGATATTGGCCCTTTTAGACCCTAGCCACAGTTATATTTACAAATTCTTGTACCAATTAGAGTATCTGAAGTTGGTAATGAATAGTAGTTGGTAAAATCCATTGATATAATTTGCTGTTCAATATCTAAATTTAACTCTGCCATGCCCAATGTAGACAATCTGCAACATGCCGATAATCGGTGTGTAAAAGTAAATTCAAACATGTTAATCACTCGGCGACTGGTCAATTATATTGTGTACATACTAGCCATTATAGTTTATTTTTAAAAGTCGCCACCCGGGTAAAACTTGTTGATAAAATTTGAAACAAAAAGTCAGTTGCACGTATTCTGTCAAGTGTAAACTAGCTTAAGTTCAAATGGTGATTTTTAATTATTTTTTTTAAGATATGAAATTATAATTCGGTAGTCAGATGGCAGAAGGGACCATCTGTATTTTTGTCTGTTTTGTAGTTTTTGAAAGTTTTAAAAAATGTTTTAGTAAATACAAATAGAAATAATATGAAAAAACAGCATCATTTAGAATGGTCATTTATTATTGAAAATTAACACTAAAATATTTAAGTTTGTGGATCTGTTTGTGGGTCTTAAAATTGAGTAGTATTTCAGCTCTCCTGAACATTTTTGAAAAGTAAAGATGGTCCCGGTCCCTTCTGCCATCTGACTACCAAATTGTTTCCGCAACTTTCGTTATTATATAAAAAATTGTTTTTATAAATCGTTATTTCTTGTTTTCCGAACGATCTTGTAATTTTTTTAACCCTTTTATGCCAGATGTAGCATATTGTCATAATAAAGTAAAATGTTAAATTAAAAATGATTAAAAAAAAATAATTATTTCCCAGTATTTGCGTAAAAATGTTTTTAATTAAAATTAGAAAAATTGCGAATTGAAGGGTTAAGGAAAGACTTTTAACTATGGTATAATAATTTATTGGGTCAATTAGACATTTTATGTTGTCTCTTAATTGTATTTATAGTTCTGTTTATATAATATTAACATCTGTTTGTACTTTTGTGTTTGTATATTTTATCATTTTGCAGTTTACAAATTTAAACCTACCTACTAAGTCAGATTAAATTATGTATAGAATACAGAGTAGAGAATATATTTTGCTGTGTCCATATTAAACACAGAAATCATGGAAGAAAAATAATCTTTTATACTGGCTTTAAAAAACTTAATCAGTTTTACAAAATTGTTTATAAACTATTATTGTTTTAATTGAATTTTACAAACCATATCTAAAAAATGAAAATTATATGAATTTGCTTAAATAAGATGTATTGTTAGTTAAATTTTGGTCTATTTAACTTTTTTTTCGTCATTACTTATGTTCACATATATTTGGTGAAAGATGTTTAATGTTATTTATTATTTATATTATTTTGAGACCTGTATATATTGTGATATCTTTTACTGTTTGGGAACTGAAAATAAATTTAATTAAGCTTTACAATGTATTTTATTGAAAACAAACAATATTTTCCATTTGTGTAAATGTATGTATACAAGGACTGAGTTTTAACCCCAGAGTGTTACTTAATTAACATTTTTAAATATAGATAAATAAAATTTTAGATAATATTAATGGAAGTCTGGGCATTTAAGAGTTCTTATGACCTGCATACTAGACAGCGCCAAAATTTATTTTTATTTAATATACGGGTGAAATAATTAAGTCAGATGAATCTCACATACATCATTACAGGTGTCGATGCTCTTTTACTTAACTTAAATCAACAGATAGAAGAATATAATGTATATGAATGTTGGAACATTGGCAGAATGGTGAATTATACACAGTGTGTCAAGTGGTCTCTTAAACCCGTCAATAAGAAGTCATATGCCTAGTAAATGCCAAGACTTCCGTATTCCCTTTTCTAGAATGTTTTGGAGAATAATGTTACTTAAGAACGTTTTTTAATTAATATTTGTTGTATTCAAAATGCTTACCTAAATAATATTTTTACTCTTATCAAATAAATTATTTCAGTAAAACATGTTTTTATTAATTTTTACACCACCGTTTAACCTAGTTTTGAGATTGTGACCCGAAAACCGTTTTTTTACTTGCGTCATGACTCAAATCATCAACTGTAGCTATTTTATACATTAACATCATTATCCTCACATATAATAAATAAAACACAGTTAATTTTTCTTAGAAGTACATGCAAAAGTAAAAGTACCCATGTATATCTATTTATAGTAAATATTAACCTATTAGATTATGGAGGTTTAGACGAGAGTAATTTATTACAATATTTGGAGCAAGTGTGCGAAGATTTTAACTGCACCTCATATGTTGAGCTGAAGAGGGCTGCAGAAAGAAAATAGAGACCAATGGAGGACGAGATGCAGGACTTTGCTGCAAACCAATCCCCAGGATTGAGACTGCAAAGAAAAAGACGAGAGTCTGAAAACCAGGAGTTTACTGATTCTTCCAGTCCAGCCATGGTTAATTCGCCAGTACGTCTAAACTGGTATGACTTGAAGTCTTAACTACACAACATTTTTATTTTGTATTTATTTATTTATGTATAACGCCCAGTGAGCATTTTTAAGGACATAGAAAATTATTATAAAATAAAGTAGTAAAACACAAAAGTAAATACTGGACTTGGTGGGAGTGGAAGCGGGAGAGAGGTGTTTAAAATTTAATTTGATTCAGTGATCGTATCAAAGAACAGACAACCTGTGATTAAAGAAATCATTTGAAAAAAAAAATTAAAGAAAAAGAAATATTATCGTTTTTATAATTTTTCCAAATATTTCAATTTTGATAGCCATTTTCAACGAGGTGTAAATAACTCACTATTAGAAAATGGAAATCAAGTTCGGGTAGAGTGGGGTTTGAACCTCGGACCTCCGGCCCGTGAGTCCGCAACACTAGCCACGGGACCACAACCCGATTTTTTTCATTATTTGTTAGCAGACCTAAGAATTCTGGGCATAGGGGAATGAAGACCATTATCAGATCTATGGTTTTTAGTATGGAAAAGTAAGTTTTGTCTGTGGTTTCTAGTTGGAATATTTAATTTAGTTGAGCTCAGTAGTTCAGGCTCATTTTCATAAAATAATAGAGTAATATTGCATTTTTTTTACATTTTTACCTTTTTTTTTATTTGCTACTTATTAGTAGCATAAAAAATATTTTTGAATTTGTAATTTTGAATTTCCCTTAACTCTGTCATTGCATTGGTCACGCCCCTAATACGTCACAATTCATGTTTATATTTTATATATATATTTTTTTGTACTTTTGATTATATTTATTTATTTTTTACTCAATGACTACTCTCAGGTAAAAATTATTTACTAACCATGATTGAGGTCTCGGGTTCAATTCCTGGCAGGATAAACGAGAAATATTAATTTTAAAGATGGTTCACTGCAGTTAAAATTACATGGCACGAACCGGGTTGTGGTCCCGTGGTAGTGTTGAGGACTAACGGATCAACGGTTTGAAGTTCGAATTCCATCACTTGAATCCCATTTTTCCAGCACAAGTTATTTATATTTTCTTAGGAAATGGGCTGAAAATAGAAATTTTTGGGTAAATAAATAGTAAGAACTCAAATATTTTAATAAATTGTCCATGGACTGGCATCTGAAGCGTTAGACTGATCACCGTATTTTCATTTAACTTTTAGTTGAAAACGCTAAATTTGAATATGTTTCGCAACACTCTGTTCATTCGTATACATAAAATGAATCCGCCAAATTAAATACCTACTACATTATACAAGATTTTAATGAAACATATGCAAATTAAAGAGATGAGATCCCCATATATTATACCGACATTGTTTGATGTGAGAAAATAACGTAACTCATTCATTGTTCTACTGTCTCAATTAAATAGATATCATAAAAAAGATATTAAAGAGAATATTTTATATCTTTTGGATGTTTTATGTTGACTCATATGAGTCCAAAATACGTAATAGACATTAGAATATGTATAATGGAAATTACTGCTATTTTTTTTCTTTTATTAGCATGCAACTTTAGCGTGACACGTTAAACGCTATTGCTAAATGCTGGATCATATAACGAATTCTTTTAAATATTTTTTTTGTCTTTAAACAGTAAAAATATTGTCCTAATATGAACTTGTATCTAATTATCAAATACGAGTAAACTATATATTAATTTGGCAATATATCCAAAATAAAACAAGTTTATTGGATTATAATTCTACTTTATTTTTTATAAAATATACAAAGGGTATACTGTGACGCGTTTCGTCTTGTTAGGACATTTTCAAACAAACTAACTTAAATATTTACCAAGTTTCCTTAAATACTAAAAATAATTGCTATTTTATGTTTGAGAGTAGAGTAATTAAAATTCAATTAGGGTATACTGAGTATATTAGAGGAATATTTTGGTTATATTGGGGAAAAACCTTCTATTACTTAAAAATATTTGAAAAATATAGTATGACTTTCAAATTAATAAAATAATTATTAAAATATTGATGTCATTTACACAGGTTTATTTTGAAAATTATTGTTGAAACTCTACATTGGTGTTTTACACAGGTTTCATTTATGTTTAATGAAAACTAAGGTAAAAATACATTCAGATTTTATAATATTATTTCATTTTTAATTAAATTTATTGGGAACATGACAAGTTTTTATATGTTTAGTTGGTTTATTTTATATTTTCACACATAATATGAAATAAAAAATTTACAATTACAAGATAACAATTATAAATAATTTAGTTTTGATTTTTTGAAAATATTAAGTAAAGGTGAATTAACTAGGTTTAACTGTTCATTTATAAGTTATTGTCATTTTTTATTATTTCTAGCTGTTCTAACAGATGTCTATAGCCTTTATTTTCTATGTGTAATGGTTCAGGTTTTTTTTTGTTTGTCAAATTATGTTTGTTATTGATGAGGTGTTTCGCAAATTGGGATTTTCAGGTTTTTGTTTAATGAACGCACTTTTATGTTCTTTTAATCTTGTATTAAAAGATCTGCCTGATTGACCAATATAAATGGCATCGCATTAATCACATGTACATAAACTTGTTTTATTTTGGATACATTACCAAATTAAATATGGGATTCTACCAATTGTCTGCATACACAATAAGTACATATTAATTATCATCGTTTCTGAACTATATACATTTGAAACTTACATTTCATCACAACTCTAAAGTTGTAACGGAAAATATTTCAAAGAACAAAACATTTGCAATTTTGGGAGGAACAAGAAGATGGTTGAAAATGAATCATTTTGTTAGAAACGTTAAGTTTATAGGATTTTCGATATGAGCTGTCTGAAATTTTCCTTTTTTTCTTATCAGCCCGTTTATCTTCACTGTTGAATACAGACATCTTCCACATTTTTCCATCTTTTTCAGCAGTATCAAATTGATTTACTTCACTTACGTTCGCAGTCTCCTTGAACATGCCTCCTCTGTGTGGTCTCCTCAGTATTCCACACACAAGGTAAGGCTTGAAAATATTCAGCAAACATTTTTGAGACATCTCAATTGGAGATCCAGATTTAAGTACCTTAACTATAAAACTTCTTGTCATAAACATAATATACTTAGTCTTGAGGATCGTCGTTTGCTATTAGACATGGGAATTTTACATGAAATTCTTAATGGACGTCTTGATAGTCTTGTTCTGGTTTCTAAGTTAGCCTTGGCAACCGCATCTGTCACACGAATCTATCTCTTTTCCATGTACCTACAAATATGCACAGAACTACGCGTAATTAAAATGTATTTTTCAATAACATAGATATATTTAACTGCAGTAAATACACCTTTAAAATAAGAATAAAAAAATATTATCCGAATAAAATTAGGTTTCTTTATAACAATTTTATTTTTACATTTTAAATGTTTCTATTCACTCATATCAAACACACACTCACCGTGTCCATAAACCCACCATCACACCCATACACACTCACACACATATTCACATACCTACCAAAACCACACTCCACTCACTTATTTGCGCATCCTCACACACAAAAACTCACACACATGCACTTCTGTATCTTTATAATTATCCATAAGGACAATTAGTACGTTCTCACAATATGAAATTGCTATTAAGAAATGGATAGTGGAGGTGGGTTGCGCACGGATCGATGAGTGAATCAAGCCAAATAGGTAAAATGTGTGTACTGTGTATGAAATTTGTTCTATTGGTCTGTATAAATTGGTTTTTTAGTTTTTTATTGTTTATTATGTTAATGATAATTAGGTTAATTGGATTAATTACGTTTCTTTATTGTGATTATTAGGTTAACTTTATTAAATAGCTAATCTGAGGCATGTTTCACATTTTGTAAAATGTTTCCCTCGGCACGGGACCCTCGGTGAGGGAACATTATTCTGTATAAAAAAAAGAATACAAACAATGTTAAAGTAGAAATAAATAAAATGTGTATTAACATCTAACTGAACTGGATTTTTAAAATTGTATTTACGTGGAAAACTGATTTGGCTTTTTTTCATGTTTTTTATAATTTGGTGTATATTTTTTGTATTGCTGTTGTTTTTTTAAATAAATAAACAAAAATAAGTGGTTTAAACAAAGCTAGTATTATTTATTTTATTATTTTAAATAACCACAAAGTTGGTGCTTCAAATATAAAATGTATATCACTACTTGATTGAGATTTTATATCAGTACTTAACGACTCGTTGAAAGGTAAAGTGGTCAACGAATTTTTTATATTTTTTTGTTCATCACGTGAAAGAAAATATTCTCCGCAACTCATTTAATTTAGCGATTTAAATAAGCAGTATTGTAAATGTTATTCATATTCACGATGCTAACGCTAAATATTGAATTTATAGTGAAATAAATAACGAGTGGGCGGTTATGTAACCTCTAGGTAACTTCCTCGAAAACCGGTTGGAAACGAAAATAATTAAGGCAAATTATTGAAGAACAATCTTTGTAAGTATTAGAAGTATCTACCTACTGGAATCTGGGTAATAACAGGTTTTCAAAATACGTTATAGTAAAATAATTTTTTGAAACACTTTGATATGCCAAGTTAAGAAAACACGACATATTAAATATAAATATTTATTTGTTTATTTTATTTATTTATTTACATACATAAGTCTATTGTACATTATTGAGACAATAAGTCCAAACTGAATGGGAATAAAAGTTCTGTGTTGAGATGGGACGAGTAATTATATGACACAGATACATGAGTAAATCACCACAAATATAAGATTAGAAACATAAAAAATATTTAAATAAACATATATATGGCACATCAATATGGTAAACAGGAAACTCAAGCATTTGGAAAATCATCTAGGAGTTTCTGACTCAAATCCCTACCATTAAGGAAAATCCAGTCATTAACTCTTTTCTTAAAAATATTTTTTTGTCTTATGTAAATGCCTAGACTCCCATATCCCTTCTCAAAAATATTTTCCCTCTCTGTTGCAAAAAAATTAAAACAGATAATTTTTTTTTACATTTGTTATGTCAATGATTCATGTTAGACTATGCAATATTTTTACATTAATGATTTATTTTATTACATATTTATATTTATGAAATTGAAATATACGCTTTAATTAAAATAATAAAAATACGTATATAGTTTTATTCCACTTTTTGAATAATTTTTTACCAGTGACTGGGTGGGTACATACATATAATTTAAATACATTTACATTGTAAAACATTATCAAATTACATCATTTACACCTGTTTTTATACTGTGGGGTAGTAGTGGTCATTCACTGGTGATTCTGATATTTTTTAGGGTAGTATAAATTTTAATTGTACTTTACGTTTAAAGTACTTAGAAAAATGAATGTATTTCATTGTTTTAATTTATTTTGTACACTTAAATAATGAAATTTATACTTTTAAAGTTAATTTCACTACTAGCTGAACCTTAAACGGTCATTTATTGGTGCTTTGACCCTATTTTTAACATAAATGACTACATTATTGAACAACAACAAATGCAACACCAGAACACCTTAAAATTCTCCATTAGAAAGAAAAAACGGTCATTCACTGGTGCTTAATCCCTAGTTTATTTGCAGTTTGTTTTTTTAGGAAAAATCACAAGTCTTCAACACCACAATAATCAAACAAAACATTAATAAATAAATATCATTATCGTTTTTGATTTACTCGGATTCCGTAAGTTACGCTTGAGATTTGTTTAGTTCGTTTTGTTAGTACTAATATTTACACGAGAAACGTATTAGTATTAGTATCTACACATGCACATGCAGCTTGTTCATAAATGTACGCAGAAATGTGGCATGGTCAAACAATTAACGACGGAGCTTGGTATAGTTATACTCGGTCGTAAATGTTTTGATAAGTGACCTTTTTCTACCGGACATAATTATTTACACCTGGTAGGTTTTATTATATACTAGCGGACCCGTCAGACGTTGTCCTGCCCGGAAGTTGGCTTGCCTGCTATTAGCTTGGTAAAATACTTTTCATTGATAAGTAGGTACCTAAGTACTCGTTTATGATTAAATTCCAACAGTTAAAATTGATGATATTTAATTTAAGTAGGTACCTAGGAATTTGTTTATGGTTGAATTCTAAAACATAAAATGTTTTTTTTTTAAATTATGGCATTCTTTTTGCAAACGTCAAATTTCAGTCGTCTCACCAACAAAGGGGTGTACTTATGTAGGAATACGTTTTTTTAAAAATGTATTGAATTTAATATTATTTTAGTGTTACCAAAAATCCAATAAAAAGAAATAAATGGGTAGAAATTATAAGGAATTTAAGGAAAGAATCTGATTGAGATCCACAAAAAACAAATGCTGTTTGTAAACATTCAAAAACAAACTTTTTTTATACACAAAAAAACAACATCTTTCCATTTTTTTGCAAATGCATTCTCCTCGAATGCAACCCTGGTAGATCGATGAACAAAACATTTATGCTCCTAACTTCTTTTTTACATATTTGATTGAAATTTTTAATATCTACGAACACGCACAGCGCAACGATCTATATTTCTCTGAAAACCGCACGTAAATCGGTTAAGCCGTTTAGGAGGAGTACGGTGACATCACACGTACCTACAGAGGAATTATATATAGGAAGATATAAGCTTGGTGTAAGGAAATCTAACAAGTAAGGCCCTATATGTTTTAAAAATAATGAAAATACTTCTCTTGCGCGCCCAAGTAGCAAACTTGTAGTGAAATAAAATATCCAGATAACTTCCGGTCATTGGCTTCAAAGGATTTCAACGATTGGTAGCAAAGGAAACCGGAATCACCCTTTGTACGCGCAAGTCTATAACCATAACAATACCCCGACCTCTACAAGTAATAGGTTTATACTCACAAAAGTTCATTTACTGTGGGATTATTACAATACACGTAAGGTGCTTTGGTAGTGTTCTGGATGGTTAAATTTAATTTTAAAAACGGAAAGAATTAACGATCAGTTTTGAAATACTATTACCTACCCGCCTACGTCCTTTTAGTCGGCCTCGTGGCGGAGTGGTCAGCGCGTTTGCTTACCGCGCAAGAGGTCTCGGGTTCATTTCCTGACATGGTGGATATGAAATATTTATTTGTTTAATAATAACTCTTCTAGAATATGCCTTCGTGGTCTGGTCTCCATTATATGTCAATCGCATAAATCACATTGAATCAGTCCAACATGGCTTGCTTCAAAAAGTATCGTGAATGCTTGGGCTAGAGAGGGGTTATTATGTTTATGCTGATAAAGAGTCTGTAACCTAACCTAGTAACCTGCGGGATCACGCCATCCTATAGGTCGTCAATGACGATCTTTAGACTTTATTCGGCGGAATTAAGGGGCGCTGGATTGACATGGGAAAAAGCGAGAGTGCTGGCGGGCGATAGGGTCTAGTGGAGGCACATGGTGATGTCCACATGCTCCACTTAGGAGCAGATGTGGAAAAAGAAGAAAAGAAAGAAGAAGATATGGAGTCAATGTTAAATAATAACATGGAACTAATATTTATATATTTGGCAAACTAAATGGTATAATCGATGTTCCATCATTACTGGGACAAGTAAAATTCAATATTCCGACTCGTAGGTAAAGCAACAATAAAGTAGTGTTCATAGATCAGCATAGAAAAAACTCTGGTCTTAATTCTCCAATGGACCCTTTTTTGTCGTATTGTTAACTCAAGACACGATCTGGATTTTTTTGGTTTAAGTTCACAACGATTTAAACGAGCACTAAATAAATAGTCCAGATCTTGTCTTGACGTCCCTTACGTTTGTCAATGCTTCTTTTCTTTTTTTGAAATTGTTTTTAACTATTCTTTTATTGTTATATTTAAAACCTATAAATTGTATACATGGAAAATGCCCGTTAATAAAAAAATAAATAAATAAATATTAAAAAAAATAATAAATAGAAATTAAAAGGGTGTTTTCACACTAAAACATTTTATAGTCTCTGGGACTGGTAGCTGAAGCGTAAGACTGATCATTTTACCTTCGTGTAATAAAACAATGATAAGATACGCTGCAATTGGTGTACCAATGCAGCGCCCCATACACCTTTTAAATTTATTTTTATAAATGCCCTATGCATCATTAGGTGCGGAAACGGTTTTTTTTGCACAACAGGCTACGAGGGCCAATAACAGTGGTGAATTATAGCACAGTCCACCCTGGCTTGAGAAAAGTCACATTTAATTTTTATGTTCTCACCGGGAATCGAACCCAGAACCTTCCGTGTGTGAGAAAAGTATCTTAATCACTACACCACAGAGGACGCTTTTAATGATGAAGATGTCGAAATATTTGTGTAACGCTGCAATATTTTACTATCCGTCAGTCTGAAACGCTTTCGTGGCGGTAGACAACACTTTTTCAAAAATCTTTTTCTTCGCCCGCAAGAGCGTTTGAAATATCACCCCTTCAGTGTAAGACTTCGGCAGTCAGATGGCAGAAGGGACCATCTGTATTTTTGTATATGTTTGAGTTTTCAAAAGTTTTATTAATATTTCAGTAAATACACGAAGAAAAAAAAATCAGCGTCATTTAGAATGGTAATTTATTATTAAAAAGAAACACTAAAATATTTTAGTTTGTGGATTAAAGTCTTGAAATTGAGACGTATTTCAGCTCTCCTGAACATTAAAAAAAAAATATCAGTATCAAAAAGATATCAGCTTGTATGTTCCTAATAAATATACTAGAGCGAGATATTATGCACTGTTTTACACACCTAGAAGCAGTATGAATGCACGTCAGAATTCACCCATTAATAGGGCAATTCGCTTGCTGAATAAAGCTATGCATCTATTTTTCTGTACCCATCAACAATCAGCTATCTGCTTTCTATTGATCAACTTCTAATTTATATTTCCTGTCTGCTACGTAATGGGTTAAACAGCCCGTAAAGTAATGCAAACTACAAATTATCAAATAAAACACTCTAAATTGGAGTACCAATTTGGTGCAATGTGCACCACTAATGCATATGATATTATAATGTGTAGATCTGAGTTGGATTAAATCAAAATTAGAACGTGTTCTCAAATTTAGTATTTACACACAAGATTTCAATCAATTTGCGTATTTTTTTTTATTTAGCGTACGGCAGGAAATAAAAAAAACAAGAAAATGAGAAAAATAAAATAAAATTTAGACGTCCAGTAGCTCAATAACAAATAACATCGACGCGCTGAAAAGGTTCTAAGCATTTGAGCAATTAAAATGAACAATAATGAACGTGCTTAAGTTATCGCATTCATAATTCAACGCGTGTGTGATCTCTAAGTCAACGCTCGTGTCAGTTTGTTTTTTGTTTTCTTCGTAAATAAATACAGTTCGTTGGCGAAAAATCGGCGTTTACTATAAAAAAATTATACAATATATTGCATTTGCAAAATAGTAAAGAGTATCTAATACAAAAAAAGTGGAAAATAAATTTCAATTACTATGGCGACTGCTTTTTTCAACATTTCGCTTTGCCAACAGCTGGCTAAATGCAATAAATAGCATGATAAATAATATATAAATAAATAAAAATAGCAGTTTTGGAATATTTTCCATATTTACACCGGTGAAACTCAAATATGTGATTGCGCAGCAGGATAATACGTCACGAAACGTAAATATTTTGACATTTAATACTAGCTGTTTACACATGTTTCATTGTGATTGCGAATACGATAAACAACCATAGTGAAAAATTGTTATCACGTCGTTTATTAGCACGTCGATAGTTATTTGTGATTGAGCCACAGATCTCGACCAGTCAGATATTATATCGATTCAGGATCCGCAGTCTGGAAGTCCGCTAGATCTTTGACGATGTGTTTGATGGGTTGCCTTTTGGCCAACAGTCACAAAATAGTGCGCGAGCCTTCCTCCACGTGTGCATCATATCTGCACGTCTCCCGGTGCCGCACCAAATTTGTGTATTGTACATAAACAATATTTCGAAGAGTCGATATTCGATTAGTTTTCTGTTCTATATAATACTGGTTTTACCATACATTAATAATTGATGATTCAACATATCGACGCTGTAAAGGAAAAGTTGCCAAGCTACACGTAGCAAGCAACTTTACAAAAGTGACAATTAATAAAAACATATAAAATATACGTATTATATGGGCGTGATTCTTACAAATAAAAATTTTATAAACGAAATTATTTATTAATTTAAAAAAAAACTTTTAATCGTAAAATTGCTACATTTCACTTGATAACTTTTACCTTTACAGCATCGATATGTTTTATTATTCATGCATTAATGACAAGTTTATGCGGAAGTCTGTTACATGGATTTTTAAAACGATTATTTCGAATGAAATAATCAGCGTTGCGATCATAAATGGATAGTAACATATTTATACATTTTTAAAACATCAATTTTCATCCGTTTTGAATTTATGCATATCTCCAACTTTATCGATAGCGCGTTGTATAATATGTTGCCTATAATTATGATTAGAAATTTTACGTAATTATTCGGATTCCGTATGTGAAATTCAATTGGTGTTGATCAATAAATCTGTTAATAGAAATTGTAATTACAAGGCTGATATATAACCGTGGAAAAACACCTTTAAAATGAATATTCCAGATTTTTTTCCTAAGAGCCATCGGGTCAAAATCACTTAGTTCAGGGTTTGATTCTATGAACCAAATACTACACGCAACTACACTGGCTCAGTATCAGGCATTGAGAAAACATTCACATTCACATTCTATCACTTCTTTACAATATTCTGAATAATCCCACTTTGCCTGTTTATTCGAGAGAGCTCTTCTAACCTCCAACATGGACTATCTCTTCCCTCTAGTAACGAGAGAACCCTTCTATAATACCCCTTCTGGGTATTATAAATGATGTGAAGCCTGGGTGAAGATCTTTGCGACATCCCATCGGTGACGGGTAATTAAGAACTCACACGAGAGGTAGTATCATACATGATAAATATAGTGCAGGCAATTGGTAAAATAAACCAAAGTAGGGAACAAAATGCTGAACACTCTTCTAGTGGAACGGAAGGCCGGTTGACAATTGTCAATAGGCCGGCTTCTCATGAAGAGTTTAAAGTGGTTTCCTCTCCACGTGTGCAAATGCTGAGAAGTACCTGATTGGCTCACATTAGAATATCCTTCCTGATTCCAACAGTTTAGCTTAAATAATGTAATACAATGGCAGAAAAATCCTCTTTATGAAATATAAACCTTGTTTATTATAAGCAAGGTAAAAAATAATGCAACTCCCATTTAAAAAACATAAAAATAAATTCTTTATTTACATTTCAATCAGGATTGAAATGTCACTATCTAAATGTTTGAGTTGTTTCTTCCACCTTCTTCTTTCTATTCCTCTTACCTCTTTTCTCCTTTCATCATAGTAAAGTGTAAATTTTCTAGTTAATTTTTGTTTTAAATTGTTACATAAAATTGTATTTGGTAAATATGTCCATGTACTTGTAATTTTCTCAAACTGAACGGTTTGGGTAGGTAGGAAGAAATTGCCTTAAGGCAATTAATTATATGCCCGCCCTTATATGTATATAAATTGTATATGTATAAAAACTGCAAAAATGCAATGTATGGATGGGAACTTTTTATTTTCCACATCCACTCTAAAGTGGAACATGAGGACATCACCAGACGCCTCCAGGAGACTATTTGGCCAGCAAGCACTTTCGTCTCTTCCCACGTCAATCCACGTCACTGAGTTCTGTCGAAACTGGCAGAAAAAATGTCATCGACTGCTTTCCTGGGCTGTAGTCCGTAAGTCTGGAGAAGAGGCAACTTCAGCTGAGGCTCTTCTGAGGCATCCCTAGAACGTGACCTAACCAGGTCCCCCGTTGCGCCCTCAAGACACCCATTTACTTAGAAGGTTTGTATTGAACTGTGAATAAGTACAGCGATAGTTAATTTGGAGATACTGCGATTAACAAATGAATAGAGGGAAAGATGAAATATCGTTAAAAGATATCAATACTTTCGTTAAAAGTAGATATCACGCGCCATTGTTCTTGGACTTTGCAACAATGGTGATTGGACTCATAAAGGTAATAAACCAAAATCAGTGATCGAACATCCCATTTCCAAGACAAACAAAAACGATTTTTTTCTTACCTTAGCCTTATACATGACATGCAAATCTACTTAATACAGGGGTCCAAATATATTTAATAAAAGTAAAAATAAAAGCAAATTAATTTTCTTTATTTTTTTG
Organism: Micrasema longulum; assembly: GCF_059751315.1. NCBI lineage: Eukaryota > Metazoa > Arthropoda > Insecta > Trichoptera > Brachycentridae > Micrasema > Micrasema longulum. The sequence continues at coordinate 101,469 of NW_028279949.1, read as the reverse complement.
CCAATGGATTGTTAGCTAAAATATTAACGTTTCATATAAAATCCTTCAATCACTATATAATGCGCCCGAACAACTGAGCTCTATGAAATTAAATATCACAACTATTTACCCGAGACAAATTTACCATGGTGAAAACCATTAAAATAATTATGGTTTTCACTCCACTTTACCTAAAATTTTTACGTCTGCCAACAAATATCCCAGTCTTGACTTATTTGTAAACAAGTTATTTTATTTTATGCGATCACTGAATTAAATTCGATTATAATCATCTCGATCTCTCTTCCGTTCCCAACTGAGTCTTATTTCATTCCCTCTCTTCCTAATGTATTTTGTTTGTCTATCATTTAATACTAAGACTCTTTATTATAGTCTTGGTAAATGCCCACCGGGCGCATATATACACGGCGTTTGAGTGTCAGAATACGAAACTTTAGAGAAACATTCTTCATTTGAAAAATCATTATATTTTTTAGTTTGAAAAAAGAGTCGAACTTTTATTTTAAGTTCTAGCATTCCTTCCACAAACCCATACCTCTCCCCTGCCCCGCCGTTTTTCTGTTCCACGTCCAGTACGCATCGTTTTTTTAACCAAATACATTTTTAACTCAATTTTGTTATTTTTTGGGAATAAAAAAAAACAAAAATATGTTTTTAAAAGTACATGATAAAAAATGTTCCTCTGAAGTTTTGCGGTAAGGTTACCTTGAAAACGAATGTATAAATTTAAAAAATAAACATGTTGCGGTGATTGAATAGAATAATTTTTTATATTATTAAAATATTATAATATGTTTGTTGCAATAAACCTTCCAAGTACAGTGCACAAAATGTTTTTTAAAAAATATAATTATCTACCTAATTCCTTCATATTTCTTATTGACTTCATTCTTTTTATAAGCAAAACGCATTTAATCACCAGATCACCGCCGTATCCCTTGATTTATTAGTGAGATAAACTTAGCCACACTTAAGGAAAGTTAAATCTCCATAACAAATTGCTGTCATTACTAAACTCCGAGTGGTTAGTCGCCGACTAGCGGTTACCACATCGGTTTGTGGAGTAAGTTGCTGACTGCGTAACTTCGTGGACGCAGATAGCTGATAGTGGCCCATATAACGCAACACTACTTGTCTTAGCATATTGGGAATTTAAGTAGGTTTTTATAAATTGAGTTTTATCTTAAGTAACCGCAAATAAATTTAATTCATTTTATTTGTCATTTCTCGTTCAAGCGTTTACACAAATGGTGAAAGTCAATTTTAATAAAATCACAAAACTTAAAATCCGACTTTTTTATGTTTGATATGTTAACAATGAACGACTTAGGTATATAAAGGGAGAGTTGAGAGGGTTCAGACCCCTCCTATTGAAAATAAGTTTACATTAGTTGACATATAGAGTCTGTCCAGCACTGTTTTCAAAGGAAAGTGGCATGGTTGCTCGCATTGTAAGGGGAAAATTATTCCTACGATCCAGAAATTGAAATCAAATGCAGAAAATGGGTAGCTCGGGCAGCATTAAATAAAATGAGAAGTTTTTTCTGTAATGATAACCTTAATTTGAAAATCCAGCCAAGAATGGATAAGTGTTATGTTTGGTCACTGCTCTTGTACGGAGTTGAATTGTAAGCCTACACGATCAGTATTATAACAGGCTAGAGGCATTCGAAATGTGGATGTTTCATAAAATGATGAATCATGATGAAATTATGATCATTCCATGAACCATGAGCAAGAGTCGATAGACAGTGTTGCTGATTGATATCAAAGTCCTGAAGGTGTCCTACCTACGACACGTTTAGAGGAGAAAAGTACAAACTAGGTACTGTTATAAATTCGAACTTAAAATTTTCAAATTATTCACACTAAAATAACAACAACAACAACAAACCATCACGCCGTTTCCCTGTAGGGGTAGGCAGAGAGGATAGAACGCCATAACACTCTATCTTGGCATACAGACCTCGCTTCCTCTACATTCATACATCTTCTTATGCACGCACGCCGATTATTCCTACTTTTGACATGTCCATCTTCAAGTATTTGATGGACTTGATCGTGCCATGTCTTTCTCGGTCTTCCTCGTTTTCTGCATCCATCAACATTTGCATCGTAGATCCTTTTAGTCATCCTTTCGCTGTCCAAACCAACGCAGCACCCCTTTCTTGATTCTGTCAATAATGCATGTCTCAGCCTTACACACTTCACGGATCTCGACATTTGTGCACCTATCATACATCGTTTTACCACACATTCGCCTGAGGGATCGCATTTCGACAGCATTCAACCTACTTTCATCATTATTTTTCCAATTCCATACTTCGCTCCAATACATTAGAGTTGGAACTAGAACTCCGTTGTGAACTGCTAATTTAGCCTCCTGCTATAAGCATTTGTTTGCCAAAGTAGATTTTAGTGCACCGTTCACCCTGTTCCCGGCACTCACCCTCCTTTCAATATCTTTATCGGCCTTTCCGTACCTAGTAAACATACTTCCCAGGTACACAAATTCTTCTACACGATTCAGAATATCTCCGTTCACGCTGATCTCACATTTAGTTATATTTTCATCCCTTTCAAAAACCATCACTTTCAATTTATCAACATTCATAAGCAAATCGCTTTTCTTGCATACCTCGTAGACTTTTGCTACTACGAATTGAAGGTCTTCTTTGCTAAAATAAAACCTTCATAAATGATTTCGATAAATTCTTAAAATCATAAAAAGGGTGATGATCTTTGTCTATTACAAACTTGCAAATGCCTAAATTTGGATTAAGTTCGTGCAAGGGATTTTTTGTATAGAGACAATGTAAAGAAAGATCACATAGCTCAGATTTAAATGAAAATTTTGATTGTTTTCTCATGGCTCATTTTCTATCTCAGTAAATATTTTTTATTTTTACATGGCACATATCTTAAAAGGTGGGAAAAAAATGGAAAAACTGTATATTTAACTCATTTTCGTAAAAATCGTCACATGGCTCATTTTTGATGTGCATCGACGATATGTTGATCACGTTTTTAAATATACGAATTGTATACTATCATTTTATTTCCCCTGTTTGTCTTTCCCACATAGTTTCATGTTCTTTTAATTCAGTTCCTTGGACATATTTTGTTTTCAAATAACTGTTGTAATTGGCTAAGACCATAAATTGTCTACCTTTATTGAAATAATGTCTATACCTTGGAGGATATGAAAACACGGGAGTCCTTTTTTATTTATTTATTTATTTATTTATTTAACTTTTTGTACATAATGTTATTTGTACATTGGCGGGCTTATTGCCAAATGGCAATTTCTTCCAACCAACCAATAAAATAAAAGTTTTATTTTTCTTATTCAAGTTACAGAACATATTCAATAGAAAAAAAAGATTAAAAATTTAAAGATATATAAAAATAGAAATAAACGTATTTGTTCATAAATTACCTTAAATCGAAACTATTACTCAATGGGAAAAAGGAAAAAAGAGGAAAGAGGAAAGAGGAAAAAGGAAAGGAGGAGAGATTAAGGTAGAGAAAGGAGATGTTTCTTCAGACGTGATTTAAACAGAGATAATGTAGTAGCATCTTTGATGGTGGATGGGAGATGATTCCACAGTCGAGCCGCATGGACACTATACGAGTTAGAGAAGAAAGAGGAATTGTGTATGGGTATTAAGAGAGTGCCTTGAGAATGAGAACGAATTTTTTCGTTGTTTTGATGTTAAAATTTCAGAAATTATCGCAAAAAGCTGTTTTATACCTGAAGTGCACTTTCGACAGATAAATGCCATTTAAGTTAAAATAAAAATCTGGAGTCTATTTTGTTTTAGTACAAAAAACATCAGTTATCCCTGATACGTAATTAAACATGTACCATTATTATTCAATAAAAAAATATTTTACATTAAAAGTTCTTTATGGATTGAAATTATTTCATTTGGTTCAAAAGTTATAATGTTTTGGAAATCACCCAATCCCAAAATCTTGTTTCCCGAACATTTCATTTAGTGTGAGTACCGTGGTTTATCCTTTAAGGTACAGACATAACGAGTCAAAATATAATATTTTTGAAATAATGATAAATCAGTTAATTTTTTGCAAAACTAGGAGTTCTTCGGGAGATAGATGCATGTAGATATTCACGCTTTTCGCAAATCTCTTTGTCACTAACACAGCGTGGGCTAGAAAAGGATTAGCATGGATTGCTTGAAGTCCTACAAATGGATAGTTTATTTTAATACACCGGTACACCATCAATTCATTGTCCATGTTTGTCTTTGCTTAATGTTTTGTTTATTTGATTTCTTAAATTTATGTTTCTACGTGAATGTGTTGTAATTGGCTAAGGCCTTAAAAATGGATGAAATAAATAAATCAATCAAATGAATATGATGAGATACTTAAAAAACAAAACAAAGCAAAATACGTAATGTCATGCTAAATTGTATTTCTCTTACACCATTATTTTATTGCCCTTGTTTGTCTTTGCTACGTTATTTTATGTTTTTTTTAATGTTTTATATTTGCGTTCTAATGATTTACCCTAATGTTTCATTTTTAGGGGCCGTTTTCAAAAAGTGGTAAATAACTCACTATTAGAAAATGGGAATCAAGTTGGGATAGAGTAGGATTCAAACCACACGGACCTTTGAGCCGTGTAGCAACGGGACCACAACCTGATTATTTTTTTTTGTTCAATTTCTCATTAATAATCATAGTTTATTAACAAAAATAACAATTTCTTCGGTAATAGATTTATCTGGATCATGTCTAGTCTGACTAACTAGGTACAACCTGTTTTAAGGCAGGCATTTCTATGCAAAAATAAACATTAACATCATTAAACACATACTAGTTAATTTACCATACAGTTTTACAATATTAATTTATTATTTAAGAATGTATTTTGCGTAAATTTTCCGATTTTTCTCGACCTAAACCCAGTTTCTTCATATAACGGTTGTAATTGGCTTAAGACGTATAAATAATAAATATAATAAGTACTGCGTTAGATTTTTTAAGATAAAAGTATAAGCATTTACATGTTTAACCCCTTAAACCTGTCATGTCTACTTAAACCAGTCAACGGTAGGCCATAAGCCCTGTAAATGTATAAACACTCATATTCTCTTCATAAAAATGTTTTTCCTCTCTATTGTAACAAATTTAGATATAAAAAACTCCCCACGGACAAAATTCAGCCGGTCTGACGAACAATTGGACATACCCAAAAATTTTTGATTAAAAATAATTAATTAAATCAACCTTTAATAAATTTGGACAGAGTTGTAGAGTACTAAATAAAATAAAAGATACATTCATATCACATAACACTCCTACCTGAATCCTAAGTAATAATGGAATTTGCTTACAAATACAAAGTATAATGACATTTTTTAAACATTCAATTTACCGGAATGCATATTTATATTATTTATTTATTTATTCATATTTTACTCTTACAAACTATAATCAATAATAAAAATAATCTGACCTCACAGGGGTTACCCGTGCCGAGGACACTTAACAATATACTTTTTTGAAATCTTTTTACATTAGAGAATAAACAAAGAAGACTTACTTAATAGACAGAGATAATTACTAAAATATTCAGACTGTTTTAATATCTAGGTATGTATGTACATCTATATTATTTATATTACACAACCCACAATGAAAATAACAAAAACCTAACATAAGCTATACACTTATAATTTTATAAATTAAAGCCTCATCTGAAAAATTAAATATTTGTGCTGAAATTTAATTGACAATTTTACCAAAAGCACAAGTCCTTATTGTGTTATTCTGCCAGGTAGGTTCTTCCGATTGTGTTGTTTGACTTGAGGTATAAGGTGAGTTTGAATAGGGTCAACAACTTTTGGCGACCGTCTCGACGGGCCAGCGATTTCCAATCATATGCCCGGAGCCTCGAACTGTTTTTTGCCAACGCCTTCAATGCCAAAGAACTGTAATGAGATTTTTCCATACAAACATAACGATAACAGGTTATGTCATATGATATGAATGGAAACTGGAGCGTATCGAATAAACCCCCTGATCGGGCGCTACAATGATATCACAAAATTATGCTATTAATAGTTATTAGATAATAAAAAAGAAACATGCTTTCTAGTCAGTTTTATACTGAACATAGGTAAAAGTGCATCATCTCAAATGATAATGAATGTATGTAGTAGTACGTACAGGACTACAATAAAAAAACTGATATTTTAATGGAAAAAAATCCTCCACTACTGTGCATCGCCAAAACATGTACCCCAGAACATTAACATTACCCATTTTTTTTGTCCTAGCTTTAATTTTTTTTAGTTCCATTTTTTTATTAGTACCCGTTTTTATTATAAGATATTATATTTTATAATAATAATAATAATACTTAACAAAAAATAATATTTCTTTATCTACTACATACATATTTAGGTAATAGATTTCTATGGATTGTGTCTAATTTGCCTAACTAGGTACAACCTGTTTTAAGGCAGACATTTTTATGCAAAAATAAACAATCACATGACTACCTACTAGTTAATTAATTATAAAGTTATCCAATATATATACCATTTATTATTTAAGAATGTTTTTTAGTAAGTTTTCCGATTTTTCTCTACCTAAATCCAGTAACCATTTTATTACAAATTTGTTAATAGAATTCGGGTCATGGTTTTGTTCGGGTAACATATTGAATATTTTGGGGCCCAGAAACCCAGAAATTGTTGGAATGGATTGCATAAGTCCGTCAATAAAAAAATAAATAAATATCATGTTCCCTCTTTTCTGCAAAGAAATATTTTTTTATCGTTATACGTTTTTGATCGGTGCGTAGATTTTTCGTTTTTTTCTACGGTAATTAACGAAAAATGCTAAAAAAGGCTATAAAAAAATGGACAGTGGAGCTACGTAGAAGTAAAATGGATTGTCACATTCGCCCAAACCAATATTGAATCAACTGCTTCACAAGTGTATAGCTTATTGATTGATTTGGTGTTTATTCGTTTGAAAATGCCCTAACAAGGCGAAACAATGGTCACAAAGTTGTTGTTTTTATATTTGTTATGTCTGTAAAATAATATAAAGTGTTCAGTAGACTCAAATCAGTGTTTCATTTCTAATATTATAAGTTTGTATAGCTTATGTTAGGTTTTTGTCATTTTCTTTATGAGTTTTGTAATATTTTATTTTTATTTATTTTTATTTTATTTTATTTGGGAAATCGACAGTTCTACATACAAATTTTTAGTAAACAAACAGATGTAGTGTATAAACTCAGAACTAATAACAGATTTCCACATAGTATACAAAGTTAGTAAAGAAAATATATTACATATCAAATAAATATATACAATTTACACATATAAAATTTTTATTTTTATGTACTCAATAATCAAAGATTTTCAAAATATTTATTTTAAGAACATAAGGTTACTGTAAATTGGCCGGGATAAGGACAAAAATGCTTGAAGAGAGGATAAGGAGGGGAGGAGAGATGTACATATTTATTGTTATAATGTCTACTAAGTTACAACATAAATAATATAAATGTACATATATACCTAGTTTTTAAAACAGTCTGAATATTTTGTTGAAATAATAAAAAAAGTAATATGTTTTAATATAATATTATAATAAAATAATAAATAGTGTTTTCTATCAGTGCTACACAAAAGGAATATTAATAATACTTTTCACTTGTTTCCAAAATATGTTTTATTCCTGACTCCACGTTTTATTTCCTTTAAAGAAAAATATTTCTCTGAAAGTAGGTACAATGATGTTGTGCTGTAGTTGTTTTATTAAATTTCGGGATGAAAATGTTACCAGTTGTTCTAGGTCGCGTACTTGCGTTTTCTGGCGTAGAAACACTATTATTTATGTTGTCTTTATAGATTTAAAGCAAACATTTTTTTGTAATAACGATTTTATATCTAAAACCCAAAATTGTTTAAATAATTGGACAGTGGGTTGGACAACGGTTTTTTTTATATTACTTTTGAAATTATTTTTTTGTATTTTTTCGACGGGCACAATATTTGTTTTAAAAGCACCACCCTATCCGATTATTCCATACTGTAATATGTTTTTTTTTAAATATTTTATTTTATAAGGGAGTTGCTTTATTATTTACCTTGCTTATAATATTATACAAGGTTTATATGTTTTTTTTAAAAATGATTTTTTTGCAATTAAATTTCTTGAAATTTATTAACCCTTAGGAAGCGGCTGTAACATATGTTGCTATCCTACGTTCCATACTAGATTTCCTTCCGTTCAACGCGAACGTAAACAATGTTGTTATGCTGGCGTTCGGCGGTCGATAAAATCTTTAGCTTGATCCCTATGACGTTCCCACTCAGATAAGTGTATAGGATATTTCATGCTACTAATGCCATCTACGGTTTACCAACGAAAATTATATGTTTGTTTACTAAAAATCCAGATCTAAGAGATCACTTATTCGGGTCGCGAACCTAAGAAAACAGCTAATTAGTTTGAAATTCTGGCGGGTACAATTCGACCAATAGTGTCTCGCCGGGCTCTTCCCAGTAACTACGTCAGTGTAGCATAGTGCGCGGATAGAATATGCACAGCGGCGAATATTTTGATTTGCAATCTGTATACTTTCGAATTTGTGTAGGTCCCTAATTAAATTTAGTTAAATAAGTGACATTACAAATAATTTTATCATACTATTGTGTAGTGGTGGGTGTTTTTTGAAACAAACATTTCTTTATAATAATAAAAATACGTGTGTACTTTTATTCCATTTTTATTTATAATTTTTACCAGTGACCGGGTTTTGTCGTGACCGACATCGTCAAACTGATGGGAAACTAATTTTTTTTCTATGTTATATGCAAGTGCAAGCAGAAAAATTTGTGTTCGAAAAACTTTTGTTGGTGAACCGTTTTAAAAATTACGTTTTTATTAGTAAACAAAAAACGAAGTTTTAATAATTGTTAAATACATTTAGAGTATCGAAATTACGAACGATTGGTTAATTTAAAATTATATTTTTTCAATATTGTATTTATAATGACGTCACAAAATTTGGTTGACGAAGAAATTGCCGAAATAATTGGAGAATTGGACTCCGATTACGAAATATTTTCTGAGGATGACACAGAGGTAGGTGATCTTGATTCCGATATGGAAACAGAATCTGTTGAGGACCGTGTCGAAGAGAGGGGATAGTTAAATTCATGGAAATCTGGACCTTATATTCCCATAATACATGAATTTGATGATTTCCAATCGGGTATTACTGTCAACAGCCTCTCCAGTAATTCAATTGAATGTGATTTTTTTGAACATTTTTTAAACATTCAGATAATGAGCACTATAGTTTCAGAAATCAATAAATTTTATGTATATACATATACAAATAAAGAACAAGGGCCAAGTTCTCGCACACACAAATGGAAAGATATCACTGTTCCCGAATTATATCGTTTTTACGCACTGTCTATGGTGATGGCGAAATGTAAGCATTTATCTATTAAACAATACTGGCGTACCGATGACTTGTATTTTTATCCAATTTTCGGAAAAACAATGCCAAGGGATCGGTATCAGTTAATTTTACAAATGTTGCATTTCTCTGATCCAAATAGTCCCCTGTCTTCCGACAGATTAAACAAACTTAGGATATTAATAGACCATACGAGAAAAATGTTCAAAGAGACAATGGTTCCACACGAAAATTTATGCATAGATGAAAGCATGATAGCATTCAAAAGAAGATTATTGTTTAAGCAATATATTCCGTCAAAACGACACCGGTTTGGAATTAAATTATTTGTGTTGTGCGATGTGACAACCGGATATATTTTAGATTTTATCATCTACTGTGGAGAAGGAACGGACATAGTAGATGATCAAAATTTTGGAGTATCCGGAGCTGTAGTCACAACACTTTTAAAAGATTATATTGGAAAAGGGCACAAATTATGGTGTGATAATTGGTATTCAAGTCCGGTATTATTTAAATATCTTCATGCAAATAAAACTAATGCGTGTGGGACCGTAAGAAAAAATCGAAAAGGCTTACCACAATTTAGAAAATTGAAAAAAGGGGAAGTAGAAGCTAAAAATGATACTCCATTATTAGCCCTAAAATGGTGTGACAAGAGAGAGGTCCATATGTTGACAACAATGCACGATGACTCCATGGAGCCAACTGGAAAACTACATTATCGCACAGATGAGCCCATAATTAAACCGAAATGCATAATTAATTATAATAAATGTATGGGAACAGTGGATAAAGCTGATATGATGCTTAGTAACGTAACATGCATGAGGAAATCTTTAAAATGGTACAAAAAGGTATCATTTCATTTTATAGATTTGTATTTATTAAATTCTTTTTATTTATTTAAATCAGTAACCGGCAAAACAATATCATTTCCAGATTTTCAAGAAAATGTTACAACGCAACTATTAGCGAAATATAAAATACCAATTATAAGGACACCACATCCCACAGTTTCGACAAGCCGGACTCCACACAGATTTTTTCCAAGGGATATAATGGATCACATTCCCGAGTTGATTCCGCCGAACCCTAAAAAAAAAACGCCGCGAAGACGTTGTCATGTTTGTGCGAACACAAAATTAAAACCAAAAAAAACAAAATTAACTCGATACTTTTGCTCTCCATGTAATGTAGGATTATGTCTTAAATCCTGTTACAAAATATACCACACGCGTGCGAAATTTTAATTCCGTTCCATCAATAAACATCAATTTCACCCCATAAAATGTTATTATTAAGTGTTAAAGAACATGTCAAGTGTCGAAAACCATAAAATAATCAGTAAAACCGTTTTAATAAAAGCTTTCCAAGTGTCCTAGTACAAACGAAAAATACGTTTTGTTAAGTGGCGCAGTGTTCCAATATCACTGCTGTCCGGTATCATATGACATTCAAGATGGCGGTACAGTTTCAAGTGGTAAGTGATTTACTATGAATATTTTTTGTTCGCGTTATCTTCCTTAATTATGGGACTGTAATGTTTATTTTAGTTCTCCAAAATGTTCTTTAAACAGTTTAGGTCTTCTCAAGTTTGGTAATTAATTTATAAGTGCCTTATTCATAACATAATCATGAAGATAAATATTCGATCAAAAGTGGCCGCGTGAATGGTTTGGTGAGAGATTACAAGACCGTCGCCCCACAAAGGTTTTAAAACTGTTGAGATCAGGAAGGATATTACTAATGTGGGCCAATCAGGAACTTCTTAGCATTTGCTCATGTGGAGAGGAAACCACTTAAAACTCTTCAGGAGAAGCCGGCCTGTTGGCAGTAGTCAACGGGTCTTCCGTTCCACTAGAGGAGTGTTCGGCATTTTGTTCCCTACTTTGGATTATTTTACCTATTGCCTACACTATATTGACCATATTGTATTATGGATTGGGCTTATGTAAAGTAAATTGATTTATCAATATGTATCCTTGTTGGGTGAACCCGTGTAAGTTGGATTCCGGTCATCTTGCAATAACGGAACACTTTATAGACGCAACGATTTTCGCCTTCGAACTAAAGATTTTGCATAAACCTAGAAATTATAGAGCATGAATAATAAAAGAGGTAATTGAAATACCCAAACACCCAAATAACATAAACAAAGACGGCGCGCGGCGGTTTAAAATTAAACTTTTCGTGGTTCCTGGCTACGCACTAAAAATGACACTGAATGTGCCTACTGCCGACTGCGACACGGTACAAATTACTTGTACGTGGGCACATGTTTTTTTCTACAAAACACACAGCCATATCTTTTTACGTTATTATTTCATAGACTGTTTGTTTCTGTAAAATAAATAAATAAATAAATAGTATTCCCATCCGAATTATACTTAAGTATAACTTCATGCTAAGTTTATGAGTAAGGCCCTGGGTGTTTTAAATATGTCCATTGAACATTTTTAATCCTTTCAATGTAAGTTATGTATTTTGGACTCCACACAACTGTTTCAAACTCCAAATTACTGCGTACAAAGGTTTGTTTATAGCACTTGACCGTCTAAGCAGACACTTTTCTACGTTAATATTAGTTTTTTTTTCTCCATACCTGTCATAAGCAACTTACGAAATTATAATTGAACTTAGTTATGTACAAAATAGCCAGTCCACAATTTCGGAAAAATGAGATATTGATGTTATCGGGTGCAGTAAGGTCGATTCTATGTTCTGCTAAAAACAGCCAGACCGCTTTCATATAAAAAACTGTATTAATCACCTCCGAAAAAAAGGTGTCGATCACAAAAACGGCATTTCTCAATTTGCAGAAAACACCCACAAAACTAGAAAAATCTTATGGTACTTTAAAAAAATATTATACTAGTCAAATACACAATAAGATTCTTGTTTGTAATATATAAAAAAACTTATGTATTCATTGTTTATCGTTTGTTAAAGTCAAAAACATTCAAACTATTGTGTAGATTTTATAATTCACTCTTTTCACAAAATGACTATTATCTCAGTTTCACTTTTCTATGGCTGGCTGCTTTCTGTATAACTACGTTCAATTATACTCAAAAATCAATTTGACCTGTGTAAAACTCATGCGAACATTACCAGCATCTATTACATGACGCACTAATACGAAAATACTCGTTAAAATAGGAAAATTATTACATCTTTTGTAATCACCAATGATGCATAATAAACATGTTTTTAAATTGCCAGTACTATTCATCAATCAGTAAATAATAAATGATTAATAATACGTAATTACTAGTTACTTAATTTTCCGAGTACCTTAATGACTGATCAAAATTATGACCATATGCATTTTAGTAAGGTTTAAAACGATATTACAGGTGTATTTATTCATTGAATCATACAAGTGTAATTAAGTATAATGATAATCAAAATTCCGCATTATTGTGCACATTTGACTATTACATGACAGCAAGGGCGAATCGTCAAAATAAGCTAAATACTACTGTAAAGCGACGGCTTAAACTTTATAAATAATAAATACACCATATTTATTAAATAAAGGAAATATGGACACAACCAGGAGAGAGTGGGAAGGAAAATAGGGAAATTTATAAGGAGTGGTGAAGGATGATTGAAGGAAAGTAGGAGAGGAAAATTGCATTTGATTTAATGATTAAGAGCTAGAAAAGAGACAAAACGTATTTGATCTGTTATTCTGAATCAAGCCTATTAGTTCTCTTCTGTACCTGTTATATGGATTGTTAAATATATCAAGACTATTGAAATGTTTGTTTAATGCTTCACATATACGAGGGATGGTAGAATATTTCCCATGATTAGTTTTAATATTACGAATATAGAAAATATCAGACAGTCTAGTTAGTCTGGAGGGGACTAAAGTAAATTGATTAGTTCTGAGGAATCAAATTTATTATTTATAATTTTGTAAAGCAGGATCTGATCAAAAATATCTCTTCTGTGTGCTAATGAAATTTTTAACAAGCTATATAATTTGGAAAATGCCAATGAAATGTGTATTCTACTTGGTTCAGGATTTTTAATAACACTCTCGATTCTATTAATATTTTATTTATAAACAGCGGACCCGATAGCAGTGCAGTGTTATATATAACAAGCGAATGAAGATGATAAAATAACGCTTCAACCAATTTGGCGAAGGCATTTTTTTCATTTTGTATTGTTGGTAGAGGTATCTTTAAATACATTTTCTCACGGTGTCAAGAGTGGCAAAATAAAGCGCTTGTAGTCTCGTACCTCCCGCTAAATTTAATCTTATCCTAGGAAAAAATAATAAAATAGATGTGTTTAACTACGGAGAGACCGTTATGTTAATAGAACCAACATTCTTTACAAGTGGCCCCGAGGTAAAAGTTTGTATTCTTGCAAAAATATCAGAAATTGTTATGGCGTTTCTTTGAAGTTATTAATAAAAGGAACGAGTTATTATTTAATAACGGTTATTCTACACGATGTGAGAGTTATATTATAAGAATTTCAAGGAACTTGCGCTTAATTTTCAAAATCGTAATCTGTACACGACGATCGTTTAATTTTTACCAAACCAAAATGTCTCAAAGGAGAAAAAAAATGTTTTTTTTGTTGTTTTTAAATTTGTAATTTTTTACTCCAGCAAAAACGGTCATTTCATTAGCCACGCCCCTAATACGTCACGATTCGTGTTCATTTGTTCCTGACTAATCAAATTTGTTTAGAACATCCTCAAATTTGTTTAGAACATCTTGATTTAATAAATATTAATGTACCAACATGTAGAACGAGACAAAATATTATTGTCACCCTTCTCAAACCAACTATCATTGTCACTCACCTATACCGCGTATACACAGACTAGGAAATGAATGTACCTCTCATATCGACATTTTTAACCCGAGTCACTGTGAATTCAAATCATTTCTCTATAAATACTTTATTATGTTCTATAGTTACTATTAACAATTAATTTGCAAAAGCTACTTATGCTAATGATCTGCCGTTCACTCATTTCATGTTCATAATATATCGTCTTTATTTACATCTTTTGTATGCTGACATACAAGTAAATGTATTTATTTTTTAATATGTTTTTTTTTATTTTTCTATTTTTATATCCGTGTTTTAATATTGTTTTTTTATTTTTGTATATTTGTATATTTATTTATTTACACCTTTTATCAAAATTACAATTTTACGTTCACTTTGCCCAGCTGACAAGGGTACATACCCCGTTCCAAGCTAGGCAATTACATTCTAATATATGAGCAAATTAATAGAAAGCACAGACTAATAAAATATAAACTTAAGCTAGGGTTTCCTAGGACAGCGGTGCCCGTATCTTAACGGCCGTAGTGAACGGTGATGCGGTGGGAAGCCGTCGTAACGTCGTCTAGAGAGTGGTTTCCTAGGGAAACGGTGTTAAATGGTGTTGATAACACCGTTTTCCTAGGAAACCACACTCTAGTCATCGTTACGACGGCTGTCCACCGCATCACCGTTCACTACGGCCGTTAAAATACGGGCACCGCTGTCCTAGGAAACCCTAGCTTTACTCGTATACAAATTTTGATACATATACATACACACATACACATATATACACATTTATATATACACACATATATACACATGTACATACACACACACGTACATACACCCATGCGCATACACATACATACATTCATAAAACATATACAATTTATTTATAATGCGACTTCATGGTTGCCATCTGTATATATATATATTTTAATTATTCTTTATTTTCATATTTAATTTCGACATCCAGTAAGAATCTCCAATCCGTGGCATGCATTAACTTTTCTGACTCTCTACGACCAATGTCATGAAAGAGCGAGGTCAACACCTTCCGCAACTTGACAACACTCCCGTCTTTCCACGATTCTGGCAAAGGGTTATGGACCTTTTTGCCTACGTAATAGTGTTGTCTCGATGCCAGAACAGTGTTGACCCCTTCATTTAGTATCAGATCCCTATTAGTGTATTTTGTATTATGGTTGTGGTTGACGCTTGGGTAAATGTCTCTATTTATGTGTGTAACCACTACCGTTCTCAATATATTCTGTTGAATAATATTCAGTACTCTGAAGTCTTTATCTAACTGAACTCATAATATTATTTTAATTTATACTTTAAAAGGCACTTGTTCCGCATAATTGATTAACAAAATAGATTAAAAATGAATTTCGTTCATGGGATTCGTTTTTTGCTTGTCTTGAAATAACAACAAATACCTCTGACGTACAGAATTTATTCAAAAACGCGTATTACTAGTTCCATTGAAGTATCTTTTTTTAATTGTTTTTTTTTTGCAAACGTTTTCTGAACTAAAAAAAACATATTTTATTTTATTGTTTGGTTTTTAAACTATTGCCATCTGGCAATAAGCTCATCAATGAACAAAAACTTAAATGAAAAAGATATCTTAGTTTTCAAGCTTTCGGTTGGAGGGTTTCTGAGATCTTGATTGATTAAATTTAAATCTTGATTAATTCTGGGTAAAATAAATTTTCTCTGCGGATGTAGACACCGAAGTAGGTTGGACATCTTGAAATTGAACGAAACAACATTCCTTGCTTGTGTTCGCTAAAACCAGCATATTATTATGTGTGCATCTGTACGTTCTCTGTATACATGGGTGTATAATATTGTAAAAATAATAAAAATGCGTTTTTTACGATTTACTCAAATCATTAAATTTTTCTTCGATAGCGAACTCATTTTTTTTTTAATCAATGTAGTTAGTCTATATTATAAAACATTTAATACATTTTTTTTAAGTCAATATTTGTATAAAAATAAAAATAACTATTTATTTACAAACATAAAAGAGTATGATATCAACATTTTGTATAAGGAATTATTGCACATCAGCCATTTGACTTTTTTTTAAAGGCTCAGATAAAAGGTACCTAAAGAAATCACACGATTTTGCCATTTTAAAACGTTGGTCTATTAAAGTTCATAAAACTAGTATTGAAAAAAATGAAATTATCATTTTGTAGGATATTTAAGATAAAACGTATAATTTCTTAAATCCGTAATAATTGTTTAAATATATATATATATATATATATATATACTTTAGTTCAACCCCTTTTATATGGAATCATGTTGTTTTTTTTAATTTATGAAGAATATTTTGGTTTTAAATATTGCATTTCTAAGGCACGTTTTTAATAAAATTTGAATGGTCATATCGGCCTTAAAAATAGTATCCTAATGTTTATTTTTTATTGCGCCTTTTTGAAAGTACGGTTTTTTAAAATGGTAAAATTGAATGATTTCCTGTCTATTTATCAGACAATTGCCTTACTAATTTACGTTTTCTTTTGAGATTCGTTTAGGTATTTTAAAAATAATTTTCATTGATTTTTTTTTAGAAAAATAATAACATTCAAACAACGGATTCTCTTTAAAAATTAATTGAAAATCAATTTCGTTGAATGCAACTTTCACCCTTAAACGAATACACCCGTTTCTCGAAACACAAATACATTTCCTTTGTACGAAATTATTAACACCGGTTCCGAAAGCCTAAATTCCATCGAAAACGCTTCTACGAATTGTTTCAATGTATTCGTGCATCGTCAAGCCAAAACAGACCTTAAAACTGTCGCCAAAAACGAAACTTAGGACGGTTTTCCGTTCTCGCTGCTAATGCTGGCTCAAATATTCACGAAAGTGGACAGAACGATTTGTGAGGGTCATTCTTTTGTTTCAAAGTCATTCGAACTTCAAGACGGGGTTCGTATGAGTTTGGAACAAAAGAATGACGAACGAAAATGAAATTCGAAAACGGTATTTAGAATCTATTGTAATGTTCTAAAGATGCAATTCAAAGAAAGTATTTATTCGTTTGAAATGAAATGTGTAGAAAGTTTATGAATATTAATTTATTGATGATATTAGCTTAGATGACCGTGGTACATGAGGTCACTCTCAAACAATATCGTAGATATTTGAAGTAATTAGAACTCACACGAGAGGTCAAGTTACTGCAGGACATTGTTAAAATAAACCAAAGTAGGAATAAAAATGTCGAAAACACTTGTAGTGGAAAGGAAGGCCTGTCGATGACTGTCTACAGGCCGGCTTCTTCTGAAGAGTTTTAAGTGGTTTCCTCTTCACTAGAGCAAATAGAAGTTCCTGATTGGCCAACCATAGAAAATCCCTACTGAGCCAAACACTTACAAAATAGAAGTCTATTATAAGCAGAAAAATCCGCTCATGAATTATAAACCTTGTACATTAAAAGCAAGGTAAATAATAAAATCAAATTCCATATAAAAAATGCATATGACCACTTTCTGACTTTTTTGTGTCTACCGGTTTCGAGACGTACCCGTCTCTTCGTACGGACACTAATTACACTAACCTGCTGACAAGCCGGTTTCACGGTTAGTGGGTTTTATTATTTTTCCTTTTATATTTTTCCGGTTTATGTTTACCTTCTTAAATAAAAAATAAAATAAAAAACCTTCAAATCCCACTAATATATAAAAAAAACCACTATGCTGAACTATTGAAAGTTACCAACGTACACTAATCCTATTGAAAAAAAAACTTATATAATAGAACAAAAAATGTGATTAAATAAAGATTATTTAACATAAAAATTCAATAAAAATTTGCCATAACATTTTTTTACAAAACCCCTTAAAACTAATACATTTGTAAAAATAATAAAGCAAAGATATTTTTAAACAATTTTGCTTCCGAAAAAAAATCATTATATATAAATCAATAATATATTATTTTTTTTTAATGTAAATTTATCAAGAGTTTATATTTTGTGGTGATATAGCATGAAGGTAAGATAATCAATCTTACGTTCCGGGTGCTAGTCCAGGGACTATGAAATATTCTAGTGTAAAAACACTTTAAATAAATATTTCACATCAAACATGTCGGGAATAGAACCCGAGGCTTCTTGCATGGTAGGCAAATGCACTGACCACTACACCACGAGGCCGACTATATATTTAAAAGGAATAACTCGCTAAGCCTCTATTTAGAGGCTTGTTGGCAGGTGAGATATGATGATAGATCATTTGAATCCACAGAGACTCGAGTTAAAAATGTCGATATGCGAGGTACATTCATTTCCTAGTCTGTGTATACGCGATATAGGTGAGCGACAAAGATAGTTGGCTTGAAAAGGGTGACAATAATATGGAGTATTTTGTCCAGTTCTATACGTTGGTATATTAATATTTATTAAATCCAGGAGTTCTAAACAATTTTGAGGATGTTCTTAACAAGTTTGAATGCTCCGGAACAAATAAACATGAAGCCGGCAGAGAGATAGATGGAAGATAGATAGGGATGTGGATGGAAGTAATAAAAATTACACTAAAACACCCAAACTAATTGAGAAACAATATTTCTTGGATTTTTTCTTTCAACTGGAGGGAATCGAACCCGCGACGCTAGTTTTACAGTTGGCCGTCTAACCAACTGCGCCACGGCGTCTGTCTGTTATTGGCTTAGGCCGAATTTATAATAAATAAAATCATTTCCTAGTAAAATAAATAAAACAACTTTGTTTTTAACCACCATTTTTTATTTTCCACCGACCGGTTTCAAAGCAAACAAGCTTCTTCGTCAAGGTTTACGTAACTAATGAATTGAATCCTTTTTTATTTATATCATGTTCACTAAATACTACACGTGGACCCAATAAATCTAGTAGTCTTTTCCTTACACGGGTTGTAATTTGATGTCAATATTTTCGAAGTTCGACAGGAGAGGACTAAAAGAAACATTGTTTATTCGGTTATTAATTATTGTTTTCTTATTATAAATCGCTTTTTTAATTTCTACGATTTCTAAGTAGTCTAATTTTAATATTTTATTTTCAACATGAAGTACTTTTAACCCAGTGTCTTTATTGAAGTTATGATTATTTTCTATCAGATGATTTGCGAATTCAGAAAAATTATTATTATATAAGTATCTTAAGTGTTCTTTTACTCTAATATTAAAGTTTTTTTAGTTTTTCCAACGTAGATTGAATCGCAATATTTACAATTTAATTGGTATATCCCAGATTTATTATATTTATGGACTTTGTCTTTGTGATTTTTTAACAATGTTCCTATATTATTAGTTGCGTAGAAAGCCGGTTTTATATTTGATGGTAGTGAATCAGATAATTGTTTTCAAAAAATGTCATTTATAAAAAGAATCCGCCTCTCTTGTTAACCTTAAGGTGGGTTTGCTTTAATTACTGTGTTAGTCTTCTCCTGTCTAACTTTGAAAATAATGATATCAAATTACTACCCGTAAAAGGAAAAAACCACTTGGTTTATTGGGTCCACGTGTAAAATTTAGTGAACATGATTAAAATAAAAAAAGGAATCAATCCATTAGTTACGTAAACCTTGACGAAGAAGCTTGTTTGCTTTGAAACCGGTCGGTGGAAAATAAAAATTAGTTGTTAAAAACAAAGCTGTTTTATTTATTTTATTATGATGAATAATCACAAAGTTAGTGCTTCAAATATAAACTTCATATTTAAAATCATTTCCTTCTCGATTCCTCTTAAAGACTTCTCCCTGATTTTTAGCCATCGCGTCGTAATTACGCTTCCACAATTTGATTCACGTACATAACTGTATTCATCATTCCGCCTAGACCCAGGACAATATACTCTGTACTATAATGTGTGCTTCGAAATATTTCACGTTCTCACTGGGTAAAATTGACCCCGATCTTCAACGATGTCACGGAAGACACGGCCTTAACAATTTCGGAACAAGTATTGGTAATTGATGACGGCGGGCCCGCACCGGGCGATGCAGCTGCAAATATTTATGTAGGCGAATACTGCTTTACTTTACTTTCTTCGAGGCTCATTACGTTGAAAGTTGAACGCGGAGCATGCAGACAGACGCAGACGTCTCCATTCAACGAGCGACTTACATTTTTCCTCGCGTGATGAGAACGCGGCTTGAGGTCGACGTTTTTGCTAGCAAGGGCGGAATGCGACCTACAATATTTTAAGTATGGCCAAATGTTTGTAGACAAGGCTCTGGATCAAAATTTATTGCAACAGAGAGAAAAAATATTAAATTGTAACAGAGACGAAAAACATTTAATAAAAGCGATTTAATTTTTTAAATTTTTATTTATTGGTTTATTTTTCCATACATATATTTACATAGAATTTTAATTGCAAAAAATACATTTTAAAATTAGGCTATGATATAAAATGGAAAAAATGCCAACAAAAACTTCAGCGTCTGAGCGTGGGCCATTCATTTTTTAATTATCTATGAGTTTATAGCATATATATGACCATGAAAAGAAAAGAAAAGGAAAAGAAAAGAAAAGAAAAAATTAACATATGCTGATAATACGAAAACAGGATTTATTTGCAGTACGCATTTTATTTTTAATTTTGTAAGTAACTTAAAATTCTTAAGTAAATTAACATTGTAAGTAACTTAAATTATTTTATTTATTTATTCCTTGAGGTTAAATCCGTTTAATCCGTGTAATCCATTCAATCATATGTTTTACGTGAACTGACAAGTAACTACTATCTAGTAAAGTATATTAAAATACCTCTACAAAATGGCGACCCCGACGTGATCAATTTTGTAGAGGTATTTTATAATACTCTACTAGATAGTAGCTATCTGTTGGCTCATATAAAACATACAAGTGAATGGTTTTACTGTGGTTTTACAGTGACAGTGATAGGGGATGCATGCACGAATGTAAAATGACTGGCGTATTTATGATTTTAAATTATTTTGCTATAACAGGGTTAAATTATATTCAAATATAGGAGTTGTTTTGGACTTAACTGACATGCGACGAGCATATAGATAATAAAGTAAATAAATCACTGAAATTACTTGGCTTCATTAACGGAATATCCTTTTATTTTACTAATGTCCGTACTATAAAAACTCTTTATTGCTTAACTGTTCGCCTTCTTCTAGAATATGCCTCCGTGGTCTGGTCTCCATTCTATGTCAATCACATAAATCACATTAAATCAGTCCTACATCACTTGCTTCGAAAAGTAGCGTAGATGCTTGGACTAGAGAGAGGTAATTATTCGTATGCTCTAGAGTCAATATTAAATATTTATAGTCTACAAAATCATAAAACTAATATTGACTCCATATATATGATTGGCATACTAAATGGTATAATCGATGTTCCATCATTACTGGGACAAATAAAATTCCATACTGTTCATCGATCAGCATAGAACAAACTATGGCCTTAATTCTCCGATGAACCGTCTTTGTCGCATTGTTAATTCAAGACAAGATCTGGACTTTTTTGGTTAAAGTTTACATCGATTTAAACGAGCACTTAATAAATAGTCCAGATCTTGCCTTGATGTCATTTATGTTTATCAATGCTTCTTTTCTAATGTTTTTAATTATTCTCATATTGTAACTCTATAAATTGTATAAATGGACAACGTCCGACAAATAAATAAATATTTTTTATAAGTTATAGAAAATGAATGATTAAAAAGTATGTCTCCATGTTTTTCTTTCAAATGTCTGAATTTAAGAATATTCCATCTTTTGCTTTTGGTAACACGATGTTACATCACCACGAGCGACGGAATTATTTACCACAGTCTTTTAAGAGTTACCAACAATATTTCTATATTTGAATAATATTTTTTCATATTTAAAGCTTAGACACCTCTTACTGACAATTTTGTTTGATACTAATTGTAAGCCTCTGATATTTTTGAAAAATACCAAGCTCATAAGAAATGCAAACAAGCAATATTATTTATTCTGTTAAAAATTTGCCACTTAAACCAACCAATGCCAGGTCATAAGCCCTGTAAATGCCTAGACTTCCATATTCCCTTATTTAAGGTATTCTCCATCTCTGATGTAATTTGTTAATTAAAAAAATAAAATTTAATAATTTTTCTCTGCATCTATTTTTGCTTTTCTTTTTCTGATTTTACACTTACTCATATTTACAAAAAAACCTGAATGTAATTTTCTATTTTTATTTTTTGTGTATTTTTTTTATCTGCATCAACACCATATATTTCATAATGTATTTTAGATTTAGTCTACCCACGCACAGACCATGCCTATGTGGGGTTTTTTGTTTTTATAAATAAATTCATATATTATGTAATAAAAGTGCAACTAATTTAAACAAAAAAATGTAAATGAAATAAACTGTTTGAAAGAATTTACTCAAGTTTATAGGTAACTATTCTTTAATTGTTTTTAAATGATCAATAATCCGTAACTAATTAAGGCAATTTGATGGATTTCAACCCTGAAAGAAGACAACCCTGAAGAAATTCAGCCTGTCTACAAACATTTGGACAATTGAACATACTCAAAACATTGCTGACTGTTTAATTATTTAATCAATCGTTTTCACGCGAATTAATCTGGCGAAAATCGCCATCAGAGGCATTTTTTGTGCGGGTTTAATTAAGTATACAACTTAATAAAATACCACCTTATAGCGATGTACAGTAAAAGTTAACAGTTCATGTTACTTTTTTATCGGCTTGGTACAATTTCTTTGCGATTTCTACTTTCGCTGCTCGAAAATCTTCTGAATTCAATTGCATTCTGCATTAAATACATATACACTTAATGATTTTATCTGTATTTAATTTATGAAGGCTTTAGCCAGTTACGAAAGTGAAAATTAAACCAACTTACATATTTAAAAATGATAAAAACTCACGCAAGTGCATTATACTTCTGTAGTGTAATTCCTAAACTGCGCCGACATTTATTTTCTAAAAAAATTAATAGATCAAGTCAAATATTGAATACATTGTTTGAAATCCCTTATTGTGAATCCAGACTCAATTAAAGACACTCATTTTTCATGGCTCCAAAACTGTTCAATGCATTTTATAAGGACAATAGAGATAAATTATTCGATTAAAATTTTTGTCGAAATTATGTATAAAATTTAAATGGCTTCTTCTTTTAATTAACATAATATACTTTTATTACATATTCTCATTTTTAGCGATGAAAAAATTGTATTCTAATATTAACCCCTTATTTTTAACTCTTTTATATCTATCGTATTCTTCCAGTAGACTTTTTTTCAATTTAAAATAAAATGTACTCGTATACCCACACCATGCCTTTGTGGGATTTTTTTCTTGTTAACATGTTTTAGTTTTTTTTGTATTTGCAACTTATTTACGCCTATTTTAAAATAAAAAGAAAATAAAAATACTGAAAAAAAAAATCAAATCAAAATTAAAAACATTATTTTTTTTAAATTCAAGAGAAACTAGTGGCGTTTATTTTTATAATACTTTTTAATTTAATGTCTTTATTATACACGATCTCCTTCGAAAACTTTTGCACTTAAAAACTCCTACATAAAAATACAACGTAGTATTACGACACTAAAATAATGCACTTCAACCTTTCCGATGGTTTAGAAAAATTGATGCATTCATTTGGATTTCAAAACGCCTACGACTATTTACGCAATTATCTTTCACTACGCAGTCAAGTGATACATATATAGATTCTTCAAAATGTCACTTTGACAGTTGAGAAAGCGACAGATGCATTTGAGATCAGAATGTTATTAATTACAGTGCAAATTAATCCACATGTCGTAGGTGCAATAACACTTCAATCAAAAGTGTTTTCCTAGTTAAGTCCCCTTCTAGCCGCTAATTCAAATAGTTTTTTAAGCGTTAATACCTACAAAGGTAGATACAATGCAAAAACCCCACTTTTAGGAAAATAAATATCTTAATAACATCATAAACGAAATCTTATTATATTAATTTATTTATTAAAAAAATTAAAAATATAAAAATTTGCGTTTTTATGATTTACTCAAATATTTCGTTTTGAGGGCCATTTTCAACGAGTTGT
The DNA here is from genome assembly GCF_059751315.1 of Micrasema longulum. Lineage (NCBI taxonomy): Eukaryota > Metazoa > Arthropoda > Insecta > Trichoptera > Brachycentridae > Micrasema > Micrasema longulum. The sequence continues at coordinate 77,094 of NW_028279949.1, read as the reverse complement.
ACATAACTCACTATTAGAAAATGGAATCAAGTTGGGGTAGAGTGGGATTCGAACCACAGACTTTTGGTCCGTGAGTCCGAGACACTAGCAACAGGACCACAACCCGATTATTTATACCCCCCTACCTCTTTTTTAAGATATTTTTCCAAAAAATCAAACGATTTCATAACTTATTCATTGCATGAAAAGGTTACCTACTAAAAAGCATGGCATGTCGGTTTTATATTTTTGTGAACGACGCTGGTTAAGATGTATAGTGGGTTTTGCATAGTACGTCGTACCGGTAGACATAGAAAAGTCGGTAAGTGGTTATATAAATATTTTTATTAAAATTTAATGAAATTTAATTAGATTAACAAAAATAATGGGATCGAAATCACTTTTTTTAATTTGTTGCAACAGAGAAAAATCATTTTTGAGAAGGGAATATGGAAGTCTAGGCATTTACAGGGCTTATGACTTGTCATTGGTTGGTTTAAGTGGCCACTTTGCCAAAACGGCCAGCTAATGACAGGTCATAAGCCCTGTAAATGCCTAGACTTCCATATTCCCTTTTCAAAAATGATTTCTCTCTGTTGCAACAAATTTGAAAAAATATTTCAATACCATTATTTTTAAATGTAATGTAAATATTTGTAAATGCCTAGACTTCTCAAAAAGTTTTTCCTCTCTGTTGCAACAAATTTGAACATGAATAACTTACTAGGGAGGAAATCCTGCCAGTCTGCAAGTATTTAGACATACTCAAAGCATTGTTGTATTGAAATCAGATTAATTATACATGTATGGTGTATATTCAAAATGCATTAAAAAATATTTTGATAGTGATGCAAGAAAATAATCAAATAGATTGGGCTCATTTTTACAAAAACACGAAAAATATTATTTATATATTTTTTTGTTTTTAGTATAAAACTTTATTATAATAAGTATTTTAAGAGTTAAAAATTTAAACTGATTTTTCTCGTTATAGAATGCATTTATAGTTTTTTTGGCAGACAATAATTATCAGGAATTTTAAAAGTTTCTAACAACAAATATGGGATTTTTTAATTAAAACTTTTCTTTCTTACTAAGATATATATTTTTTGTATTTATTTCAATCCTGTATAATAATAATTACAAGTCTGAAAATGCCTGTTAGAGAATGAAAGTGCTAATTGATAAAATACATTTGTGAAAGTGTACCAACGATTTCAATTTATAACTCATATGAAAACGTAAGTTATTACCCAATATTTTTTAATGCACAACTTCCTCACTAAAGCTCTGTCAGTTGAAACTCCGAAACGTGTTTTTCTAAAATATTCATTTACTATATTGAAAAGTAATCAATTAAAGTGTTTGTTTAATTTTATGGAGTGAAAAATTTCTAACACAATAAACAATATGGCCAGTCAGCATTTCTTATGAGCATGTTATTTTACAAACATATCAGAGGCTAACAATGGAATCAAACAAAATCGTGGTTCAGAGGTGTCTAAGCTTGAAACACAAAAATAACTGACAGATTTACAAGAGTATATTTTTTTAAATACCATATTATGCGGACGATAAGACATATATTTACATTTTTGGTTGAATTTTTACAGTAAAAAAAGTGCGGCTTATGGCCTGAAAAATATTGTAAAATTGAATTCAAAAACTGCACTCTCTACATTTGTCTTTTTTTAACGAGTTGGAATAAATAGTTTTTTAAGGCAATAAAATCCAGATAAATACAAATAAAAATATTGAGTTTATTCAAATTAAAGTAACACATACATAATAAATCAATACAGAAACAATCTGTGTTATAACCACTTTCTTAATTAAAACATAGTAATATTGAGTTTTTATTCAATAAAATACACACGATTACAATTTTAATACATTATACAAAGAAAATGAAGTAATAATTATATTTGCCTAGATAAACTATTAAATAATAGTTTGTTTTCGGGTGCTCAGACATTAGTTTCAATGAAGAATCAAATGAAAGAGAACAGCGAAATATTATACACATGTAAAATAATTATCGATTATTTTGTTTTTGATGCTTTGAAAAATAAAACATATTATTATGCAGACGGAATAGAAAAAACTCAAAAATACTAGATAAAATGTTTCAAAATATATTTTACAAAGTAGGAAAATAGAGAATAATAAAATAATTAAAATTTAAGAATAGTCATTTTCTTTAATAAAGTTTAACCTAAGAAAAAAATATATACCTGCATAAATAGTGGAAAAGAGTAATATTTATAATACATAATATTTTAAAAATAATGATATTGTCAGACAGTAAATAAATGTAAAGCACATTAAAAATGTTAAAAATGCACTTGTCAAATTGATTGCACCCAATTATGTATACAATCAGAGAAATAATACTCCATTTCATATATTTTTATTGAAATTTTCAGCTTATAAACAATTACTTGTAAAACATTTAAGTGTGGAATCAATATTTTAATTATGTTCTTTCTAAGTAAGCATTGAAAAAGTTGTTACTGTATATACTCCACTATAAATACTTATGGATGTATGTAATGTAAAAGGTACTTGTACCATTAATTCTTGAAAAAATACAATAAAAATAAATAAATTTTTGTATAATAAATCAAATGTTTTACCAGTGAAGGGTATTTTATGGAGCAAAATTATTATCCAACAGATGTACAACTTGATGTTTAAAAATAAACTAGAACACAGCTATCTAACAAGATTATAACATCTGTTGATGGCCTTGTTGTAACAAAATTTAAAAATAATTATGGACAACGTACGTTGGATTGTATTGTTTTAAAAATATTTAATATGTTGCCACTTGACATGAAAACATGTCATTGTAAAAATAAAATTGTGTTTTTATTACGTAAGTGGTTAGTAGACAGAACGTTCCTATATTGATTTATTATTTAGGTAAAACATTTTCTCTCATTGAGTACATTTTTGTTATTTTCTTAGCTTGACATTTTCTTTTGTTTTTTTCTTATTTTTTTTTAACATTTTTTAGATCCTTACTTTAATAGGTAATTTTAATTTTTTTATTATTTTTATTTTTTCTGTAGATATGAATTGAAATTTTCGATTTACTTTGTTTTATTTTTTATCTTGTTTTGATCACATTTATGAGCACACACTATTTATATATGTGTTTGTATTTTTTTCTTATATTCAAAATATATTCAAGTCAATTGCTTTCCTTTTATTTTATTTGTATTATTTTACTCTTTTGTATTACATTAAAAAAAAAATCTTCAAACTATATTTTCATATTTATTATTTTATACGTATACTCATATACGTCTGTACTCTTTTTATTTAATTATTAATAAAAACTAATGTTTGAAAAACGATTATTGAATAGTTTTTCGGGACAAAATATATTTTAATAGTTTGTTTTCTTTATAATGTATTAATATTGTAAAAATGTGTATATTTGATTAAATAAAGACTATGATAAAATAAAAAAAAGGACATTCAAACGCATTGAAGACAAACGTCTTTACTAAGAAAAAGTGCTTTTATACATGAAATAATATTAGTAAACCAAAGATTTTAAACCACTGTCACTGCAATGAATAATATGAGTGGCTTAAGAATTCCACTCGAAGCCCAAGTTATTAAACTTATACCTACTTTAGTTGATTTCAAATATTTATTATTTGTAATTGAATGGTATTTTCATACAAAAACATATAATAACGTGCGCGTATTGTAAAATAATACAGAATAGTGACCTTTAAAAATACATGTATTTTATTTTACATTCACTGCTATTTTGTTTCCGTTTTTTTGTGTTCATATTTAAGCGCGTTATTTTAAAATAATGGTTATTGGATAATCAAAAATATACTCAGTATCAGTCAAGCGAAAATAAATAAATTAGTAAATAATTCTGGGCTATTCCAAAAAAGTAACATTAAAAAAATGATCAAAATGGACAAAATGAGTTGCACAAACATGGGTAAAACAAAGCATTGTGTCATAGAGAAACATTTATTTTTAAAGTAATAATGGTCTATGAAATACTGTCCAGTAAAAAAAAATTGTTGCAAATTATTAGTAGGATAAAAAATACTTTTTAATTTGTAATTTTGAATTCCCGCAAAAACGGTCATTCCATTGGCCACGCCCTTAATACGTCACGATTCATGTTTATTTGTTCCTTGGCATTGAAATTTCTGTAGAACTATTTCACAAATCTCAACGTCACAACAACCAAGGCTAAACGCGTCGCGTTTTTCAACGAACGTATTTTTATTGATTTTTTTTTTACATTTATGTATGAAAACATATTATCCACAAAATCCATATTGATTTTGAAAATACAATTAGTTTTTTTAAATCCACTTCATATATATTTATCGGTATTCGTAGTATGTGATATTTCTCTATTGCGCTCATTTTTACGAAAACTTTTTAAACATTTTTTTACACTAATTTGGATTATTTTCATGTGTTCATAGAAAAAGATGGATTTCACGCTTTAGGGAGTTATTAAGATTTTAATTTATTGCAACAGATAAGAAAAACATTTTTGAGAAGGGTTTATGAAGTCTAGGCATTTACAAGCAGTTCATATCGATAATTTAACAGCATTGAAATTTCGCTTAAAACGTACTGTAGTAATGAAATATTTACAACCAAAATATTCCCAACATTTTACAACCGAGGTGAAGAACATTTTAGCGAAAGGAATATAGAAATTTAAGCATGAACAAGGCTTATGACCTATCATTGACTGATTTAAGTGGCCCCTTTACACACTTTATAACATTCTCCATTCTGCCTATATTTGAACATCCATATTCATAAATGTTGATGTTTGTGAAGTTAAAGAAATAAATAATTAAATATTTGTTTGCATAATTGAGAAAAAATAAAATAAATTATCACAATTAAATTTATTTCAACAGAGAGGAAAAACATTTTTGAGAAGGGAATATGGAAGCCTAGGCATTTACAGGGCTTATGACCTGTCATTGGCTGATTTAAGTGGCCACTTAACACACTGGGTAACATTCACCATTCTGCCCATGTTAGAGCATCCAATAAATAAATTTAAATTTAAATATGAATAACTCCCTCGGGAGGTAATCTAGCCAGTCTGCAAGCATTTGGACATACTCAAACATTGTTAAATTAACATTTATTATGTTGTCCCTTTGGCGGTCTTAGTATTTGCAGCCATCGTTTGAACAGGGGTGAATAATTTTACCCTGCAGTGGCTTCAAGAAGCGTGTTGTTGGAGCTTTTCAGGCGTTCCCATAGTCTCCAGGGTTTTGGGCGAAGTAGGGCAGCAAAGGAACCTGTCCAGTTGAAAACGTTTCGGAGGCACAGCACTACCTACCCAGTCCAGATAATTGTCCAGATGCATCGTCATAGATTTAATGACTCTTGGAAGGTATTCGAAGTTGCCCTGCCAATCGATTCGTCATTATTTAAAAACAATTGTCACAGGAGAATTTAGTATCCGTTGTCTTGTTTAAAGAGACCACGTATTTCAATTATGTAATATGTATAATTTTTTTTTGCAGTTAGCTTACAGCTCGCTTTCACTGTTTTGAAAGCGACCTTGATATAAATATAATCAAATCAATTATACTGTAATTCAAATTGTGAATCTAAATCGTTAAACATGATGGATTGCTAATGCTTTTATGATGAAGATAAGAGTTAAATGCTCCATTTCTAACTAACAAGTGATCTTGAATTATTAATTGTAGAAAATAAAGGAGAAAATTTTGACACAACTTTCAACCGTTAAAAAAAATATTTTCAATTTATTTTTTTTAACACGAATATTTTAAACTATTTATTTTATTTATTTAAATCTTAAAGTAGGGCACACATATCATACATATTGTTATGTGTGTTCTAATAATAACATTGAAAATATATTTAATTTATAAATTGTTTATCACATATGTTTTGACCATTATTTTAAATTTTGATATGTTTTTTTCTTCATAAATATTTTTTTCCATTTCGTAATACTTTTTAATTGCTTTAAATAAAATTGAATTTTGTGACTTTGCCTTTTTCCTAAATGGAAGTCTAATTTTGTTTATATTTTTTGTTTGTACAAATTTAAGTAAACAAGGACGTAGTTAAACACCCTGAACAGTCATCGATATATTTATATATTACAATAGAGATAAAAAGTCTCGTGGTGGTAATTGTCAGCGCGTTTGCCTACCATGCAAGAGGTCTCGGGTTCGATTCCCGACATGGTTGATATGAAATATTTATTTTAAACGGTGTTTTTACACTAGAATATTTCACAGTCCCTGGACTGGCTCCTGAAGCGTAAGACCGATCATCTTACCTTCATGTGATCAAGAACAAAAAATGATCAAGATTCGCTGCGATTGGCCCTGTGCACCATTAGGAGCGGAAAGGGGGGAGGATTCTCCTACTATTTTGAAAATAGTCTCTTTGTGTATTTTTTGTCTTCTTACAATATGTACATCTTGAATTTTAGTTTGTAATATATGTTTTATAATAAATTATTTAATTGAATTGAACAATGTTTTGAGTATGTCCAAATGATAGCAGACTGGCACGATTTGCGCCCTAAGGAGTTGTTCATATTTAAATTTATTGCAACAGAGAGGGAAAACATTTTTGAGGAGGGGATATGGGAGTCTAGGCATTTACAGGACTTATGAACTGCCATTGGCTGGTTTAAGTGGCCACTTTACACACTATGTAACATTCACCATTCTGGCTATGTGTAAAGTGTGCAAAGTGGCCACTTTAACCAGCCAATGTAGATAGATAGACACCTTTTTTCAAAATAAAAAAAAATTGTAATGAAATACTGTAAATAAATTCCGTCTTTTGTTCTATCAGCATATTAATCTTGTTTGTTTTTTTTCTTTCTTCGTGGTTATGTCATACCATATTTATATGCTTTAAACTTTTAACTAATTAAAAAAGGGATGGCCCACGCTCAGACGCTGAAGTGTTTGTGGGCATTTTTTCCTAATTATGTTGTAGTTTAATTTTAAGATGTATTTTTTAAAGCGTATTTTTGTAATTAAAATTTTATGTAAATATATGTAAGGAAAAAATTAATAAATGACATGTCATAAGCCCTGTTAATGCCTAGACTCCTATAATTTCTTCTCAAAAATGTTTTCCCTCTCTGTTGCAACCAATTTTAATTGAATTGAATTGAAATTTTTTATATGCCCAGAACTCTCCACTTATATGTTTTGCTCGTGAATATAATTTGAACTTTCCCTTTATTGATCCATTTGATTGTAAAAAAATAACATTTAAAATGCGCGTCTTAAAACATACTTTTTTGTCTTCTACTTAGTTTAAATAATAAAGTCTTATTTTATCTTATTTTATTTTATTTTATCTGTAATTCTTAATATTTTATACATATTTATACTTTCGACACGCAATAATATTTACACACATGTCCACCCTGATTCCAATATAACACCCACTCACCCACCCTCTTACTTACACACTTACTTACTCACTTACACTCACACAAACACACTAGTATGTATTGTACGTGTATTTAATGTATTTCTGTGGATATCTGTCATTGGTTTTATTCTCTGAATATTTTATTTGTCATATTTTTGTAACATGTATTACAGTTGATATCCTCAATAAATAAATTTAAAAAAATGAAAGAAATATTAAAATTTTAAAGTATTTTCAGGCGTTGCCTAGTACGTGGGTGAAATAATTCAATCGAAATCTCTCCCACATCAATTACGGTTTCAGCTCTTTAACTTTACAAAGTTCAAAAAAGGAAGAATTAAAAGAATATAAATGTTCAAACATAGCAAGAATGGTGAATGTGTTACACAGCGAGTAAAGTGGCCATATATTAATGTTAACTCTGTCACTTACCCTTTCACTATTTTCCTTGGAAGGATGTTTGAAAAGATCTATACAACCTTCCTTAAAAGGGTATTACATTTATTATCATTTCCTACCCACTTGAGTGCTCAATTAGCCAGAATAAAATAAACAAGTATTACTCAAAAACATGAAAATAAAGAAAGTTATTTATTTTACACAACACACTTAGAAAGGTAAACATTTTAACCGGATATTCAAATGGAGTCCATTACTTCTTATCACAGGTATAAAGTAAAAAAGGGTAGTAATAAAATTTGGAGTCATCTACTAAACCCTTTCTGTAACTCAATCACAAATAACTGTCGACGTGCTAATAAGCGACGTGATAACAATTTCTCACCGTGGCTGTTTATCGTTTTCGCTATCACAATGCAACATTCGTGAACACTTAATATTAAATGACAAAATATTAACGTTTCGTGACGTATAATCCTGCTGCGCAATCACAAATTTGAATTTCACCAAATCCTCCAAAACTGCTTTTGACTTGATTTATTGGGTCCACGTGTAGTATTTAGTTAACATGATAAAAAAAAGGAATTAATTCATTATTTACGTAAACCTTGACGAAGAAGCTTGTTTGCTTTGAAACCGGTAGGTGGAAAAAAAACCAAATTTGTTGTTAAAAACAAAGTTGTTTTATTTATTTTATTACTGCTATTTTTATGTATTTATTTATTATGCTATTTTTGCATTTAGCCAACGGTTAGCAAGCCAAACGTCAAGAAAAGAAGTCGCCAAGGTAATTGTGCATAATTTAATTTTCACTTTTTTGTATAAGATACTCCTTACTATTTAGCAAATGCAATATATTGTATAATTTTTAAAAATAAACGCCGATATTTCGCCAATGAACTGTAATTATTTTCGAAGAAAACAAAAAACAAACTGACACGAGCGTTGACTTGGAGATTACACACGCGTTGACTTATGACTGCGATATCTTAAGCATGTTAATTATTGTTCATTGTGATTGCTAAAATGCTTAGCATGCTTTTAAGCACGTCGATAGTTATTTGTAGTTGAGCTACTGACCTGAATTAATTCCTCTAGTAATGGAAAATATGTAAAATATGTATTTGTCATTTTCGTGGTTAAGTAATCAGCGCATGTCTATCATGCAAGAGGTCTCTGGTTCAATTTCCCATATGATTGACATGAAATATTTGTTTGAAAATGTGTTTTTACACTAGAATAATTAATTTCGTGGTCCCTGGACTGGAACCTGCTGCGTAAGACTGTTCATCTAACCTCAAGTTACAAAAAATTATCAAGATGCGCTGCGATTGGTGTATTAATGAAGTACCCTATACACCATTGCACGCGGAAGGGAATGAGGATGATGATTATGTGTTATATACTAATGGAATTTTAATAAACGTTTTATACTTTTGAAATTATTTAACATAAATTTATATTAAGGTGAAATAATTGAAAGAACATCGATGTTCAAATATGGACAGAATGTTGAATGTTACACAGTCTGCAAAGTGCCAATGACTGGTCATAAACTCTGTAGATATCTAGACTTCTCTAAGGTGTTCATGATCTTTGTTGTAATATGTTAGTATTACTTTATGTAATTGGTGCACATAATATTTATATTCTTATGTATTTCATTACATTACATTTGTTTTTTATACTATATATTTTACTATAATATTTATATTTAAGTAACATTATGTATTCTGAGCACATATGTATGTGATTATTGTACAAGTATTAATATAGAACTACTTACACTTTAAAACATAAAATTCTCCATCTTAGAATAGGCTGAGCCGTGTTAGATGGAGACTGTCCTAGCTAGAGGAAGCCTCCGTATTCATTTTCGAATCCACTAGTTTTCTATAGATTTATTATTAATTATTATACTATCAGTTTTTTAGTTACTTTTTACTAGTTTTCTTTAAATTAATTATTAATTATTATATTATAAAGTATTAATTATGTATACTTATTTACGCAATAAATTAAAAAAATAAAATTATGCAATTAAACCAAGCCCACGTAGAAGGGTATTTGTGATTTTTATTATTTTTTTACAGTAATTCAACAAAAACTTTTGGGCAAAACTCTATTAAGTCAATTTTGAAAAAATAAAACAATGCGCAATTCACTAAATTCAATGATTTTGAATGTGGCCTTGTTGCTATATACTATTTTACGTTTAAATTAAAATGTTTTTTTTTTGTTTTTTTTCGTTTGTATGTTAGGTGTATGCCCTGCTAAGTGGGCACAATTCCATTGAAGATAACTCTGTTCAATTCCAATTTAATCGGGGCCCTGAAATACTAATTAATTTTGTATTAGTTTCCATGATAAAAAACAGTTTGAATTTAAAATGTATCTTTTTCATTAACTACATATTGATAAATGTTTTTTAGATTGTAGATATGTTTCAAACATCACGTGCTTAAAATTGAACTGGCAATACAATTGGCTTATAACTTTGTAATATGAACGTTCAAAAGCTTTTATCATAATTGCATATAAATATTAAATTACCGGGAAATGATAACATAATAACAATGTATAATAGATACCTCACAATAAAATGCTTTACTTACAAATAAAACAATATTATGTACGAAATGAATGTTTCAAATTATTGTTATTATTATTATGGATAACTTATAAAGCGCCATTTTAATACCCTTTCTTCTCGTCGTTGATGTAGCTGATCTAAGGCGTCAGGCGTCTGTCAGCTAGTTTTTCTGGAATGCAAAGTTCCCTTAGATATTCGGGAGCAGAGTTGTGCAGTGACTTATAACATAAATCAACAGAGTTTGTTTTCCACCCTCTGTAGAACACGTAGCCAGTGTAAATCCAGAAGTAGTGGACTGGTATGACTGAACTTAGAGAATCCAAACATAAGTCAAAAATAAGGCGGTGACATTTAATACGGAATGTAGGCGAGTCGTTTTATTCATTGGTAAACCTGCGTAGATCCCATTACAATAATCGACTCTAGACACTAAAAACGCATTTATTAATTGACGGGCGGCATCTGAAAGGCGACGCGACGGGCGGACGGCCTATTATTACATCATATGCCATATATATAACAAGAATAGAAAATATTCAAAACAAATTTATAAAGTACCTAAAATATAAAACCGGTACTTCTTATGTACCAACTCTCACTGCCTCCACCTACCATGGAATCACTTCTTTACAATACCGCAGAGTGCGGACCAACTACTGCTTTGAAAAATTATGACGAAAATAGTTGACTGTACAGAACTACTTAGTTTAATAACAATACATGTGCCAGCCAGGATTTGTAGATGGTATCACCTATTTCATGTACCAATAAGTAAAACATCGTATGTTAAAAATGCTTTTTTTTGTAGAACTTTTTCAGTTTACAATACAAAATTTAAAGACATAGATTACACATCATCACTCTATTAGATTTAAATTTTACACTAAAAATGCATTATGTAACTTGATAGACATTATAATATTAAATAGGTTCATCTCTCTTCCCCTCCTTATCCTCTCTTCAAGCATCCTTGTCCTAATCCCGCCCAATTTACAATATCTTACTGTTCTTAAAAAATATATAAAAAAAATTCTTTAAATATTAAAAAATATTTACTAGGACATGAAAATATCATTTTTATATGTATAAACTTAGATGTATTTATTTAATATGTAATATATTTTCTTAACTAACTTTGTATACTTTGTGGAAATCTGTCAATAGTTCTGAGTTTATAAACTTAATCTGTTTGTTTACTATAAATATGTATGTAGAACGGTTGATTTCCCAAATAAAATAAAATATTGAAATTTATTTTCAACAATATTACCCTTTTGTACGTCTAAATAATTTTGGACAAGAACTGGATATTCTGTGTCCGGGCGGATGAAGAATACCGTAACGTATGTGAAGTGAACTTAGAACGCTACATATAAAGAACAAAATAAGTATTGTAAATTGGCGCCTTATACGTAAGGATTGGAATAATGATAGTGCGCTGTGAATGTCAATGATCAAATGAATAATTGTTTAACAACATTGTTAATAATTAACTGTCGTAATGACTCCAGGTGATATTGCTAACGTGATATAAACTGTCATGGTGACAATCATGACATTGAACCCCATACTCAATATTACTAAGTGACGGAAGTTTCTTAAACGGGTGTACGATTGATATTTAAAAATGTTCTTCTTCTGTCATCTGCAAATATGAGCTCAATTCAAATCAGGGCCTCGATTATGATGGAAAGATAAGGACGTCATACCTTCACCTTGACGGTATAGTTGAAGATAAATTACCTCTTGCGATACAAAGATATATCATCGACCCCCCACCTTCAAGTTTTGGGTAGTTACATCGATATGAAACAAGGGGAAGCGTACGTCACGGTACACATATCTACGCTCTAAAATGACATAGCTTCAGTGTGACGTCATAGTTGAAGATAAAAGTCTCCCGACTGACTACAAAGGTATACTCCCGATACCTTCACCATCAAGTTTTGATGTAAGTACATCGGTTTATACCGACGGTTCTAGAACCCTTTGATACGTTAGTGTCAAAAATAGTGTCAACAATTGTGTACCACCGAGCAATTTTTCTTTTAATTATGATTTATTAAATTTTTTAATCGTTTTCAGGTAAGCACTTTTTTTCTTAAAAGCCTATTGAAAATATGAGAGAGAAATAAGCTAATTTTAAAGTCGAATTAAATTCCGACATAACTGTCACTTTAGTAAAACGAACGCCTAGATGTGAAAATAATGTCGCTATTTTCTGTCCTAATAATGAGTAAAAGTGTCTAGGCGTTAGAAAGTTACCACTCTAAAAAAAATAATTAATTATTATATTTTTTCCATCTGTTTTACTTTATTTCGGGAGCCGGCTTTGTAATCGCTACATACTACCTCAGTCGATAAATGCAGACAATCGTTAAGCACATCGTTTTGGAAATGGTTAAAAGTCATAAAAATCATGTTCAAGCGAGCTTTTTTTGCTTGAGTTGGGATATATTGTAGTTTATAATCGCCTTGAAGTGGGCATTGTCTATAAAAGAAGCCTATTTAAAATAGGAATATTTTTATGTTTATTTTTTTTTTTAATATTTCCTTTTTTAATTACTATAAAAAAAATCCATTTATTCTTTTACAGAACATTTTATTTTCTCTTTCTTATGTTACACAACAATATTATAACTGTCAATTATTTATTATAGGAGCCAAAATATATCATAGAAAAAAAGAGTTCATATCTTTAGTTTGAATCCAGGAATCCATTGTTTTTAAAATTCGTATTATACGAGATGTTCTGTTTATTTACTACTACTTCCATCACGCCATTACCCCGAAAAGGTAAACAGAGAGAATAGACTGCCATACACGTATATCCTGGCATACATTTCTAGCTTCTCCCACATTCCTACATCTTATCATATATGATCTTCGATTCTGCCTGCTTTTGACATGACCAGACTTAAGATTTTGATTTATCTGATCATGCCACGTCTTCCTTACTCGTCCTCGTCTCGCGTTACCGTTCATATTCACCGTATATACTTATTTAATCATTTTTTCGTCGTCCATGACCAAACAATCTTAGAGACCCTTTCTTAATTTTATCAATTACTTGACTCAGATTTTCACTCTCACCTGATTTCATCAATCGTAACTCTGTCATACATTGATTTCCAGCACATTCGTCTTAGAGATAAAGTTTCATTTATTGTTAGTTTAACGCGATATAGATTTTATTAATTTTTGTTTATATTTGATTGGATAATAAAAATAGATGTCTTTGGACTGACGCTTCAAGATACGCCGCTTTAATTGCTTTGCAATATTTTATTGATTTATCTTTCTACATTTTATTCTGCTTTAAAAGTAAACATTTCTCTAAGAAGTTATGTAAAGAAGGTAAAATTTCTGATTATTTCGGCTCGGCAAGCTGTTGCGAGAAGACGCAAAGGTCAACATTACGAAAAGAGAGAAATTATATTTGTTTAGCGCCTAATTAATGATTCCGTTTTTTACTTTCACAAAACACAATTGATTTGTTATTCGCGAATACACAAATTCGCATAAATCATATTTTAGTTCACTGTTAAAAGTTCCAATATTTTAAGCATGTTCAAATATTAGAAGACTAGAAATTAGGTATCTCTGTAAATGCTGGATTACCACACTCCCAAAAGTTTTTACTCATTTTACATTTAAATTTACCATTGTAATTAAACAAACAAATAAACCAACCATCACGCCGTTTCCCAATAAAGAGGCAGAAAGGATAGAACGCCACATCTCTCTTTCTTTGCATACAAATCTTGCTTCCTCTGCATGCATACATCTTTTCAAAATTACAAATAAAAAATATTTTCTATGCTACTAACAATTATCAAAAAAAAATAATCTAGATAGTATTTCACAGATCTTTATTACTTTAAAAATGTTTTTAAAAAACTTGGTATTTTCCTAATGTCCCTGATATCATTAATCTGACATTAAAATATTAGTTTAACGCCTATTTATTTTTTATTATCGAACAAATTTAAAAATTCTTTATAATTATTCAAAATTTGACTGTATCTTGCTTTTACAAAAATGTGTGAGTTGATTTTCTATGCGCGAATCTTAGTGAAATAGAAAACTACAAGAGTTCATGTGAGAAAACGGTCAGAGATCGAGAAATCGAAATTGGCAAATAAGATTTAAAATTACGAAACACAATATCGGTCTTGCCACTAGTAAAAATACCATTTGGTAATAATAAATTGCGCTCTAGCAACATTCCTGAAATGAAAATTCGTTGATTTGATAAAAACATTGAAATAACAAGTTCTATGCCATTTTATGACTGTTTTGTCTACCAATACGCCGCGATATTCATACTAAATATAATTTATTTTACTTTATTTTTATTTTATTAAAGTACACGGCACAAATGCTTTTTAAAAACATATACATATTTACATAATCATACCAGTGTTCTATTACAAAACTATAAGATAATACAATACCTTACAATCTAGAAGAATCCTCAATGAAACCGTTTTCCTTTACAAAATATGCAATAACAACTTAGATTACCCTCAACTGCTTGATACCATTAAAATTTGTATCTCTTAACGTACAACTTGGCTGCAACAATTATTTCATGTTGATATTTCAAGTACGAAAAATAATAAGAACGCATCTTTGACCAGAATTATAAATAATTATAACACGTTTTTTGCTGAAATAGATATATATTTCCTCACTTTAAACTAATTTAAAGAAAATGCTAGAACCCTGATCAAAAATAATAAGTATAATTAAATCTAACTGTACCTACCTAATTTATTTTTTTTGTACACTTTAATATTGTAATTATTTTCTCTTGTTTAAAAGAAGAAAGAAGGAAGAACTTAGAGCTCGGTATGAATCCGACAGCTAAAGGATTTTTAAGTCCGAGTAAACAAAATACTTTTTCTTTTATTTTTTAAAATTATTTTATGATTATTGTCATATTTTATTGATTTTTACGTGTGAAATGATGCGGAGTGGCTATTTCAATGTCCGCTTTTTTTCTTCTTTTTTGACATTGTATTTAGTAATGTATAGAAAACTATAATTTTGGTTTATTTTTAAATATTTTTTTTTTGTAATGGCTGTTATTTTCTTGTTAATAAATAAAATAAAAAAAAACAATACAAAAACCATATAGGTATACATTTAAAAGAGTATTAAAAATTATATAAATACATTTATATATATTTTAAATTAAATTTTACCATACGCTCAAGGGGCATTTACAAAAATACAGGTAAATACAAACAATTAAATAATTTCATAAATAAATAGCAACACAATTTTCTTTCCAAGTATATGTAAAAACCGAAAAAGCATACATCATCTATAAAACAACATAATGTAAGAAAATTAATCAATGATTTAATGCTAAATATAATGGGACTCGTAAGGAATGTAAAACGAATTTTTAAAAATTAAATAATTGCACTTACTCGTATAAATAGTGTAGCGAGTTTAAAAAAAAATGGATATGTAGATTAATAAACGTGTTACTTTATATAATTGATACACATTTTATTTGTACTTTATATTTGATTTTTTAATATTTGTGTTTAAATAACATTATGTATTCTTAGCACATATTTATACTTTTTATTTACATAATAATGATTATTTAAATCTTCCATTCCATTAGTTATAATTTGTGTTTTATTAACATTATGTATTCTTAGCACGTGTAAATGTATATACTTTTTATTTACATGATAATGATTATTTTAATCTTACATTTAATTAGTTATGCATTTATAATTAAGTAGTTTTAGTTTTTTTTGTTATTGTTATATTGGTATACAACTATCTATACTTTAAAGCATAAAAAATCTCCATCTTAGAACCGGCTGAGCCATGTTAGATAAAAACCAGAAGACACTCCGGATTTATTCTCTAATCCACTAGTTCTAGATTCCATGGAAAAAAATATCTATACTTATTTATGCAATAAATTTATAAAATAAAAAAAACTAAAAAAATACTGCCATGCAAAATTAAAAGTAAAACTTTGCGTATTAAAAAAAGAAAAAAACATGGACATAATGTAATATTTATTCTAAGGTATAAAAATACACATTAAAAAATGTATATTAATTCTACTATATTATAATATCATGCGATACATTATAATTAACATGCTTAGGTAAATAAAAATATAGATATTGCAGTTATTTAGTAGTGGCAAAAATCATTAATTCTTAATTTGTTGGTATTGTTGCAATGTCTTGATATGAATACGAAAATATGTTTGTCTGCTTGTTAGTGTTTCTTTCACGTCACAACGGGGCGACCGATTGACGTGATTTTTTTCATTAAGAAAGTCAAAGATACGACTTCGAATATATTACTTACGAATAGAATATTTCGTTTAATTATTATTTCTTCTGTAAAACGTTTCCGCTAAATCCGGGTTTTTATCTGTAAAGCAGAAATGCACGCAATAAAAAAAAATATATACATAACTAAAACAAACTATTACGCCGTTTCCCTGTAGGGGCAGTGTGGATAGAACGCCACATCACTCTATCTATGCTGAGAGACCCACGATAATTATTACGACTTTTTTTAAAACTTTTACTACTGAATTAACAAATTAATTCAGTAGTAAAAGTAAACATACATATTTATTATTATGACATTAATAAATAAAATCGTCGTTAATGTTGAACAACGACGGATGATGGACTTTCATTGAAGTTTGATCTTGAATAGGTTTTATAAAGGCCTGATATTCCCCGGTTTGAAAAAAATAATAAACATATATTTATGCAATTAACCTCAGTATCAAAAAATATACTTTTGTACTGTCAGAGTTGTGGCATAAAATTTAAAAAAAATAGTTAAACCACTCTCATGTAAAGTTGAAAAAAATCACATGCGTCGTTTTACTACAATAATGACGAAATGTAGGTAACTAAGTACGCAGTGCAAAATACATATATTTTTTTTTATTCGTTTTTCGTTATGATGAACTCATTAATATCATAACCTGAAAAGTCGTATTATTGAACGAATTAATTTTTCCATTTCTTAAATGGAGAATTTTACAATAACGTATTTGGTTTCTCTAGGTTGTCTGGTGTTGACATTCCATTTTCGATCAATTAAAAGCCTCAATAGTAACCACACTCATCGACGAGTCATAATTGATGCATTACTCACCGTGAATATCTGAATTGTGTGAATTGACCTTTTTGATTAATGTACGCAAACTACTATCCGCTACTCAAAAGGTGAAAATATCAAACAAGCTTTAGAAAAAAACCTGTTTTGGCGACTTTGGACTCAAGTAGGTAGATTTCTAAGCTGCTGAAATTATAAATAACATTAAATAAATTAATATATACCCGATATATGGATAAACAAGGTACTCAGAAATCATACGTGCAGTTTATAAATTAAACAGAAAATCATATTTATAAATAAGTAGTTTCAGTTTTTTTTTCAGGTAAAATCAAAGGTAAAATAAACAAGACGCCGTTGAGTATTAAAAAAATAAAGCATAATTACATACCAATGAAATACATATTAATTGTAAAAATATTAAACAAAAAATCCCACAAAGGCATGGCCTGTTTGTGGGTATACAAGAAAATGTTAATAAATTTTTGCTTCTATAATAAATAATGGACAGTTATAATATTTTTTGCAACAAATTAAAAAATTACACTATACTATGAAGAGAAGAGAGGAGATGGGAAGGAAAGAAGAAGGATAAAGGAACAATTTAAATATTTAGATAGTGTCATTTCAATCTTGACTTAAATTTGGTTTTAATAGTCTATTAATAAATAAAAAATATTTAAAAACCACTAAACTTCCTCATTTTCATTTTTGTTTTATTACAGGGCTAACCATGATACGGAATTATACAAAGTGTGTCATTTAAAAATGCGAAGTTGTATCAATTATACGATTGGGCGTATAAATCGAGACAAATTAATCAGAATAACAATTCCAAGGCTCTAGTACAGTATTAACATTACGTAGGATAAGGCAACAGTTATTATTCAGATTACTTAACCTACATCTACTTATTTGACTACAATGAGAATTTTTAATTTTTTTGTCGTCCACCCACTAGACTAGGAGTTTTATCTTTGTTTTATTAGGTAATTTAACAAAAGTACATGCGTAAAAAATATTCAATTTGAAGATCATCGATACAATTCCAAGAGCAAATATCTTCAATTTGTATTCTTCAGATTGTATTAAACTTCAGTGTGACATTCAAAATACAATTCAATGGAGCAAACAAAACAAATTATTACAATATTTGAGTTAGTCCAAATGTTCATTGGACAAACTCAAATATTGTAATGAAACCAACTGGTCCAAGAAGAAGTTTAAAAATTGAAAAATTGTTTTCAGGCGTTTCCGAGTATGTGAAATAATTCAGTCAGATGAATCTCTTCACAACAATAAAGGTTTCAGCTCTTTAACTTCACTAAAATCAACAGATGGAAGAATTGAAGAAATATGGATGTGTAAACATAGGCAAAATGGTGAATGTTACACAGTGTGTAAAGTGGCCACTCAAACCAGCCAATGACAGGTCATAAGCCCTGTAAATGCCTTGACTTCCATATTCCCTTATTTAAGGTATTCTCCATCCCTGTTGTAATTTGTTAAACAAATTATTATTCAATGTCTCCAAATGTTTTGTAATGGCATACACAAGAGCATCCAAAACAACATATTATCGTTATCTCATGGACGGAGTGAGGCTTGAAAGGGCTTCAACGTCCAGAGATCTCGGGGTGTTGTTTGTCGCTCAGTTATATTTTAATCTTCATATAGTTAATCTACGTAAGAACTCCCTTAAAATGCTCGGTTTTGTTCTTAGAAATGCCAAGATCTTTTCTAACACTCAAATTATGAGGACATAGTATAATTCCTTGGTAAGAAGTCGTTTGGAGTTTAGTTCCGAAATTTGGTCGCCACGTGAGGCTCGATACTCTTTAATGGTGGAAAAAGTACAGAAATAATTTCTGCGCTATCTGTACCTAAAAGAGTGTGGATATTATCGTTGGCTTTTCCCAACCGACTGTTTACTGGGGATGCTAGGCTATCAGTCATTATGGAGGAGGAGGGACGTTCATTTGGGTGTTCACTTCTTCCAGGTGATTGGTGGTCGCATACATAACTCAGAAATTCTGATGGATGTAGGTAAGTTCGTACCTGATAACTATCTTCGACAACAGCATCGATTGTTTTACCTACCACGATGCAGAACCAACCTGCCAATGATAATGCCGGTTGGTAGAGCAATCTTGCTACTTAATCGCATCCCCTCGGATGTCGACATATTTTACGACAGTGGGCCTTCCCTTAGGAAAGCACATTCTAACTTTTAATTTTTCTTCTTATATTTTGTGTTATTATTTTAATAACATAACTACCTACTGTTATTTGTGATCTATTGTTGTATCTAGAATGAATTGGGTCTTTTTTCTGTAATGTTCTAAATATCTGAATGAAAACATGAAATGAAATGAAATTGCAGAATTATTCAGATTAGACGTAAATATTCAATATACTAATTTTCTTATGCGCTATGGATTTATATCATTAATTCATGTACCTGCAACTTAATCACAAATAACTATTGACGTGATAACAATTTCTAACCATGGTTGTTTATCGCATTCGCGATCATAATGGAACATCCGTGAAAACCTGATATTAAAAGTCAAAATATTTACGTTTCGCGACGTATAATTCCGCTGCGCAATCACATATTTGAATTTTACAGGTCTAAATATGGAAAATATTCCAAAACTGATATATTTATTTATTTGTTTATCATGCTATTAATTGCATTTAGTTGGCGGTTGGCGAGCCAAATGTTAAGAAAACCAGTCGCCTTAGTAATTGTAATTTAATTTTCGCTTTTTTGAATTAGGTACTTCTTACTATTTTGCAAACGCAATATATTGTATCATTTTTAAATTCATTGCAACTGAGAAAGAAAACATTATTGAGAAGGGAATATGGAAGTCTAGGCATTTACAGGGCTTATCCAGCCAGTCTGCAAGCATTTGGACATACTCAAATATTGTATCATTTTATCGCCAGTGAACTGTGTTTATTTACGAGGAAAACAAAAAACAAACCGACACGAGCGTTGACTTTGAGATTACACATGCGTTGAATTATGACCGCGATAACTTAAGCATATTCATTGTGATCACTCAAATGCTTAGTATGTTTTTAAGCACGTCGATGGTTATTTGTGATTGAGCTACAGGGCCTCAAATATGAACGCTATCTTCATCTGAACATATCGAGACTGTACATTTAACTTTGGTTCTATCTGTATCTATCGGTATGTTCTACCGATTTGTCATCTCGACATCATATGATCGATTAGAACCAATGAATGACTCCGAAAATTTAGTCCGCGTTCCTTACTTCATTAACATTTAAAATAGTTCTCATTTATGTTTTTAAGAGGCTTTTGTGATAAAAAGCGCACACTTCAAAGCGATTATAAACTCCAATAAATCCCAATTCATAAATAAGTCTTTTTTCACTTTTAAATTGCGTGGGTAGTGAAAAAACAAGCAAATTATCTTGTTACGTCAATGCTTGGTTAATACCAAACAATTTACATAGGTACCACTTGTTTACACAGTTATTAACGTATGTCATTGAAAACTTTGAAAATCACTTCAAACGTTTCCATGATTGAGGTTTTTAAAAGATCTTTAAGGTCTAATGACTGCACTTGTTAATTGTTAAATGACAATAAATTTACCTTGATAACTACGACTCATTACAATTATTTATAAAAATCATCACACCTTGAGCCTTACTCACAAATTTGGCTTACAGTTACGCCTAGGTATAGTGGTGAAATACGGATGGTAATACCATCCTTATTTTATCATTATAATAAAGATGGTTTTTCCATCCTTATTTTACCACTATGTCAAGGCGTGGCTTTATACCAGGTTTATAAGTAAGGGCCCTTGTGTATCGGGTGTAAACCTTAGAGTAATAATACGCCTCTGGCTAATAAAGTCTCCCATACGGACAAAAACCATTATATGATTATCAACTATGAAGTTAGCTACAGTTTACAGAAAAACAACGGGCTGTAGGTACTTGGGTCATAAATTGAAAGCACAAAGCAAAAATTTCGAACGTTTTTGTTATATGCAAAAGAGATTATAACTCTGAAGTTAACACTGTCCATTTTTCTCTTGAAGCTTGAAATGTTTGTCAGAATAAGCGTGTATGGCGGTCTATCTTTTCTGCCTACCCCTACTGGGAAATGCTGTGATGATAATTGCAGTGGTTTTAGGGAGGAGTTTACGTTGATAATATATTTTTTTCTAATACAATTTTGTAAAAAGTTCTTTGAACCGTAAATAAATAAATATTTTACAGTATATTTGTCACAATTTCAAAGCACATAAAAAATAACACTGACAACCAGTGTTGTTACTTAGATAAAAAATGGCGCAGAGACATGAACTAAGAAAAAGTGTACGTATTTAAATCACACCTATTTTTACCATCACACAAGTACTCATTCGTACAAGCACTTCTACTACCCACTCTAGATTACGCTGATATTTCCATGACTGATTTAAGCCGTGAGCAACTCGACAAACTTGAACGACTTCAGAATACATGCGTTCGGTATATTTTTGGTTTTAGGAAATATGATCACATTTTTGACTATTGTAGGCAACTGAAATATTTCAAAACTAGACGGCGGAGACACTATTACTCCCTATCATTTCTGTTCACTGTATTTCATAGTCCAAACGCATATATATATCACCGCAAAAAAAATAATTGACCATCAAATCAAGATTTAGCTCCTCTTCCTCATTCTCAAAGCACCGTATTCCTATTTCTATTTAATCTTTCTTCTCTAACTCATAAATTGTTCATGCAGCTCAACTGTGGAATTATCTCCCATCCACTATCAAAGATGTTACTACAGGATATCTATTTAGATCACGTCTAAAAAATATCTTCTTTTTCTTTCTAAATATCTCCTCCTTTTTACTTTTTCTTTATCCCTTTTCTCCACCGAGCAATAGCATTTTGTATACAAATACAGCTATTTATTTTTGTGTGAATCTTTGGCTTTTTATTTAATTTTCTATTGAATATGTTATGTAACTTGAATTATATAAATAAAACTTTAATTTTATTGGTTGGTTAGAAACAGAGGCGGTTCCTTAGTATCTGCATAAGTGCAGTGCGCTGCCAAGTAAAAATATGTGCAAATAAATGAGTAATTTTATTGATAGTTAAAATATGTTATAGGTAGCTACGAAAAACAGGGATTCGTTGCAATATTAAACTCGTAAACATCATAATATTCAATACTAACGACAAAAGATCTAGCGAGATAGACTCTAGCGGACGATTTTCTCATCTTGTCTACGCATGCGCAATCGTCCCCTTGCATGTTCTGTTTTGCACAATTCTTTACCCTGAATTTGTACGAAATATATCATATCTCTCCTAAAATCGTCATTTGAGCGAGATGCACAACGCTTCATACCGGTAATTCGTGCGTTGGAGGGAGAAGATAATATACATACTCCGGGCATTGCCAACGCATGCGTAGATTTGAAGTTTGAAGATCGTTTGTAATGTCACTTTGAACATGCGTAATGACATGATATCAGTACGAATTTAGTAAATTTAGTTATCTATAACAAGCGTATAATGTTAGGCGAATTTAGCGTTTCTGGTTCCTATTGCCCATTTATCACGTCAGATCTGTCATATTGTAATAATATTATTGAACTTAATATACAAGTTGACAAAATGTACAAAAATGCACTTCCAATGTTTTCGGTAGGAGCCGCCAGTAGTTAGAAGATGCTGCTGTGAGTAATAAAACCGCCATTTTTTTTTTTAATTAAAAAAAAAAGAGAATTACTAGAGTTCTTACTATTTACTCCAATATTTAAATTTTCAGACCATTTCCTAAAAGTAAATAACTTGTGCTGGAAAAATGGAAATCGAGTTGTAGTAGAGTGAGATTTGAACCTGGGACCTTTGGTCCGTGAGTCCACAATACTACCTCGGGACTACGACCCGATTCTTAATTAACGGTTAACATTATGTTTTCAAAGTTAAATAAAAAAAATTAAATGTTTTAAATGAGTTGCTATCGCGCCAAGGCAACATTTTTGCTTAATATAATTCGCGACTAGTAAGAGAAATCATGCTTGTATTTTACTTAGTGGTCGCAGACGTAAAATAAGTATATTTTTTGGTCCCAGTATTTTGCAGGACCTTACTTGATTCTTCGGACTAATGACTTCACGGTTATTTCAGCTGTAGCGAGATGCTGAGTGGGAATTCTGAGAACAAAGCTTCGAGATTATTCCATTTCTCGCTTCGTGTTAGCGACTCCAGTTTATGGCTTGTGTGACTCAGTCCTGGCATTTCTAAAGACGTGACTCACCTGTGGTAAAAGGCTGAATTCAAGGAATGTTACGCAGGACTGCAACAGGATATACATTTTGACTTCCGGTATGAAGTACAGGTAAACAAAATCATTTTGTAATCATAGTGAAATGAAATGTTGAAACAATATATTGTGAGAGCCGAACTACAGAGGTTATTTACTGCTCTTTTTAGTGTAATTGTAAGCGGAGAATTTAAGAGGTTAATGATAGCTGATAAATGGCCAGCACAATATGTTCTTGATTGAATTGTTATTTTTCATTCAATTCAAAAATTAATAACGTATCCCTCACTCTATGCGGCTAAGAGACCTGTGTTGAATTAGAGTTCAACATAATGGAATGTGGAAGCATGCATGTTAGTGAAAAATATTAAAAATAAAAAATATTGTCTAAAGATAAATTTTAACATCTGAACAATACGCAATCTCCCGTAATGGTCTCTTCCCTTAGACAAAATCCAAACTTGTACAATAAAAGTTCATTTCTATTGTATATGTGTTTTAAACATATATACTCGTATTCATACATATATGCGTATTACATATTGTGTTTTTTAAAGTAAAATAGTATATTTTTTACTGTTTTAGAATTAAAAAATGCAACCTTAATGTTTACGTGACATTCATGTAATAAAATTATTTCACCTTCAAACGTTGCCTATGAATAAACAAAAAAAACGCATAATTAACAGACGTGTCCAGTTCATATAAAAGGAGTAATTAATAAAAATATATAATGAAGAGCCTTTTAAGCTCTTTCAGCAAAGTATTTAATAGGTTTTCAGATATAGCACTTGACGTTGGGTACTTCGATTTTAGTTCGATATTAGAGATATCAATGAAAGTTAAGGAAGAAACCTGAAATAGTTCATTCAAACCATTTTATCGTAAATATCTAAATCTCGTATTATTACTTTGTCGGCCTCGTGGTGTAATGGTCAGCGCGTTTGCTTACCATTCAAAACGTCTCGTGTTCGATTCCCGACTGGTACCTGAAGCGTAAGACTGATCATCTCACCTTCATGTAACAAAAATGATCAAGATACGCTTCGATTGGAGAGCCAATGCAGTGCCCTATGCACCGTTAGGTGCGGAAAGGGAATGATGATTATGATGATTATTTATTTATTATAACTTTTTAAAAATATTTTTATTTTGTCGTATGTCCTGTAAATGCGAAGAAATCTGTTTTTTTTTTTCCTAAAAAAATTTTATATTACTTAAAAAATATTTTAAAGAAAATTATATCTATTAAATATTTCAGCTTTATTCATTGATATTTTTTTGAATTCGTGTAACTTTAATTTGCCTATTTTATGATTAAGTTTTTTTCTCATAAGCCCTGTAACCGCCGACACAATATCACCGCATTCTTAAAAACGTTTTTTATTTTCGATGAAAACATTTGCATAGGAAAAAATTGTTTTACGAAAGATTTGGCTTCAGGCGATTGAACAATTTGTGCGTGTAATTTTAGACCTAACGCTGTAAGAATACTAAACTTAATGACTATAATTGTCTTGTTTGTACAGGTTAAATGAGGAAACTTGTAATGAGTGATTCTAACAAAACCTTGACATAAAGGTGTTTTGGTTGATGTATCCTGTCTCCGGTTATTTAATCTTAATTTACACATAAACAATACAAAAAAAAATTGAGCAGTTTATTTATTATAATTGAAATTCTTAAAATCCCAAGGCCGATCGGGATACTTCAAATTTATTTTTGTTAGCAAATCGAGTAGCTTTGTCTTTAATAAATATGAGTAAGATTGGATCGCAGTACCTTTGAAATGATTACATCTTATTTGACAACCTAATGTTGTACAATTTGTTTTGAAATTTGAGAGTTGATGAGTTTAAAGGCTGTTCAAAAACGGCTTTGCAGAGACAGCTGTAGCAATTGACATAATTAAATAAAATGGATTGAAATCTTCAAACGCTAATTTGTCACAAGTTTCAAATTGAGGTTTATCCGGAATAACCGTTCTTCAAAATACGGTTGCGTTTTAATAAAGTAAATTGTAACAAGCGAGAGTAAAATTATTGCATTTGATATGATCTTAAAAATCAATTGAAAAAATATAATAATCATCCTTAAAAGATACAATTAGATATTAATGATTGATTTTTTTTAGAACAAAAGTTATTTTTAATAATATTTAAAGAACACCGATCACTCTCTTGGGAAAGCTATTCCATTTCTCCACTGCCATCTTTGTCAGAAAGTTTTATCTGGGGCTGAATGTGAAGGAGGTAGTATTTAATTCAAACAAATTAATGTTATTATTCATTAATAATAGGGTATAATTATTGATAAATATTTGCAATGGACAGAACACATAGAATATATACACAAAAAATTAGAAAACTTTTCCATATCTTCAAGTTGATACGTAACATCTTATCCCTAATTAAACTCAAACAATCAAATTTTATTTTATTTTACTCAATTATAACTTATAACGGCATAATAGGATGGGGAAGCAGTAATAAATCGATATTGGAACCTCTTGAGTCTGCTCATAAATCAATCATTAAAATCATTTTAATAAAGCCCTTTAGGTACCCCAGCGTCATGTTATTTGAGGATTTGGGATCTTAGATATAAAGCAATTTTATATTTTTAGAATAATAATATTTTTGAAAGTAAATTATTCTATCAAATCCCAAAAGGAACACTCCCACACTACCAGAAGTCAAATTAGAGGATGGGTCATAGGGCCTATCACAAACTCTGAACTCGGGCAAAGAAATTTCAGGTTTCTGGGCCCCAAAATATTCAACATGTTACCCAAACATTGCAAAACTATGACCCGGATTCAATTTAATAAATTTGTAAAAAATTGGTTTCTGGGTTTAGGTCGAGAAAAATCGGAAAATTTACTCAAAATACATTCCTAAAAAATAAATTAATATTGTATAACTGTGTAGTAAATTAACTAGTAGGTAATAATGTTATTGTTTATTTTGCATAAAAATTCTGCCTTAAAACAGGTTGTACCTAGTTAGGCATACTAGAGATGATCCAGAGAAATCTTTTACCTAAGTGTATATGTAGTAGATAAAGTGATTGTTATTTTTGTTAATAAACATTGATTATTTTTTTTATTAAGATTTTAAATATTTCAATGAAATTACCACGCTGCCTCCGCGCTTCCAGTGAACTCAAACCAAGTTTCATTAAGTGGTCGTTATATATGTTTTATTCCCTAGAGAAACTTATTACATATTTCTTAACAAACCTTTTTAGTGACGTTTTCTTTAAAAAATTGTGGAATGTATTTATGTGTAAAGAATATTTTTTCAGCGTTTCATCTAGTCAACCAAAAGGTCATTTATCTTAAAACTACGATATTGCAGCTTATATGTTTCCATCATTAAGGTAATAAAATACTTCAACTTTAGATACAATCGGGTGTTTTTTAAGCATGATAAAACTTTAAGTAAATATGTGACTTTTTATTGGAACGAGCTTGTTATTATTGCGTTCAAAAGAACGGTAATAATATTCAACAAACATCCACCGCGACTAGAAGTAACGTAGAGCATTATATGGGTCCAATTTTTTGCCTCTTTTTCCAACAAAACGGACGTTATTTCCGAAATGGTGCGTGTTATATTGGTTTCCAATACTTTAAGAGTAGTTGGTTTGTTTCCAAAGACCATGAACTCAACGTTATTCCATAGAAAATAATTCAATAGCATCGTAACAGAACCATTTCTGGATAAAATGTTGTCGCCAAACATGTCACGCTGTAAAATTATGGTTTTACAAAGAGCCTTGTACGTTTGGCAAGCTGGACAGTATTTTTTAAAGTTAATTTTCACAATTTACTAGCGTTTTTCGAGTGTAAGGCTTTCTTTTATTAACTTGATTACTGTCAAATAGGACAAATGTAAAAAAATGTTATCAATACTTTGATAATAGATAGTATTACCAATCGAAGGTTCTATCACGACAAAAAAATACCCGTTAGAAAATATGTGATCTTTAATTACGAAGATTAAAATAATTATTGTTATTTAGTATCAAGAGGCTAATTGTACAATAATACTAGACATTATACAAGACTTCGTGATATTTAAGTATAGAAAATAACAGGCGCTTATGCAATGGTAATTTTTACAGAGTGTGAAGTCGATTAAAGATAATTTGTAAGATCGACCATTTTACAAGATGCTACGTGATTTAAAAAGTATTTTGATCAAATGTTTATAGATGTTGATTTCCTCACAGTATTTATCAATTACGGATTCGTCAATAAATTTGATAACACATTGCTGCTTTCAAAAATTCGAATCAGTCAATTTTATCGCGTAAATGATTGTAATTTAGATAAAGTAAATTAACTATTTGATAGGTATTTCGTGCAAGCAACATTAATTGTTTTAGTGTCATAAAAAAAATCTGTGACAAAGATTTTATGTAACAGATAAATTGATAAAACTGTTGACAATGTTAACAAATCCATAATTTTTGAAAGTATGATATAATAAACCGGGTTGTGGTTCCTTAATAGTATTGTTGACTCATGAACCAAAGGTCCCAGGTTTAAATCCCCCTACCACAACTCGATTTCCATTTTTACAGCACAATTTTAAAAAAAAGGAAATTGTCAAAAAATTTTAATATTTATGTAAATAATAAGGACTCAAGTATTTCTATTTTCAAATAAAAAATGTTTTTTAAATGTATATTCAGTTTAAAGCGTTCTTAAATGCCCTGTTTGAAACTAATTATTAATATCGAAATAAAACTTTCTTTTTCATGGAATTTTTTCTCTGTTTTTTATGTGTATTATTATTATTTTATCTCTTTCTGAAATCAATGTATCAAATATTTTTGTCTACCATATATTATATTATTATCATATATATACTTACTGTAAACTAATTTTCAGAATTTGTTTTTAAAATGAATTTGTTAATACCATTTTTTTATACGTAGATATGTATTTACATATATTTTTTTTGTTTTAATTCTTTACAAGTTATTTACAATTTACAATTTCCTTTTTATATTTATCATTATGTATATTTTTTCTTTTTTACTATGTAAAGTTTCACTTTTTATTTTGCATAGCAGTGTGCTCTTTATTGTTTCTACATGTATTCAAAAAGGCGTTGTTTATTTTTTAAATTTTTACTTACTATGTGTGTACTTACCTGTATATTTTTTGTAAATGCCCCTTGGGCGTATTGTGAAATTAAATTTAATAAATTTTGTGTAAAGACACTATTATTATTGTAATTTTATTAATTTTAATACCTTCACACTTTGTATTGCTGAATAGTCAGCAAAAATAATGTTGAAATTAGTCACTCGTTTACCACTTCGTTATTATATTGGTCAATGTATTTTTTTGTCCTTCTGTGTTAACATATATGTTTAAATGTCGCATATGCAAATTAAATTGCATACCTAAATAAAAAATATATTTATATACTTAATAACGTTAACTGAGTAAGAAGCATAATGGCAACCTATTTTATTTTTTTAGTTAACCTTTTGATTTATTTTGTAAACTCTTCATTGTTAAATTCCTCTAGGCGTTTACTAATATATATATTTTTTAAAACCCTCTATTAATACCTCCTAAACTACACAAAAATTTATTTATTAATTATTTATTGACGCCCAAAAGGCTTTTATATATACCGAGGTCATAATCAATTTACAAATATTTAAATACATATTTTTTAATACTTATAAAAAACAAATAAAAATACTAGAAACTCAGTTATAACTCTTTTTTTTTTTTGTTTAAATTAGCCCTTGGAGTTAAATAAAGTGAAAGCAGATGTACATATTTTTTGGTCATCATTGTATTTGTTCCCGAGAAAGCGACTTCTCGTGATAAATTAATTTATCTTAAATAAATTATGTATGTATATATTGTGCCCCGACTCAACACGGATTTTCTACCGAGTTGGGGCAAGTTTACATGCATGGGCGATTCCTGATTGTGTCGTTAAAAACTGCGTCTTTGTCCCTTATAAATGTATGTACAATGTTATAATATATTTGTATGTTTTTTATTCCAGCAAAAGTTATTGAAGATTTAAAGGAATGGTGTGAAAATTAAAATATTTGATTAATAATAATAATTCAAGTATTTCTTTATGAACGTTTTAAAAGAAATGCTTTATTAAATAAAAAAAACTTTTTTTATCAATTAAAATTGTAAAATACATGGGTACATCTTCATGTAATAATTTTTGGAAAATTTACTTTAATTACCTGTTTATTTATTTACACTCGTAAACATTATGTTTATTAAATTTATTTCTTAATTTTTATTTCTGTTTTTATAAAAACACACATATACAACTTGGATATTATCAAATTGAATTTAATGTTTGATTCTTTCCTGAGATATATTTTAGTTTTAATTCAGTAAAAATAACTTAACAGTCCGGAGCAATATATTTTATAACCATTTATTATGTTTTTATATTCAGGATTAAATACATAAAAGGGACTTACAATATTCCTCCTTGTCGAGGTATTATGCTCCAGTCCGCAAGTCCTTCTGCGGACTTAGGGACCTTCGTTATATATCACTTATTCCTGAAAACAAAAAAAATATGTTGGAATTATACGATAATTACAAATCAGGAAAAAAATAAGATAAATCGATATCTTTATAAGTTGTACGAGTAATGTAAGATGTTTACATTTTGTAACATGAACAATCTTTTACTTAAATGTTAATCAATAATAGTTTTAGTTTGTCTAAATGTTTCCAGACATGGACTGGTTTTTACCCTCTACGAAAGGAAAAAATCACATACTTCGATTACCGATAAAAATATATGAAATGGATTTAGAATAATTGATTGTATTTTCATAATCAATTTGGATATTGTAGAGAAATGTTTTCATACATAAATGTAAAAAAAAATTCAATAAAAATATGTTAGTAGAAAAACGCGAGTTGTTTGGCCTTGGTTGTTGTGACGTCAAGATTCATGAAATTTTCCCACACAAATTTCAATGGCAGAAACATATAAACGTGAACCGTGATGTATAAGGGGCGTGACCAATGGAATGACCGTTTTTGCGGAAATTCAAAATTACAAATTTAAAAGTATTTTTTATGCTACTAATAATTAGCGAATTTTTTTTTACTCAACAGTATTTTATAGACCTTTATTACTTTAAAAACGTTTAAAAAAAACATGATATTTCCCTATTGATAAAACTGACTGGTCCAAAAAGTATATAAAAGAAGAAAAAAATAAGGCGTTGGCGTTGCGCAGTATGTAGGCAAAATGATTTTATTAGATAAATCTTATCTTATAGATACAGGTTTCATCACTTTGACTTCACAAAAATAAACAGATGGAAAAATCAAAGATTTGATTGGGGATTGTAACAGATAGCGTAATCGTAATAGTAAAGCGAAACATATGGCGCAGATGTATATTTTAAATTCTTTAATGTCCTGCCGGTAAAACAGCTTTGTGACTACAAATTGATTTTAGATCACTTTGTTGATCTGGAATATAAAAAAAGAGTTTTCCACACTCACAACACTAGATAAAAAAAACTAAGGGCTCCCTGATCGTTCCCCGAATTACAAATTACTTCGGAGAGCGAACATTAAATTGCGTTATTCCAAGGTTGTACAATGATTTCCCACAAACCATCATTAACATGAAGAATCTTAGAATGAAAGAAAAAAGAACTGAAGAAATATTTTATAAAATACTTTATAGTGCCTGTTAATGAATATATTTGTACAGTATAAATAAAATTTTGTAAGATAAACTTGACATTAAAAAAAATGTGTCCCACCGAAAACTTTTTAGACTTTGTGGGTAACATATTGTACCATTTATTTTACAATATCAAATAAATGCTATTTTGCAGATCTGAAACTGTAGAAATGTGGATGTTCAAACATATGCGGAACGGTGAATGCTACACAATGTGTAAAGTGTCCACTTAAACCCGCCAATAAATGTCATATAAGCACTGTAAATACTTAGGCGCCCACATTACTTTTGTTTTGCTTTTATGCCTGACAAATTAACTGTTAATGATGACTGTGGGGAGAATGATTGGTCTGTTGAACAGACTACCGAGAGAGGTGGATCTTTTCCATGCTAGGATTACCAGTTTTAGACTTTTCCTCTCTAACTATGTATCATAGAATGTATTAGTATTCTTAACTTATGTTTTAGTGGACAATATCTTGGACCTTGATAGTTTATTGTGTTTTGTTTTCAAAACATGTTTTTAAAACTTAATATACGCTTAAACAATACTCACTTACAGATTCAAAAACTACTCTTACTCAAATGAAATACATTACCCCTAAAATACATACCTACAAATAATATAATCACTAGATCCTCAACACAAAGACAACTTAAACATATACAAACTAATACCACTTTTGGATAAAGGGATTTTGAGTATTATTCAATCAAAATCTAAAACCTGCTTCCACTATCTATTTAAACAATTAGTAACGAGAAAATGTTCTAAAAGGTGATAAAAAAATGGATAGTGGAGCTAGGTAGAAGTAAAATGGATTGTCTCATTCGCCCAAACCAATATTGAATCAACTGCTCCACAAGTGTATAGCTTATGTTAGGTTTTTGTTTTTTCATTGTGCATTTTGTAATATAAATAAAAAAGATGTTCATAAATTAATTGTAAACATAAATACGTAGTGTTTAAAACTGTCCAAATATGTTGTTAATTATCTCTGTTTATTAAATTAGGTTTCTTTGTTTATTCTCAAATGTAAAAATATTTCTGAAAAAAAGCACGTTGTTAAGTGTCTTTGGCACGGGTTACCCCAGTGAGGTCACATTAATTTTATTATTATTTATAGTTGGCAAGAGAAACAATATAAATGAATAAATAAATACGTACATTGTAACTGGCAGTAATAATGTTTTCTACATTTAAATAAATAAATAAATTCTGTTCCAAAAATATTTCCTATTTCTATAAAAATAATATAAAGTAAATAAAAGACAAACGAAAAAAAAAATCACGTCATTGTTAGTTTTTAAATTCCTTTAGAAATCAAATAAAATCCCACGATTTAAACCTCGTAATCAAAAACCCGATTCAGGTAGATAGTCACTCATGAGGCGGTTTTTTGCGTACTCACGCATACAACTTAACAATGATTTACTTCTTAAATATATCATCATAATTCTACCCCAATCAATACCAGATGGTGCATAGGACACTGTATCGATAAACCAAGTGCAGCGTTTTGCGATCAACTATTACAGGGAGGAAAGGTAAGAGACATTAGGTGAGAGATAAAGAAAGTGGAATAATATAGCGATAAATCAAAATGTTGGTCTCGTGGTGCAGTGGTCAATGAATTTGCCTATCATGCAAGAGGTCTCGTGTTCGATTTTCGAGATGGTTCACGTGAAACATTTAATTAATAAGATGTTTTTACACTTGAATATTTTATAATCTCTACACCTGAAATTTAAGACTGATCATCTTACCTTCATGTAACAAACATTTATTTATTTGTTTTATTTTATTTGAGATTTTTACAGCTACTACATAAAAAAATATTTTGACAGTTCTAAAGCAAATTTAAAAAAAAATCCATTGTAAATCTAATAATACATAATATGTAAGAAAAGAGTTTACGCAATTGTATGTGTAAACGTTTGTATTCATGTGTGTGTATGCGGGAATGAATGAGGGAGAGGGTACATGTGTGTGCGGGAATGAATGAGGGAGAGGGTGCGTGTGTGTGGGTGCGTAAGTATAAACAAATAATTTAAAACTTGTATTTATAGCCTCGTAAGAAGTTTGATTATAAAAAAAATAAGTTTTTACCTACTTTCGAAACCCTTTTGTTAAAATTTAAGTCAAAAAATGTTATAAATTGTATTTTTTTAAAACCTTATTCTGAAAAAAAATCATTTTATTTTTTAATTTTATTGATACGCACTGAATGAGTAACATGCAACGAGTCCCATACAATACAACCACAAAATGCAGTAAATATTTATTTATTTATATGACAAATATACAATATACATACAATATTTATACATATAAAGGCGGGCATATTGCCTTAAGGCAATTTCTTCCTACCTACCCAAACCGTTCAGTTCGAGAAAATTATAAATACATGGACATATTGAATCTTACAATTTTACACAAAAATTAAAAGCAAAGATTAGCAAAAATAAATATATATATTTTTAAAAAAATAACACTATACTATACTATACTATAAAGGAACAATTTAAGTATTAACATAGTGACATTTTAATCTTAATTTTAAAGTAAATAAAGAAAGGGCGTCTCTAACATTAGTAGATAGATTATTCCACAATCGAGCGGCTACTACTGTGAAAGAAGAGGCAAGAAAATTAGAGCGATGACAGGGTATTAAAAGGGTTCTCTCGTTACTAGAATGAAGAGATAGTCCGTGTTGTGAAAGAGGTTGGATGAGCTCTCTCAGCTAAACAGGTAAAGTGGGATTATTTAAAATATTGTGAAGAAATGATAGAATGTGAATGTTTCTTCTATGCCGGATACTGAGCCAGTGTAGCTGCGTAAATACAATCTAATGTCGATAATAAAATAAGGTAGGTATGTCAATACGCGTACGTTGATTCAAAACGAACATGATCAAGATACGCTGCGATTTGCATTCCAATGCAGTGCTTTATGCACCATTAGGTGCAAAAATGTAATGATGATGATGACAATGTATCAAAATGTCACAATTTATGAATATAGAAGACATCTACCTATAGGCAGAGTAGTGAATATTGCACATTGTGCAAAGTGATCACTTAACCCAGCCGATGATAGATCAAAAGCTCTGTAAATTCCTAGGTTTCCACATTCTTAACAGTTTAATTTGTCTAAAAGATTTGGAAATATTAAAAATTCATTCATAAATTATTTCTATTGCATCTGTAATGCGTGGTAAAAATGAAGGATTAAAATCGACGTCACATTCTTTTGTAAATTCCTAACTTATTGTGAACGAAGCAGTAAATAAGAATAAAAAAGACGATTGGACTCAGATCCTTTGTCAAAGGTCCGGCCGGTGCGGTGTAAGTAGGGTCTTTGTTATACAGGACAGAATTAGGTTACAGAGTTTTTTGGTACATTATATACTTTTAATTAACTTTTCGAGTTTATCATCTTAACAATAATTCAATAGTGAATTGTATCATACAATTGAACGTAGCTATGCTGAAAGCAGCCAGCCATAGAAAAGTAAAACTGAGATAATAGCACCTTTGTGAAAAGACTAAATATGAAAATCTCCACAGCAGTTGGAATGTTTTTGACTTTAACAAATGATAAACAAGGAGTATTTTAGTTTTTTTTTACATTACAAACAAGAATTTAATTATGTTTTTGACCAGTTTCAATGATTTTTAAATTCGTTAAGATTTTCTAGTGCTGTGGGTGTTTTCTGCAAATTGAGAAATACCATTTTTGTGATTGATACCATTTTCAGAAGGTGATTAAAACAATTTTTTGTATGAAAGCGGTCTGGCTGTTTTTAGCAGCGCATAGAATTGAGCTTATTGCACCCGATAACATCATTATCTCATTTTTTCAAAATTGTGGACTGGATGCTTTCTACATAACTAAGTTCAATTATGTGTACTAGTATATTTAAAAATAATAAGAGGACTATAAGTTGCTGAATTCTTAAAATCAACTAGACCCTTCTGTTAACTGAGTAGGTAAAATCGTTATAACTCAAACTAGTGCGTTAGTTTTTTAATGGTTATCATTATCAATATGGACTTTTTTTATGATCCCGTGTAAGCTTAATTCGTTTAGACATTTCGGTTACCAGTGAAGGAGGTAAACTGTGGGTTTTGTAGAAAAAATATGTATTCACGTACCATTGTACAGTCAACTTAAGAAGACACTTTTAACGTTTGCACGCTCATGAAGATCTGCAAATATTGACAGTTAAGTGTCGAAAACAAATGCCGTACTTTATTGTTGAGTAGCCGCAATAGTGACGTACCACAAAGAAAACTTCACAATCGATCGACAATATCAACTTTATATTGAATATTGAAGTATATTGGCCGCGTTCATTTTAAGAAGTTTTCAATACAATTAATTCAAATTAATCGACGATAATTTTGACGTTGAAATATTACGTATTAAGCTTTTTAGTCATAAAATTGTTTCTATTTACCCAATCGGACGGAAAATTATTATTAATACTATTTTTTTTATTTTTTTTAATATTCACATAAAAGTCTTAAAATAAAGTCCTGCTGAGTTGTATACATACAACTCGTCAGCAAGTTCTTATAAATTGTTTCAATTATTCATACTTGACCTACATTCATAATAATTTTACTTTAAAAATATTACACATCGTACAATATTTCATTACGTTATCAAAAATTAAAAACCATCACTAGTACAAAAAACTATTTTCCATTAACCGTAATTTGAGCATACGTCTCATTTCTGTATTTAATTCACTATTCTCAATGTTGTTTGGTAAAATGTTAAAGATTTTGGGTATACTGTATTGCAATGTCCTTTTGCCATATTTATTGCAATATCTAGGAACAGCTAGTTCTTCCATACTAGTAAACCTGGTTTGTTATTATGTACCAACTTGTGTTTATACTCGGAGTGCGACGCATGCTGACAAATTAATTTGTACCAAAGTAGAGCCCTAACAGATAATTTATTTACAGATTTATACATCAATGATATTGAAATATAGTGTATCTGGCGGTATACATCTTTATGTAGTAGTAATTTGATCATAGAATTTTTCGAAGCTTGAATAAAATTCATATTAGTTTCACTTGATAACCCCCAGGAAGTTATAGCGTATCATATACTTGATTCAGAGAGAGATAAATAAATAATTCGTATGGTATAACAAGGAAATAATATTTTAATACATGCATTCTATTACTAATTGCTTTTAATCGCTTAGACAATTTTTTTTATATGTAC
The DNA here is from genome assembly GCF_059751315.1 of Micrasema longulum. Classification (NCBI taxonomy): domain Eukaryota; kingdom Metazoa; phylum Arthropoda; class Insecta; order Trichoptera; family Brachycentridae; genus Micrasema; species Micrasema longulum. The sequence goes on along the minus strand of NW_028279949.1, from coordinate 40,243 downwards.
ATCAGATTTAAAATTACTATCTGTTGTTTAACCCAAATAAACATACTGCTCAATATTTTCACATGCACACGGTTGCACAATATCACTTCAAAATCGATTTTAAAAATCGAAAGAAAAAAAATTACCACAACACTTTTATCATCTGTTAAAAATACCTTCTTATATTGTGTGAGTTGTTGTTATTTGTACCGTGTCGCAATCAGCCAAAGGCACATACTGTGTCGTTTTTGTGGCGTGTAGTGCCGGGAACCATGTTGAATTTAATTTCAGCCCTCGCGTCGTTTTTGTGTGTTATTTGGGTGTTTGTGTATTTCGATAGCCTCTTTTATTTATTGTGCACTGTAATTTTTACGTTTATGCTTAGTTTTTGGTTCGAATGTGAAATATTTTTGTACTGAATGTTAATATCAGGATAGCCAAAGGGCTTAAAAAACAAAATGTTTTATCAACATTTAGGACTGTGAGAAAAATTAAGGATTATTTATTAAACCCAAAAGACAAGATTTACCTGAAAACGCAATTTATAAACTCAGCTGCCAAGAATGCAATAAAGTGTACATTGGGCAAACAGGGGGCACATCAAATTAACTTGGGCACCCTGAAAAATCTGCATTAGCGGAACACTTTATAGACACAGGACATCTTTTAGCATTTGAATCAAAGATTTAGCAGAAACCTAGAAATTACAATGCACGAATAATGAAACGGTCAATTGAAATACACCCAAATAACAAAAATAAATATCACGGGTTGAAATTAAACTCAACATGGTTCCTGGCACTGCGCACTACAAAAATGTCACGGAATGACACGGTACAAAATTCTAGTAGATAAACACGATTTTTTTGGACAAAACATACTGTTTACCCTGAAGATGGCTCCTGCAATGGTAGCCGAAACGTCGGAACGAATCCAACTTACACGATATCATAAAAAAAAATACATATTTGCAATCAATTGCGGGCATAATTATTACTAAAATAAAATATTTTCTGCAATTACTTTGTAAATCATTTTAAATTAAATTTGGAGAAATAAAACTTATACTTTGTTTTTTAATACACTCACTTTATTTTTACCAACTTGTTTCGGTAACCAACTGTTACCTTCTTCAGGGTATTTTTATAACTAACTTAAGTTATACTACTAAAGGTTAAATCAATTGAAACTGCTCATATTTATTTTAAATAATTTAAAAAGTCATGTTTGCATGATAGTTTTGCCAACATAAGCCTTTATGGAGAGCCACATTGCGCATTGCAATGTTCGCACATATACAAGGCCTCACTCCTTTTTTTGTGCTTTGTATCCCGGAGCCGTGTAAACACGTGATTATAATAACAATGCGTTGTATCTCGGTCCCGTGTTTTCACGTGGTTTACCAGCAGCGAAAAAGTACTAAGAAAATTCACTATATGTCAAAAAATGCACTTTTTTAGACTGCTGGTAAACCACGTGAAATCACGGGAGGGACACAACGCATGGTTTTATAATCACGTGTTTACACGGCTCCGGGATACAAAGTGTTAAGAATTATGATTATTACACTAATGTCTCATGTAGCGTTTATTGTTTGTGAACCATAATAAATAAATAATAAAATCATCGCTTCCAGTGGCGCATAAGACGATTAATTGTACGAACAAAAACAAGGCATGCCGATGGGACTCCCACGAGTCCACTTTTTGCTGATATTTTTGTCAATAACCTTGAAACAAAATTATATAATTGTATATTTTTTCTGTAAACGAATGCTATTTCATGGAAACGGAACGTAGGTTATATTTTGTGTATGTTAACAGGTTGCGATTGCCAGCTTAATCCATTCCTTGTACGCTGGAACCTCTTTTTACCCCGGGGATATGTTCCACGCAGTACCGTGTAAAAAAAGTCAGCTGGAAAAAAACAACGTTGAAAAGCTTTTGTAGCATGAAAATCAATTCGGGATTTCAAAAAAAATCAATTGTTTACAATTTAGTGGACTTTATAAATTAGAAAAAATTCAATATGACTATCATAATATTATAGTTAGTGACTGACCGAAGTTTCGGTTTCGCCCGAAAATTGGACGAAATTCCAGCTCAGCCGAAACCTGCAGTCGGGATTTGTCGAATTACGTTCGGCCATACTCGGGTGCATCTTTTTGCTCATGAGTCGGCTGCGTGACCTGTGACCTTTAGTTTGTTTCGACTTTCGATTTTTTATCGTTTTTAAGTATCCCAAATAAACATTACTTTTCATGAATAAAACAATAGCACAATAGGGAAATGTCACTTTTTTTACATTTAAAGTAATAAAGGTCTATGAAATACTGTCCGAAAAGATATAAAAGAAAAAACTCAACAGAACCAGATAAAATGGTTTAAAATATGTTTTTTAATGTAGGAAAATAGAGAAAAATAATACAATAAAAATGAAAGGATACCCATTTCCTTGAATGTATTTTAAACAAAGGAAAATATATATATATTTATACATAAAGCGTGTGCTAATAAATGTAACCAAAACAAGATAAAAAATAAAACAAAATAAATCAAAAATTGCTATTCATATCTTCAGAAAAAAAAAGTACTTACATTTAAAAATTAAGAAATTCCAAAAAATAAATAAAATAAGAAAGAAATAAAAGAAAAGGTTGAAAAGAAAATAATACAAATGTAATTAATGAGACATAACAATACTGAGGTAAAGAATCTTTTACAAAAATAATAAATCAGTATGGAAACGTTCTGTCTACTAACCACTTTTGTAACAAAAACATTTGGACCTATAAAACGAATGGACAGTGAAAGAACGGCTAAAAAAATATGATGCAAAGGTTGATGGATGCAGAATTGAGAAAGACCGAGAAAGATATGGCATAACCAAATTCAACAAATACTTGAAGATGGACATCGAAAGTGTATTAGAAAATGTATTAATGTAGAGGAAGCAAGACCAGTAGGCAAGACAGAGTGTTATGGCATTCTATCCTATCTGCCTACCTTTACGAGAAAACGGCGTGATGGTTTGTTTGTTTGTTATTTCGAAAGCGTGTAAAACAGAATTTAAGAATATTTCTGTTGTGTGAAAATATGGTTTAATTTTATGGAAACGATATGTAAGATTATGTTTTGTGCATATTTACAGGTAGTGATCGCCAGCCCAATCTTTGTAGCCCCTGCAATGTAAAAATGAACGAATTTTTAATGTATTTTATGCCTAGTTTGGTCCTGCAAACGGATGCACGTCGAAAAGAGGGAGATTTAATAACGTATACATCTACAGGTGTATCATGTCACGTAATACATACATACATAGCTCTGGACAAAGGGCTAAGGTGTATGTAATAAAGTATTGTTGTATGGAGCTTCCCGTAGATGACTCACAGCTCACAGGTAACCTGTGGAAGGGTCCTTTATACCAATATAAATATTCCATACAAAGATAAATCAGATTGCTTATGATTTGAAGATAATAATAATATTTCTTTTTTGTCTAGTATTTCTTTTTTGTCTTAATTATTAAACATTTAATTTACATTTAAAAGTACAAATCCTAAAACATTTCAGTTTGTAAGTGAAAATTCTTGATGGAAGTTCATTTTTATTTATTTCAACAATCACCTTTACTATTTTTACCATGTATGATATTACCTTATGTATATGTCGATATTGCAAATGAACGTAGTTATGCTGAAAGCAGCCAGTCTACAATTTAAAAAAGTGTTGTTGGTGTTATCGAATTCAGGAAGGTCAATTCTATGTTCTGTTAAAAACAACCAGGCCGCTTTCATATAAAAAACTGTAATAATCACTTTCTGAAAAATTTTGTCAAATTGTCATGAAAATGAATGTCACCTCATATATTCAGAGTTGTACTTTATTATATAAATAAAAGACGAGTGATACTTTAATCCACAAATTTGGAATATCCTGTGACCGGTTTCGTCACTTTCACGACATTTTCGAGACTGGTATCTTTATTAAGGAGTTCAAGGTATTTATACAAAACAGAGGTAAGGATAGATAATTCAAAGTTATATGAAAGTAAATTGAATAAAGTTATTTTTATCTTAAGGATAATTATCAAAAAAAATTTTTTTTTCAGGTAACTAATGAGTTGATATAATGCTATTTTATTGAGTTTAGAAAAAAATCGCCATTACTCTACCCATTGTAATATAATTTTACTAATGACTTTTTACCCTTTGTTTTTCAGAAATCATAATTTACAAAATCACACTCACGAAGGATGGGACACTAAAAATAAAATAAAATAGCATTATATCAACTTATTAGTTAACCGGTAATTTTTTTTTTTTTAATAATGATCCTTAAGATAAAAATAACTTTATTCAATTTACTTTCATATAACTTTGAATTATCTATTTTTACCTCTGTTTTGTATAAATACCTTGAACTCCTTAATAAAGATACCAGTCTCGAAGATGTCGCGAAAGCGATGAAACCGCTCACTGGATATTCCAAATTTGTGAATTAAAGTATCACTCGTATTTTATTTATATAATAAAGTACATTTCTTATTTTTTTCCACACTCGCTCCTCAAAAGAGCGCGTGGACATCACCAGACGCCTCCATGAGACCCTATCGCTAGCCAGCACTTTTGCTTCCTACATCAATTGCGCATCCCTTAGTTTCATCGAACACAGTCGAAAGATCGTCATCGACCCGAGAAGAAGAATGAGGGACAACTTAGGTTAAGGCTCTCCTGAGGTATTCGCTAGTGACTGACAGAGGTTTCGGTGAAAAGTTGACCAAAACTTGTGAATTTTAACTTATTTAAATAAGTTTCGGTTTTAGCCGAAAGTAGAAGAGAAGCCGAAATTCAGTATGCCTGAAAATTTTGTTACGGTCGGTCTCTAGTTACCACCAATAAATAGTCCACCACCGCACCCTCTAAACGTATATATTTTAAAAAAATATTTTTAAGTGTATAAAAATATTAATTAATCTGTCGATTTTTTTTTTTTTTTAATGGGAGTTGCTAATTTTTTGCCTTGCTTATTATGTACAAAGCTTATATTAACTGCACAAGGTATGTTCCTTCTATTTCCTCTGACTATAGTGTGAGGATCTGGTGGGATAATCGGCTATGGCCTTGTTAAGGAAATTCTCCGCATTTACTTTAAGAAGAGGAAACCACAGGACTCATTTAGGAGAAGCCGGACTATTGACAGTCATCAACAGACCTCCCGCTCCACTCTGGGAGCGTTCGGCATTTTGTGTCTTATTTTTATTTATTTCAACAATCACCTTTACTATTTCAACCTCACGAATACCTTATGAATATGTCGATATTGTAAATGAACGTAGTTATGCTGAAAGCAGCCAGTCCACAATAAAAAATATAAAAAAAGAGTTTTTGGTGTAATCGAATTAAGGAAGGTCAATTTTATGTTCTGTTAAAAACAACCAGGCCGCTTTCATACAAAAAACTGTAATAATCACTTTCTGAAAAATTCATGTCAAATTGTCATGAAAATGAATGTCACCTCATATATTCAGAGTTTGTGTGAAGTTTCATTCAATATTAGGTGTGGCTGTCATTAAAATCATTAAATCTGGTAATATTATAAAAAAACCAACGAATGCATTATACTTATCATTTGCGAAAGTATAAAAACAGTCCAACTTTTGTGTAGATTAATTATTCACTCTTTTCACAAAAGTATTATTATCTCCGATTAACTTTTTTATGGCTGGCAATTGAAGGGAAAAAAATATGCAAGGAAATTATTAAAATAAAAATAGGTTACTTTCAATCAGGAATGCATGACACACGCGCTTAATGTTTCTGACGTAATTAGGAATTTTATTTTATTCATTTGAAAACTAGTTTTGGCTCATTTGGATCAAGGTCACATAGGCGCGGTAATATCGGCATTTCGCCATACTTACCGATAGCTTACTAAGTAAAATTTAAAATGGAGGTCAATCAAAGTGTGCCCCCAGAGCCATGAATAACAATTATTATCATTACGAAATGTTCCCAGAAGAAAGCAACGATTAAAAGCCTACTGCGTGCTGTTCCTCGATCAGCATTAAAATAACTATGGCCTGAATATACCGATGCGATGTCCTATTTCAACACTACAATGAAAAATTAACATTTATCTTCTATTTTATCTACAAAGTTAAATTTAGTTTTCTGTATGAAGAGCAGAAAATGCATACATTTTATTCTTCTAAACATGTTCAATTATAAGTTATCGACGAAGATATTTCAAAGGTTCGTGCAAATATCTCTTTTTCGTACACAAATATCAGTTTTCCTTTATATATAGTCGAAGATAACTCGTTTAACTTCCTATCGTAATTAGGGCCCTGGATTTTTTCGGTTTAAGGACGCAAAATAAAGATACAAGGTATACTGTGTCTCAATGAGGTGTAAATGAGAATATAGTCTAAATGAGGATTTACACGATGTTCAGATAGTGATTATTCATAAGGACTTGTCAAAAGAGGTGACATAATACATGAAAGATTTTATAAATTTTGATATTCTATTGTAGATACATTTTTATACAGAATACTTTGAAATAACTGAGAAATATATTAACATAAAGTAATTGAGAAAAGGGAATAAAAAAATGAAATAAATATTGGATGAAATATAAGAAAAAACGTAAAAATAACGGAATAAGTTTTAAAATTAACATACAAAAAAAGATAACAATAAAAAATATAAATAAATATTTTTAGTTTCAACACCTTTTTTTCTGATTTGAATAGCCTTGATATTTACGCCAGATATTAATTTCCATCTGCATATTAGGTAGGGTCCGAAAAATGCTGTTTTCGTTAGAAATACAATTATTAAAAGGAGGTTTGTGTGTAAAAATTTTTCACGAACATTATCATTTTATTTTCTGCCAGCGTATGTATCACATTTCAACTTGTCGGAACTCTTTACTCTAAATATATGTCACATTCTAAAACGTTCTGTATTAAATTACTGACGTATTCAATGAAAGCGAGAGATTTGGGTGTACTGATGGATGACAAGCTTTTATTTAGAGATCACATAAATACAATAGTAGATAAGGCGTACAGACTTCTAGGGTTTATCTTATGAATCTCCAAGCCATTCTCATCACCAAATACATTCAAACTTCTTTACTATACTTATGTGCGAAGTCAACTCGAATTCACTTCATTAGTATGGTCCCCTCAATATAATGTATATATTAATCAAATTGAAAACATTCAAAAGAAATTTATAAGGAGCTTGGAATATCGTTTTGGCAACATTGAAAATGATTACGGCGCATCATTGATCAATTTTAATATAGAATCACTACAAAAAAGGCGCCTTACATATGATTTAATTTTTCTTTTCCAAATTCTCAATAATATAGTTGATTCGCCGTATCTTTTACAAAATATTGGTTTCCGTTGTCCTCTTCGCTATACTAGATTAAATTCCCTATTTTATGTACCAACTTGTTATACCTCGAATTCATTCATTAGACGTACCTGTAGAAATTATAACGGACTCAGTATTGATGTAGACATTTTTAACTGCACGTTGCATTTGTACAGAAAATTTCTGCATGGGGTCGATTATTTGGGATAGTTGCATCTTGAGTGGTTTATGCTATGTATATGTGCCGCATGTAATGTATATGTTTGTGTATGTTTTATATGTGCGTTCATGTGTGTGCGTGAATGGCTCGGAGTGTACATTCGGTATTTTTATTTATTTTAATTTATTACCTCCATGGAAAACGCAAATGTCAACAGTTATTCTTTTCTCACTTACAATTCTTATTTATTTTTTATTTTTTTGTCACATTTAATGTTTATCTTTTTTTAATTTATGAAAACTTAATTGGTCTTTTTATGTTAAAAAATTGTTGTTTTTAATACTTATTTTGTATGACTGTATGTTTTATGAATAAAATTTAAAAAAATATATACAAAAGATGCGAAAAACATAGGACTTACCTTCATATACAACATCAAATAACTGTGTAGCTTTTTTAACACTAAGTTAAAATACATTTAAGCGGAAGGAAAAACTACCACGATATACGTATGTATCGTAGCATGTAGGCTGTTTTATGAGCTTCTCCGCATTTGAGCTAATGTCGGGGAAACCACCCGGAAACTTGCCAGGAAAAGGTGGACTTTTTTCATTCATCAACATACCTTCTAACCCATTTTTTTATTTTATTTTATTTATTTACAATTTAAAAAAAACCCGTTAGGGTTACATTAGAAATTTAATATTGTCAAGTCATTTTATGTCTCGTCTAGTCTAGTTAGTTCAGTCATCATGTGCTTTTTCAGATTGATTTTAAATTTGTCTCCAGTAAAAGTTTTCAAGTAGTAAGGTAGTTCGTTGTAGTTTTTAAGTCCATTATTTTATTTTTTTTTATTTTTTTATTTTATTTAGAAAACATACAGTCATACAAAATCAGTATTAAAAACAACAATTTTTTAACATAAAAAGACCAATTAAGTTTTCATAAATTAAAAAGATATAAACATTATGTAGTATTTTTGACTGTCCTGTGTTTGTCTTTGCTTTTTCAATATGATAGTGTTGTTGTTGTCTGGTGTTATATTTGTGTATGTCAGCATTTTTGAATAATATTATGTCGTCGTCTTGTATGTTTCCCAGTGTTATTTTGTGCACAATTTTTAAGGTCTCAGTTTTAGTCAAGTAGTTTATGTCAAACTGGTGTGTTTTTTTGTACAGTTCAGTCGTAGAGGTCAGGTAGGGTAGGTTGTATGTTAGTTTAAGAATTTTATTTTGTTGTCTTTGTATTCTTGTAATGTCTGTCTTGTTACCAGTTCCCCAGAAGGCGATCATGTTACTCAATTTACTTTTGACATAGGCTTCGTACATCATAATTTTAAATAGTGCTCAGCATTTAATGTCTCGGTATCATTGATACCTTTTTATAATTATTTTTTTTATTTATTCATTTCAAGACACACACACATTGCAAAAAATAATAACGTATTCTTAACTCTATGACCTTATTACCTATTGACTCTACTACCTACTATTAACTTTGTTATTATGTATACGGCCTAAGCCAATTACAATAGTTACATGGCGGCCTCCGTGGTGAAGTGATCAAGACGCTTGACTCACGCACGGAAGGTTCCGGGTTCGATTCCCGTTGAGAACACAAAAATTAAAATGCGATTTTTCTCAAGCCTGGGTGCTCTATGATGTAATTCACCACTGTAATTAGGCCTCCTGGCCTGTTGTGGTGCAAAAAAAAATTTAAATAAAATCTAAAATGCAAAAAAAAAAACATAAATACAAGAAGCTGAGCAAAAAGAACATAAAACTAAGTAGCAAAGACAAACAAGGGCAAAACAATAATTGTAAACAATACATTCATAAAAACTTAGACGTAAAACTTCGAGCTAAACCATGCCAATCCAACTTCATCCCACACTGTTTAGTCGTAAAGAGATCTACAAAAAGCCGGAAGATCTATCCCAAAGAGTTCCAAGTCGTATAATGAATTGACTAATCTACACATTCTGGACATTGGGGCATAAAAACAAAAGTTACTCTAAGAACACTCTATTATTTATTTATTTATTTATGTATTTATTTATTAACGGACATTGTCCATATAAACAATAAAAAGAGTTAAAATAGAACAATGAAATAATAGTTAAAAACAGTTAAAAAAAAGAAAAAAAGCATTGACAAACATAACGGACATCAAGACATGATCTGTACTATTTATTTAGTGCTCGTTTAAATCGTTGTAAACTTAAACCAAAAAAGTCCGGATCTTGTCTAGAGTTAAAAATACGACAAAGACGTGTCATCGGAGAATTAAGGTCATAGTTTGTTCTATGCTGATCGATGAACAGTACTTCATTGTTGCTTAACCTACGAGTCGGAATATTGAATTTTATTTGTCCCAGTATTGATGGAACATCGATTATACTATTTAGTGTGCCGAACATATATATGGAGTCAATATTAGTTCTACGTTTTCGTAGACTAGAAATATTTAACATTGACTCTATATCAGCATAATAAGACTCTATTAACTCTATTAACCACTAACCAGGGGCGAATCGTACATATAATAAATTATGCGCAGCTTACCATTTTATTTTACTATCACTAATAATGCTTAGTAGTAGTTTTAATTATGGCGAAATAAATAAAATATTTTTAGTTTATTTTAAATTAATGTGACAGTTTATATTATGTTTATCGAAAATAAATATAAACATCTATAAACGCACCCAGCCTATTCCCAGCGGAGAAAAGAAACTGGCCGATTACTGCGGCTTATTGCTTCATAAAAAATGAATATTATATTCTAACATGTCAAAACCCAGTAGGTATATTTTCCTTACTGAGTTCACTCGCAGATTAGAGATATTATTGAAAACTTCTCTATTTGGAAAATAGCGTTTTGACCATTGTTTCCTAATGACCGTTTTCCTGTAATAGTATTCTGTTGACATATGACACCAGTTGTTTTGTCCGCCCGTCTTAGTGAGTGGCGCTTCACTCGGTGCCGCGTCAATTTTTGGCATTTTTAATTTTTAGAAGGTAACGAACAATTTATATACTTTATAATTTATATGTATGTACGTACATGCAGGGACAAATTATGAAGAAAAAAAAAGCTAATTTTAAAAAGTCAACATTTGCCACTGCTATTGACTCTATTGCCTTCATTATGTTTATCATTTATGATGTTACCTCTCTCGACAAGTTTCTTTACTTATAACAATTAAGGAGACATTCCCGCGTTTCTTCGTGGTCAACTTTATTTAGATTTTATTTGTTTGTGGTTACATATTTATTAAAAACAATTTACACTTTATATATACGATAAATTTAATGAGTGGTAAAAGTATACATACTTATTTTTAGTTTTTTGCTGGTGAATCATCTAAACTGCCTCACTAGGGATAATATTTCCGCTCTTAGACAATAAGTTGTTTATTTTTTTATCTGTTATTTTTATCATAAATATCATCATTACTGTTAGTAATCCTATTTTTAAGATTGATATTTATTAGATGATTTAATTAATATATAACGAAGAATGACATATTTCAAAAAATAAATTAGATAAACCGTTATAATTTTGAATATAATTGTCTAGTAATAAATTAGACAAATACATATTTTATTTTATTTGGGAAATCAACAGTTCTGCATACATATTTTTAGTAAACAAACAGATTTTGGTCAAAAAACTCCCAAAAATGAACTGTTTAGCAAACCAGTTGTAAATATTTATTTTATTATGTAAATAAAACACGAGTGATACTTTAATCCACAAATTTGGAATATCCAGTGGATATTCCAAACTTCCACACTGGATATTCCAAATTTGTGGATTAAAGTATCACTCGTGTTTTATTTATATAATAAATTACAATGAACTTCGATCAAGAATTTTCACTTACAAACTTAAATGTTGTAAATATTTATGTTTTCTGTTCTCTATTAAAACACTTATTTTATCTTCTTACTTCCAAAATATGTTAAGAATAGTATAAAATCTGTCAACGTTGTAAACAATTCACCAGTCTTGAAGATGCCTACTTAGGCGAAAGCGCTCGTTGGTCAAAATAATAAAAAAGTAAAACTAAACCAAGAAGTTTCATTGATAATTTTATAAAATCATTAACTATGGAGTTTTATCAAGAAATATCAACAAAAAACATAAATATTACTACATTTTAGCTTTTTGGTTAAGTTTTAAGTGTAACAAAAGCATGAAGTTCATTAGATATTTTGTATTAAAATTATTAGAAGCTATTATTAAAACAAAAACTATGAGCCTAACAGAACGAGACATTTTTATTAACGATAATAAAATCGAACTGGTTGATGAATACATATATCTAGGACACAAAGTCAAACTTGGTAAAGATAACCAGATAGCGGAGTTACCAAGAAGAATAGGGCTAAGTTGGGCTGCTTTCGGCAAACTTAAACGTAAATATATTTCCGAAAATAAAAAAGTCCCTATATGCTTGAAAAGACAAGTATATGAATCGTGCATATTGCCGGCGACAACATACGGACTAGAAACCATGTCTTTAAAAAAAAGGCTAGAAATTAAAATGCACGCAACGATCCATGGGAAGACAGATGCTCGGTGTATGTCTAAGAGACACAGTAAGAAATGAAGAAATAAGGCGCCGAACCGGAGTCGTGGATATCATGGATCGTGCAGCGAAATTGAAATGGCAGTGGGCAGGACACTTGGCGAGAGAAAATGATGGCAGGTGGACACCCAGAATAAAAAAATGGAGACCATGGTCAAACAAAAGAAGTGTTGGAAGTCCACAGAAAAGATAGGTTGACGACATTGCCTCTATTGCCGGTAAAACGTGGATGATTAAAGCGGGTGACAGGAAGGAATGAAGACGTTTGGAAGTGGCCTTAATCCAGCAGTGGAGAGAATAAGGCTGAATAAGAAAAAAGAAGAAGATTATTTAAAGCCATTAAAAAATATCTACAAAAAACCTTAACATTACGTATTATAATACAAACATTCTACCAATGTATTTTTTGCACTTAATTTTTGTCGGTACTTTCTCTTAATGCAAATCCCCAGAGAGTTCTTTCATTTTTTCAACGTTAGCTTTTTTTATTGATTTAAAAAAATGTAACAAAAGCATGTATGCTTAATTTGTTAGTATTTCATATGTACCACTAACCGGATATATTTGTAAAATTTAGAACTCAAGATAAATATATCGAAGTAGAATGATTCTATGTCCACAGTTATTCCAAGTGCTTTCACAGAGTAAAGTATTTGATGCAATAATAAAACTCGCTGGCAAAAAACTATGGCATTGTTAATAATATTTCATTGTGTACTGGTTTTTTCTGCTTAAATTCGCTTTATTTGGAGACAGATAATGAAATAACAAATGTGTTGCAAAATATATGTAATTAATCACTTTTTAAATGTAAGGAGAAGCCGAGCGGTTAAAAATATTTACGATGCGAATGTTAATCGATGATGAAAACAGATTAATGATGTTTAAAATAGCATGCGTATCTTCTCTTAAAGCACTCCCTCCACATACCCAAAAACCATTTTTATGACCAAGGGTCTTCTTATCGATTTCGCTCATTCTAAAATCAAATAAGTTTAATTTTTAAATTCCTATTTCACAAACCGTGATTTTAATTATGTCAATGTGTTTTTAGCAAGTTACATTTTACAATATACATAAGAGGTAAAACAGAGTATACAAAAATTAAGGATAATTTCAAAGCAATTAAATACAAAGTTTATGTTTGAAGCACTTACATTGTGGTTATTCATTATAATAAAATAAATAAAACAACTTTGCTTTTAACCACTAATTTTTATTTTTCATCGACCGGTTTCAAAACAAACAAGCTTTTTTGTCAAAGTTTACGTAACTAATGAATTGATTCCTCTTTATTTTATTTCTATATTCTTTTTATAAATGACATTTTTTCAAAACAATTATCAAACTCCCTACCATCAAACATTAAACCGGCTTTCTACACAACTAATAATAAGAACATTGTTAAAAAATCACAAAGACAAAGTCCATAAATATAATAAATCTGGGATATACCAATTAAATTGTAATGATTGCGATTCAATCTACATTGGAAAAACTAAAAGAAACTTTAATATTAGAGTAAAAGAACACTTAAGATGCTTAAATAATAATAATTTTTCTGAATTCGCAAATCATCTGATTCATGTTGAAAATAAAATATTAAAATTAAACAACTTAGAAATCTTAGAAATTAAAAAAGCGATTCATAATAAGAAAACAACAATTAATAACCAATTGAACAATATTCATTTTAGTCCTCTCCTGGCTTACTTCGAAAATAAGGATATCAAACTACCACCCGTGTTAGAAAAAACCAATTGATTTATTTGGGCTACGTGTAGTATTTAGCTAACATTATAGAAATAAAATAAAAAGGAATCAATTCATTAGTTACGTAAACCTTGACAAAAAAGCTTGTTTGTTTTGAAACCGGTCGGTGAAAAATAAAAATTAGTGGTTAAAACAAATTTGTTTTATTTATTTTATTACAATTAAATACACATTAACAGTAAAAATAGTTAACAAAAGAATCCCACAAAGGCATGGCCTGTTCGTTGGTATACAAGAAATGTTCATGAATTTTTGCTCCTATAATAAACAGACAGGTATAATATTTTTTGTTATTAAGACAGAGAAAAGAAAATATTCTGTAACATATTATAAGGTACTCTTTTATTTCATTGTAATTAAAAAAGGAAATAGAAAAGTTTTTTTTGCTGATATTAATTCTAATACGAAAATAATAATACTTAGGCCTACTGAATTGCTTCAACGCTATTTGTCAGTAGGTGCTTTATAAATATGGTCTTATTATATCTCTTAATTCAACAACAGTTTTAAATCTTATTGCTACAAAAAATATATGTGCCTATAGGCACATATATTTTTTGTTACATTATAATGTAGAACACGAGAAAGTATACAGTTAAAAAATAATCCTCTTAAAAAACAAAAATAAAAACCGAATAAAGAAAAGCGCGTTTTAAAAGCCTGGTCTTCAGCGTACGTCTCTCTCGCGTGCCTGATACATTTTTTTTTTATTTTTAAAATTTTATTTGTAGCATGTTGTATTCGTTAGGTATATTGTAGTCTCCGTTCATTTTTCAGTGAATTTCGGGAGAAAAATCCCATCTATACTATTTCTATTTATATTTTTTTTTGCACCACAGCAGGCCAGGATGCCCAATTACAGTAGTGAATTACAGAACAAAACACCCGGCTTGAGAAAAATCACATTTATTTTTTTGTGTTCTCACCGGGATTTGAACCAGGAACCTTCCGGGTATAAGTCAAGCGTCTTAAACACTACACCACGGAGGTCGCCAGTATATATTCTAATTTATTTTTCTATTAAAATAGACATGTTGAGAACCAGCTTAGGCCATAATAAAGCCGCGACGGACCAAATATTTACAGATTTCTGTATAACTATTTTTATTTGTTAAAATATTTTAATATGGAGAATTTATGCATTTGCAAATGAATACGCAAATGATGTAAATATATTTAATATAATACTTTTGAATTTTAAAATGCACTGTATCAATTTACTATCTTCAAATTGTAATACCTAAATAATACTATGTTAATTTCAATTGTTTACCGTTTATTGACTTATATCTGTATTGTAAATTAGTATTTTTCTAACTTCTTCTAGTTTTAACATAACCTATACGAAAAAACGAACTTCTGTTTACTCCGCTGCAATACGTGTTTGTATTACTATGTTTACCCGTATATTTTCTACTAATATGTAGTGATACTTATTTTTTTATTTTTGATATATTTTTTTTCTAAAAATCATTTTTTGCTACTTCTGTGTAAAATACATGTCTTTCTTCATATGTGCATATGTATGTAAAACATGTAAAAGCCTACAAGGCGTTTATATAAATAAACAAATAAATAAAAAACAAATAAAATGTGTGTTATACCCTGATCCATATAATCCTGATGATATTTATAAATAAATAAATAAATAAGAATGGTTAAATGTATTTTTCATAAAACCCTTTCATATCCCCTCTTTTCCACCTGCTGACAAGCCTTAAGATAGAGGCTTAGCGGGTTAATACTTTAAAAAAAAAACACCGTACTAATTCAAAATGTTGAGTGATGAAAAAAATTAACCAAATAATTGATACCTACGTGTATTTATGTGTATTGTGTTATGAGTTTAGTTCCATCCGCGTTTTTTTATTTTTTTTATTAATAAATTTCATGAAAGGAATATGTTTTTTTTTTTATTCTATACATATATACTTTTACACATCTAGTAAATGTTATCACTGTAACTCTCCAAAAGAAGAGACTAACTCTTGTGCTTGGAGAGTGACTCACACTGTGGTAGCTGTTTATTTATAAGAGTTTGTATAATTTTAAATACGAGTACACGAGATGAAAATAAAACCATAGGAGATATAAAAAAATATATAAAAAATAATACATTCATACTATTTAGATTTAATGTAGTTTGTATACGTCTTCAAAAAATTTCTTTAGATTTACTTTAAATTTATTTATTGATATATTATTTTTAATAGTTTTTAGTTCATAAGAGAGATTATTATATTTTTTTACACCTTTGAAGACAAAGCTATTTTGACCATGACTTGTGTGAAATTTAGGAATTTAAATATTATGTTGGTATCTGAGTGACTTATTCATCTCAAACTCCTTTATTTTTTCTTTTATATAAATTTGTAATAATAGAATTTATTTTATAAAGAGTGTCTACTGTATGAAACTTAAATATTTTGTATGGACTTTCTGTATTAAATGTTGAGGGTTTCTTTAGAATTACTTTAATAATTAATCTTTGAACTATTTTAAGAGGGTTTAATATATTGGCGTATGAACCACCCCACCCTACAATACCATATAGCAACAAAGATTGTACAATTGAGCAATAAGCTATTTTTAAATTATTGATTTTTAAAATATTCCTTAATGTAATAAATATGTAAATACATTTTCTAATTCGTTTAACAAGTTTACTAGTCTTTGAACATTTGTATTCCTTCAATTATTACATCTGTTGATGTTTGTGAAGTAAAAGAGTTGAAACCTTTATTTATGCGGGTGAGCGTATGAATCACCCCACCCTACAATACCATATTGTAACCAAGATTGTACAATTGAGTTAATATCATTCATTTCATCAAAATTATTGCAATTCAGTCAAAATTCTACATTCCTAACGCATTAAAAGTAAAAGTATGTACTTCCTTGTGTGCATTGTTTATAACCAATGCCATTTTTGTTTGTGAGTGACTTCCGGTGAATGCAAGTTTGCTCTTGTTAAAATGGTGCAATTTTAGTTTTTTGCGAACATAAGAAATACGTTAAATAATACGGTGTTTTAACATTATGAATCGGGTTGTGGTCCCGTGGCTGCAGTGACGAGCTGTGATTTATTTAATAGGTAATAAAAAAATATATCATCAATTTGTACCTTCGTGTAAGTATGTAAGTAATATGAATATTATTTTTTTTTTTAAATCGGTGGTTCTATGAAAATCTACTCAAACAACAATTATTATTATCCACGCTATATACCAGGGGCGAACCGTGTATACAAGAGATTATGCGCAGCTTACCATTATATTTGACTAACCATAATAATGTTTTATTGTAGCTTTATTTACAGAAAAGCAAATAAATAAGTAACATATTTTAAATCATTTCCACCGTTTGTATTTTTATCCCAATATAAATATAAATTTTAATAAAGCTTGCCCAGCGCCTGCGGTGAGCCAAGAAACTAGCCGATTATACCAGCTTATTTTTTCACACAAATAAGTATACTATATTTTGAGTGTATTTACCCCAGTGCGGGTTTTTTCTCCTAGATTAAACTTGCCGATTACACAAATTATTTGAAGATTCTTGATTTGGAAAACAGTATTTAAAACATTGTTTCTTAAGGACTATTTTTCTTTGAGATGGTACTTTTGACATAAGACCATAATTACTTTCATGTGTCATATTGCAGGACATAAAGCGCTCCACGCGGCCATTTTTAGCACTATTAATTACTAGAACAATGCGGCCAATTGACATTTCAATTGAATACCTAATATCGACTGAATTCATAGTGGTATTTTTTATTTAATTTTTAATGAATTATATATTAAAGTAACGGATATATTATATATCTATATAATATAATATATCACGAAGTTACATCGTTTGAGTTCATTTCATGGGTGAGATTTGTTGTATCACACAGAACCACAGAACCACAGAAAAATATCAATTTTTAGTACCTATAAATTACTTATATTATATTATGTACCTTCTATGTAGGTACAAATATATGATATTTTTTTATAGCTTACTTGTAAATAAAATCACCATTCGCCACTGCTATATTCTTAGTTAATTAGCTTTATTTCAAAACATTTAAGTCTGTAAGTGAAAATTCTTGATGAAAGTTCATTGTAATTTATTATATAAATAAAAGACGAGTGATACTTTAATCCACAAATTTGAAATATCCAGGACCGGTTTCATAAAATGCCAATATTTATGTGGGCAAGAGATGCTAGGAAGTATGCACCGTTTGTTTGGTCTGTTCTGTTGTATGGCACTGAATCCTGGACTTTGAAAATACACACTATTATCCTTTTTTAAATATTTTTTTTTATTTTCATGTATGTATTATTTACATACAATATTACATTTTTATTATTTTTTAAAACATTTTTTTTTTCTTACAGGACTCACCAAGCCAATTAATATGGCTTGTCGGTAAAGATCCTTTACATTAAATCACATAATAACACTACATAGTTGTATAATAATAATTACGACAAACTTAAATATAAGGAGCGAAAAAAAAGAACATATAATATATGTTTTCAAATGATATTTAGAAAAATGTAAAAAAAAGCAAAAAATAAGTAAATGATATCGCAATTATAAGATAAAAAATAAATACAAAACCGGAGTACCAAAATTAAAAACAAAAGTATGTACGTATTTAATAAGCACAAAGCATTTTATTAATGCATTATTTCTTTACATATCTATATCTATATCTATATCTATATCTATATCTATATCTATATCTATATCTATATCTATATCTATATCTATATCTATATCTATATCTATATCTATATCTATATCTATATCTATATCTATATCTATATCTATATCTATATCTATATCTATATCTATATCTATATCTATATCTATATCTATATCTATATCTATATCTATATCTATATCTATATCTATATCTATATCTATATCTATATCTATATCTATATCTATATCTATATCTATATCTATATCTATATCTATATCTAAATCTATATCTATATCTATATCTATATCTATATCTATTTTTTATTTTATTTTATTTTATTTATTGGGGATATCAACAGTAATACATGTAATAAAAATATAACAAATAACATATACAGAGAATAAAACCAATGACAGATATCCACAGAAATACATTAAATACACGTACAATACATACTAGTGTGTTTGTGTGAGTGTAAGTGAGTGAGAGGGTGGGTGTGTGGGTGTTATATTGGAAAGAGGGTGTCAGGTATCGAAAATATAAATATATATAAAATATTAAGAATTAGAGATAAAATTTAATAAAATAAAATAAAACTTTATTATTGAAACTAAGTATAAGACAAAAAAGTATGTTTTAAGACGCGCATTTAAAATGTTATTTTTTTACAATCAAATGGATCAATAAGGGGAAAGTTCAAATTATATTCACTAGCAAAACGTATAAGTGGAGAGTTCTGGGCATAGTTCGTACGAACTGCTGGCACATGAAATAGAGAGCTCGACGTGTGACGGGTGCGGTAGCCGGGGACATTTAATGATAACTCCGACAAAAGAGCCGGACTATCAAGGCGTCCACTGAGTATGTCATGAAGCACCCCCATGTCCAACAGTAGACGGCGATCTTCTAAAGTAAGCAAGTGGTGTTTTTTGCAGGAAGACATATAATTGAGATTGGTATCTATATCTATATCTATATCCGGTTAGATGTTTCCGAGATGTGGCTTCACAGAAGAGTGCTTCGTATACCGTGGACAGATTTGGTTAGCAACGTTGAGGTCCCGAGGAGAGGCAATTACAACAGACAATTGTTAAAATGTATTAAGGCCCGTAAGATCTCCTATCTGGGTCACACCCTGCGTGAAGAGAAGTGTAAAATCCCCCAACTTATACTTGTGGGCAAGAATAAGGGACAGCGCGGACCCGGCAGAAGGCAAACGTCTTGGCTGCGCAACAAGAGACTGGACCGGAATGAGGTGTGTCGAAGAGTTGTTCCGGGCAGCGCAAGATATAGAGGCCTTTTTAGAAGTGATTGTCAATGTCGAGGACACCTGATATGGTACTAGAATATTATTACCATTGTTAAAAATTGTTTAAACTTCTTTATTAGTACGATATTTGAGTTTGTCCAAATGTTCGAAGACAAAAGACTGGATTTCACCCCCTCGGGAGTCATTGAGATTAACAAATTACAACAGGGATGGAGAATACCTTAAATAAGAGAATATGGGAGTCTAGGCATTTACATGACTTATTACCCTGTCATTGGCTGGTTTACGTGGCCACTTTACACACTTTGCATATGTTTTCACCATTTTGCCTATGTTTGAACATTCAAATTTCTTCAATTTTTCCATTGCTCTTTAACATCACTAAAATCAACAAATCACTAAAATCAACAAATCACTAATATCAACAACAGGTCATAAGCCCTGTAAATAAATGCCTAGACTTCCATATTCCCTTATTGAGAGATTTTTTCTTTTTTCGTCTCCTGTCAATCCCTGTCGTAATTTGTAATTCTTTATTAGTGTTTTTTTTTCTTTTTTCGTTTCTTTTCTTAAATTAACTTATAAGTACAAAATATTTCTCTTCATCATTTTGTTTACATCATTGTATATTTTAATACATAAATAAATACTATTAACCTAAGTATTAGTTTTAAATAATAATACATACATTTTTTATTTTTTCGTTTAATGTTATTCAAAACTGTTTTCTTAGTTTTTTTTTTTTTACTGGTTCAAAGTATTTCTAATACAAAATTATCTTTTTTATCGATAATTCTATAACTGGTAATATTTTATTCTTTTTAATAGTTTATCTTTTGTAGACATTCTTAATTTGTTAATTAATAATATTGTTTTAAATGCTCTGTATTTCTTATAATTATGCTTACATGTATGTACATTTAATTGTATTTGTAACTAATATGTAAAAGGCACTAAGTGCCGTTTATTACAATAAAATAATTATTTTTTTTTAATATGAAGAATAACATTTAAAAATAAATCCTCATACCTGTTTCCTCACCAGATGGTGCACACAACAACAAGTGTGAACAAGTCTGGATTTTGACTAAGAGAAGAGAGCATTGCAGGAGACTGCTGCGAGATATTGCATAGATTCATATAATATTTGGCGTGTTGTGCAGATGCCCTTTGAAATATTTTTGTATGAATGTTTATGTAATAATATTTAATTTTTATTTTTGCTATTCTTAAATTATGTACGTGCTTCCACTTTCCATTATGTTGTACCCCAACTCAACACAGGGCCCTCGGCCGCATAGAGTATGGGATACGTTATTATTATATTTTTTTGTAATATGTATGTATTTGGATGAATAAAATAACTAAAAAAATAATTATTTTTACCACACATTCGCCTGAGACGTATGTTTGCATGTTAGTTTAATTAGTGTCCCGACGAAGAGGCAAGTACGTATCGAAACCTGTAGCTATAGAAAAGTCGGTAATTGGTTTTATACAGATACTTAATAACATTTAGTAAATCAGTTATTGACTAGTAAAAACTATCAAGTAAACATTAGCACATATGTTATTTAAAAAATGTAAGTAGGTCATATGCAAATTTAATATAGATTTAATGTCGATTTACACCTTTGAAAAATCAAGGTTTAAATAACATGCCGAAATATATTAATATACGTATGTATTATATTTTTGTGAATAATAATTAATTTCTTGTTTTTCTGAAATATAACTGAAATGATAAATTATAAACTAAATTCTTTTTATTTAAATTAAAAAAATATATGTATCATTGGCGTACAATAAACAAGGCGCTGGGAGCAATAAAAACTTAAGCGACATTTGGCGTCAATAATTAAATTTAAAAAAACATTTCTTTGAACAAATTACAACAAAGATGGAGAACATTTTATAGAAGAAAAATTAAAGGTCTAGGTATTAAGCTTAAGAAGTGTCATTGGCTGGCCTCGTGGTGTAATGGTCAGCGCGTTAGCCTACCATGCAAGAGGTCTCGGGTTTGATTTCCGACATAATTGCTATAAAATATTTATTAAAAATGGCGTTTTGATACAACTAGTACCTGAAACTTAAGACTGATCATCTTAACTTCACGTAACAAAAAATGATCAAGATACGTTGCGATTAATGTACCAACAGAATGATGATGATGACGATTTCATACTGTATAACATTGTGCCTATATTTGAACATGCATATTTCTTCAATTCTTTCATCTGATTATTTTAACGAAGCAAATGAACGGAAACCTTTGTTGTGAAGCGATTCGACTGATTGAATTATTTCACATACCAGGCAACACCTGAAAATAATTTTCCAATTTTTATATCATTTTTTTGACCAGTTAGTTTAAATTGTTAAAAATAAAATTTTAAGTTTGTTCGAATGTTTGTAGACGAAAGACTAGATTCAACCCCGGGGGAGTTATTAGGATTAACGAAATTACAACAGAGATGGAGAACATTTTAGAGAAGGAAATATGAAAGTCTAGGCATTTACGGGACAAGGCCTATTTTTTCTATTATTAAGTACATACTTTTATTTTTTGCTAAGAAATGGAAAATTTTGACCCTTATCCTGTAATTGGTTATTGACACATCATTAGCCTTACTACTGCCCGGACTTACATATTTATTTATTTATTTATTCGACAATTTTAGTCCGCATTACGGTCGGTTTGATTATAAATAAATAATACATTTTCGCTTAATTAGTTTAAAAATAATTTATATTGATATGTGAAACTGAAGAAAGAGTTTAAAAAAAATTATATTGATATGTGAAACTGAAGAAAGACTTAAGTCTTTAAAAACGGTTTTGGTTAAGAGGTGGATGCTTTTATTGTAAATAAAATATAAAAGTTTATGAATAAAAAAACAGGCGGCTGCAAAACTGCCAAAATATGCGAAAAAAATTGCTCCACATTACCCGCAAGAAGCAAACGAATTGCTTTATTCATAGGTGAATTCTGACTTGCATTTGTGTGGCTATTAGGAACATACAAACTGATCTCTTTGACATATTACAACAGAGATGAAGAACATTTAAGAAAAGATAATATAGAAGTCTAGGCATCTACAGGGCTTATGACCTGTCAATGGCTGGTTTAAGTGGTCACTTTACACTTTTTACAGTGGTCACTTTACACTTTACACTTTTACTTTTTTACACTTTACAATATCAACAGCTCCCCAGGGAGTTGAATCCAGTCCTTGTCTACAAAAATTTGGACAAACTCAAAATATTGTTGATCTCTTTAAGTTTATTTGGATTTTAGATACTTACAGAAATCAGCTGATGGAAATGTTTCTCGAGAAAAAATTTACGTAACTTATACCTATGTCCTTTTTTAAAACTGTTCCCCGTCTGTTTTGAGATACTTATCTTTAATCATAAAAAAAACACGTATTATAATTTTAATCAGTGAACGGGTTTCGTCGTGCCCAGCATCGTCAGACTGGTCGGAGACTAAATAAATTTATATGTCAACAATATTTTGAGTTTGTCCAAATTTTTGTACACAAGGACTGGATTCAACTCCCTGGGGAGCTGATAACATCAACATATTACAACAGAGATTAAGAACATTTCAGAAAAGGTAATATAGAAGTCTAGGCATCTACAGGGCTTATGACCTGTCATTGGCTGGTTTAAGAGGACACTTTACACACTGTGTAACATTCACCATTCTGCCCATATTTGAACATCTATATTCCTTCCATTCTTTCATCTGTTGATGTTTGTGAAGTTAAAGAGCTGAAACCTTTATTTATGCGGGTGATATTCGTGTAATTGAATTATTTCACCTACATACTAGGCAACGCATAGATGTACACATACATCATCATGCCTTTCCGCACCTAATGGTACATAGGGCACTGCATTGGTATACCAATCGCAGCGTATCTTGATCATTTTTGTTACATGAAGGTACGATGGTCAGTCTTACGTTTCATGTACCGGTCCAGAGACTAATAAATATTCTAGTGTAAAAATACTTTTTTAAATAAATATTTTATGTCGATTTCATTAAACAAATTTTAAAATAAAAATAACTGCACATATAATTAGTGCAGCGAGAGATTAAAAAAATATATGTGTAGATTAATAAACGTAGTACTTTATATAATTGGCACACATATTATTTATATTCTGATGAATTACATTACTTTATATTTGTTTTTTATTGTAATACATTATACTTTTTTTTTTAAGTAACCATTATTCTTGGCATATATATTTATTCTTTATCTTTTGTATGAAAAAAATATTAATTTCTTACATTACAAGTAGTTTTAGTTTTTTTTTATAATTGTTATATTAGTATTGAACTACTTATGCTTTAAAAGATAAAAAATCTCCATCTTAGAACAGGCTGAGCCATGCTAGATGGAGACTAACCTAACCAGAGGACGCTCCGTATTCATTTTCTATTACCTAGTTTTATATAGATATGTATTTCCTGTCATTAAACATGTATTCCTTTTTATGCAATAAATTTATAAAATAAAATGTCGGGAATCGAACCCGAGGCAAATGTGCTGACTACAACACCACAAGGCCGACACATGCATGTATAAATAAATAGTCAAATCAATAATTATAACAAAAAATCACAATAGTAGTAATATAATACTCATGGGTGCTGTGAAGATATTGAGCCGAGAATAAAATATAGGCAGCACTTTATTCGTGCTGTGAATGGACCAATGCATTTTATTATTTCCTATTAAACGAGTGTGCTGTTTTTTTGTTGACGCATGACGTCACGCTCCGCCTAGTGAGAGGCGTTGAGGATTCTGTTTGGAATATTTAACGAATTGGAATTCCCAATTCAAATATTCAATGTTCCAAGTTGGAATATTTACAACAACGCGCTAACAACTCTTGCTTTCCTTCTGGTTGGGCAGGTACCGTAGAGCGTTGTTGGCAAACTATAGAAGGGCACCCACGCTGAGTGAACAAGTATTAGTCCTTTGCTGTGGGTGCCCGAGGAAAGTAAAAAATACTTTTGATTTATTTATTTTTCCCAATTTCAATATTTTAACCTACTCAACAATATCGAAAAAATACAAAAATTAATTAAAAAAGTTATTTTGAGAAAACCTACTTTTCCCACTGTTCAATTATTTAAAAAAATTAAGGTTATAGATATAAAATTGTTTTATAAAAAAAATTGTTTGCTTCAAATACATAAATAATAGTGTTTTTAGGTCACAAAACGTAAGTCCACGACATAGAACAAGTGGTAATATCTTAATTCCCAAATTAAAAACAACTACAGCACATCATTATACTTACAGAGGAATATTTTTCTTTAACAAGATAAACAAAGATAATAAAAAGTACAGTCAGGAATACAATATATTTAAGAAAGAAGTGAAAAGTTACATTTATAATTATTTTTTATGTAGCCTTGATTAAAAACACCGTTTATAATAGATTTTTTTTTGTAATTTATATATGTTATCCTAAAAATACTAATAAGTAAAAATAAATTATATACAAACTATTGTAAGACGTCACTCCCCATTATGTACACACGAAGTGTTTATTTCTTACGTAAAGGGAAACGTTCTGTAAATATATGTATTTCATTATTGTAAAAACTTGTATTTAGTAGTAATATTGTATTTTTATTTGTTATCTAAATATTTTATTTTTTTTAAATTTCATTTTGTTGCAACGAAAGGGAAAACACTTTTGAGAAGGGATATGGAAGTCTAGGCACTTACAGGAATGATGACCTGTCATTGGCTGGTTTAAGTGGCTACTTTACACACTGTGTACATTCACCATTTTACCGTTTGAACATCCATGTTTCTTCAATTCTTGCATCTGTTGATTTTAGTAAAGTTAAAGAGCTGAAACCCTTATTGTTATGAAAAGATTCATCTGATCGTATTACTTTACAAACTAGGCAACACTTAAAAACGATTTTTTATTTTTTTTACCTTTTCTAATGGGAAACAGAAATTTATTTTAAATTTTATCTATAAAGTAAAATTAAATTTTCAGTATGAAAAACATGACATGTTAACAATTTTTTTTTCTAAACATGTTAAATTACAGGTTACCAATAATAATACACTGAATTTTTATACAAATATACACATTTTCGTACACAAATATCGATATTAGTTTATACCGTCTCAGTGTATACCGGTGAAGATAGCCGTTCATAATCGTGGCCCAGTTGGTTTTATTACAATATTTCATTTCTGTTGTTATTCGTTAATCTAAATGGCTCCCTTTTTATCTATAAAAGAATTACAAAAATACAAGTATGAAAAATTTTATAACAACTGACTATAGTAATTTCAGAATGAATCTAGTTTTTTTTTGTAATACATTGGCAGAACAATAACTAATTATTTTAATGAACAACGATCTAATTTCTCTAATTGTGCTTATTTTCCACCCGAATACAGCCGAACGTAATCCTACACATCCTGACCGCAGGTTTCGGCTGAGCCAAAGTTTCGGCCAATTTATGACCGAAACTGTACCCGAAACTTCGGTGAGTCCTACCTTTTGCACATTTAAATAGATTCTAAGATTGTTTAGGTTAAGTTAAATGAATTGATTTTATATTATCAATTCCAATCTACCAGGGCTTTCATAAGCCTGTTGATTGGATTTAAAAAAAGATACTGATCAAACTTTAAAACACCCGCTAACCAATCGCTTAAAAGTGATTTATCACCATCATCATCCATTCCCTTTCTGAACCTAATGGAGCATAGGGCACTCAATTGGTATACCAATCGCAGCGTATCTTGATTTTTTTCTAACATGAAGGTAAGATGATCAGTCTTAATCTTCAGGAGCCAGCTCAGGGATTATGAAATATTCAAGCTTCAAATCACCATATCAAATAAATATTTTATTTCAACCAAGTCGGGAATCGAACCCGGGACCCCTTGCATGGTAGACAAACGAGCTGACCATTACTCCACGAGGCCGATTATTAATGACAATCTATCTGTGTAAAAATAATCTGATCTCACGTTAGAACACCCGCTGACAGATTGCTTAGGAAGTGTATTATGAGGACTTAGGTAAATATATATTTTTTAAACAATATTTTGAGTTTGTTCAAATTTTTGTAGACAAAGAATGGATTCAACTCCCTAGGGAGCTGTTTATATTAACATATTACAACAGAGATGAAAAACATTTAAGAGAAGGTACTATAGAAGTCAATGAAGAAGTATAGAAATTGAAAAAACAACATTTTCAGGCGTTGCCTAGTATGTAGGTGAAATAATTCAATTAGATGAATCTCACCCGTATAAATAAAGGTTTCAGCTCTTTAACGTCACAAAAATCAACAGATGAAAGAATTTAAGGAATAACTATGTTTAAATATGGGCAGAATGGTGAATGTTACACAGTGCGTAAAGTGGCTACTTAAACCAGCCATTGATGGGTCATAAGCCCTGTAGATGCCTAGACTTCTATGTTACCTTCTCTTAAATGTTCTTCATCTCTGTTGTAATATGTTAATATATTTTTAATGTGTGTTTAAAATAATATAAATAAATAAATAATATGTAAATTTTTTCAATACGGATAGCATAAAAATTCCATCATTTTGCAGGTTTTTTAGATTACAAAAGAATGGCGTGAGAAAACACCTGTTATATTACTACGAGTATTATTAGCTCATGTTATTAAAGCGATTGTTTAAAATGGATACTCGTGTCTGTCATTTTTTTGTAGATAAATGCAGAAAAAGAATTATTCAATGCATACATGTTATTTTGTTAACTGTACCATCTGTTCCTTTGAATGTAGGTAAAAATACGTAATTTTCATCGTTTTAAAAGATATTAGTCATTGACATAAAAAATCTTTAAAATAAAAAGCATCGTAATAAAAGTACGAAATTACTCAAATTCTATATTTAATTCATTAAGTAGAGTTTATAAAGTAAAAATAAAAATGCCTGATTTCATCATTCGTAACCTGTCATACATTTATTTCCCGCAAATTCGTCTAAGATATCGCATTTCGACTGCGTTCACTCTGCTTTTATCCTTCCTCTGCCGATTCCCCGTTTTACTTCCACACACAAGTGTTGGGACAAAAAGTCTGTTGTGCACTGCCGGTCTACCTTCGACTTACATATTTTTATTAGCAATTACTGTACTTGGTGCGTTGTTAATTTTGTCGCCCGCATTTTATTCTTCTTTTAACATCTGACCAAACATTATTTTTAAGGTTGAGTAAATAAGTCTCGGGTTCGATTTCTGGGAAGATCGACATAAAATACCGATGAAAAAGATGATTTCATAGTGGAATATTCCATTGCACCTGAAGCCTAAGACTGATCACCTTATCTGGATGTAATAGTAGATCAATATACGCTGCATTTTGTTTGTCAATGCAGTGCCCTATGCATCACCAGGCGTGGAGGGTGTGATAATGAAATGTTAATTCTTAGTTTGGTTTACCCCGCGTTAAATCAAAATGTTGAACATTGTCATTAACAATAATTAAGACATAATAACATTACAACAAATATCAGTGTAATATAAAACAGTAAATTGATTCAATTAGTTGAAGTTGATCATCATCATCATTGCATAGGGCACTGGATTGGTAAACCAATCGCAGTGTATCTCGATCGTTTTTGTTACGAGTATATAAAAGTAAGATGATTTCCCGCTTCACATGCCAGCGCAGGGACTATGAAATATTCCAGTGAAAAAGCTAATTTTAAATCAATATTTCATGTTAACTATCACAGGAATCAAACCTAAGACCTCTTGCATGGTAGGCAAACGCGCTGAACGCTACCGACACGAGGTCGAGATTATTTTACAGTCATCATCATCATCATTCCCTTTCCGCACCTAATGGTGCATAAGGCACTGCATTGGTACACCAATTGCAGTGTAGCTTGATCTTTTTTTTTACGTGAAAGTAAGTTGATCAGTCTTGCGCTTCAGGTACCAGTCCAGGGACTATGAAATATTCTAATGTAAAAACACCTTTTAAAAATAAATATTTCATGTCAACCATGTCAGGAATCGAACCCGAGACCTCTTGCGTGGTAGGCAAACGCGCTGAACGCTACTAACACGAAGCCGACGTTATTTTACATAACGAACGTATAATTTATGTTTATTTCTCGTCTCCAAATGAAATGTAATTTTACACATCTACTTTCCTTAATTCATCTTCCACCTCTCCTTACTTTTCTTTTTTATCCTTCTCATTGTGTCAATGTTTTTCCTGTTTCTTTTGTTTCAATTTTTATTAAGTACATTGTTTCAGTTAAAAATCATTTAATTGTTTATATTAGTAAAACCATCGCTTTATTTTATTTAAATTACTACTACTACTACTACCATCACGCCATTTCCCCGTAGGGGTAGGCAGAGAGAATGGACCGCCACACACGTCTATCCTGGCATACATTCCTAGCTTCCTCTACATTCATACATCTTGTCATACATGCCCTTCGGTTCTGTCTGCTTTTGACATGACCAGACTTAAGATTTTGGTTTATCTGATCATGCCACGTCTTCCTTGATCGTCCTCGTCTAACGTTGCCGTTCATTTTCGCTATATGTACTTGTTTTACCATTTTTTCGTCGTCCATTCGTTCTACGTGACCAAACCATCTCAGAGACCCTTTTTTAATCTTATCAATTATACTTGACTCAGATTTACATTCTCGCCTGATTTCATCATTCGTAACCCTGTCATAAATTGATTTTTCCACACATTCGTCTAAGAGATCGCATTTCAACCGCGTTCACTCGGCTTTCATCCTTCCTCTGCCAGTTTCATGTTTCACTTCCATACATAAGTGTTGGGACTAAAATTCCGTTGGGCACTGCCAGTTTAGCTTCGATCGACATATTTTTTTAGAAACTACTGTGCTTAGTGCTCCGTTCATTTTGTTGCCCGCATTCACTCTTCTTTCAACATCTCTTTCTACTCTTCCATCTCTTGAAAACACGCTTCCAAGATACACAAATTCTTAAATTAAGTGAGAACATATAATTGGATGGCTGGCTCTGCTACGTATAAATATTATAACCTGTACATCTGTTTATATTCTAAATAAATAAATAAATAATTTGAAAAACATATCAGGGTAATATTACGTGTCAAAACGCGGCCCGTTTGAAAGTTTCAAATTCCAAAGGTATTTTATTTTGGCATAGCGGCGCGCAGGCCGCGCTGTATAAAAAAGTTTTGAAAAAATCACCTGTCGACATTCGTTTATTCCTTTCGTTCACAAAAACAGCACGGGAAAGTACAAAAAACCACAACAAAACACAAAATAACAATCAGTTAAACCACAGAAACACTTGAAATATAATATTTAAAACTTAATTCCCTTTTTATGGGTAAATTCAAATGTAAATGGTAGGTGCACTAGCCCTGAAACGCGCGCGCGGCCTCCGTTAAAACCTCTACCGACGATAAGTCGCAGCGAACTGCCGTGTTGGGAGTCGAAAATAACCAGCCAGGTACGAGTATGATATTTGCCCCCACTTAGAGCCTACCTGCCCGCTCACTGCAAGAAATATTGTTTATCAAAAGTTTTACCTGTTCGAAATATCAAAAGTTTGAAGTGGGTACCTAAGCGAATAACGTTCCACGCGGAATAACTCAAGCGCGGGATATTTCAAATTTGCAACGACAAATGGAATTCCGAAAAGTGCTTTTAATTATATTTGCTTACTAGAATCCAAATAGATTTAAGGTACACGCTAGATCCTAGCATATTTCGATTGCTGCCTTCTAACTATCGCTATGCAAAAAATACGACCATACGAAAAAATATGAAATACTTATATCAGTATACCAGATAAAATATTAAAAATTAGAAAACTTTCCTATTTGCTTTACAGAATTTATTTCATAAGCTTATATCTTTGCATTTTTTGTTTATATGCTTACTGTTTTTTCTTGCATACCTATGTTATTATTTTTTTTTTTCTTTGTAAAACTTTTTATTATATCCTTTCTAACTAATTTCACATATATTTTCTGTATATTCTGTGTTTATTATTTAGTATTTTAGCATGTATTTCATTGAATTTTTTGTAAATGCCTTTTGGGCGTAAATGAACAAAATAAATAAATATCTTCAAGTCGATACGTAACATCTTATCCCTAATTAAACTCAAACAACCATTTTTTTTTACGTAACTCAATTATGGCATAATAGTTTGGAAGGCACTAATACTTTGAGCACCGGCCGAATACACACAGAATTTACCCTGTGCCCAGCCCATTTTTGTAAAATTTCATGCTTTGTGAAGGGTTTCTTAAAAGTGTCATAGTTATGAAAATATTGGGTTTAATCAATTGAAACTTCACAGATTTATTTGAAATAACTAAATAGGTATTTTTTGTTTGATAGTTTTTCCAACATTGGCCTATATGGAGAGCCACATTGCGCATTGCAATGATCGCACATATACAGGGCCTCAATCATTTTTTGTGCTTTGTATCCCGGAACCGCGTAAACACGTGATTACCATAACCACGTGTTGTGTCCGGGTCCCGTGTTTTCACGTGGTTTACCAGCAGTGAAAAAGTACTAATAAAAGTCACTAGATGTCAATAAAATGCACTTTTTTAGATAGCTGGCAAACCACGTGAAAACACGGGACCGGGACACAACGCATGGTTATATAATCACGTGTTTACACGGTTCCGGGATACAAAGTGTTATATAAAAAAAAAAGTATTACTCAAATCCAATGAACTTGTTTTATTTTGGATACATTACCAAATTTAATATTTTATATTGGTAGTCTCTCGTACCACAAAAATTTCAACGCATTCAGAGAAAATCACCCAAACTTGTTCATTATTTTTAAGATATATCTAAAGCAACTCGAGACGTCTCACCATGCCTCAGGCTGAATTTTCTAAAGACATAAAATATTATTAGCCAAATATTCAGATTAGCAACTTTGAATTAAATATGTGAAAAATAATTCGTCTCTCAAACAGGATGTTTCCTTATGAATATTTTTAAATCAACGACACAATGTTATTCGTAATATATTCACTAATTGAGTTTACATACATACGTAGAAGACAATTAATAAGAATAAATGTTTTTGTTTCCATAGCAATTAATTACGTTAAAAACATCTGTCATTTAATTGTTAAATAATTAGCATGAAAAAATAAGGCATACTCGTATACATAAAAGCAAGTAAGCAGATATCTGTAATTTATATATTTTATTCTATTAAA
The DNA here is from genome assembly GCF_059751315.1 of Micrasema longulum. Classification (NCBI taxonomy): domain Eukaryota; kingdom Metazoa; phylum Arthropoda; class Insecta; order Trichoptera; family Brachycentridae; genus Micrasema; species Micrasema longulum. Next base: position 8,108 of record NW_028279949.1, on the reverse strand, counting down.
GTTGCTAAGTGGCCATGCACACATTTGGTTATTCTCTTTAGTGTATTTTTTTTTGTTTTATTATACAATCACTTTGTAAGGAATCTAGATGAGAAATACCAGATTTAAGCTATTTTTAAACAATATGAAATAAAAACATTTAATTATTTATATTTATGTTTATATTTATGTTCATTTATAAAGATAAAAAATGACAAATTTATTTATTAATGTACCACTAGCTATTGGTTTTTTTACTTTTAAAATTATTTTTTTTACATATTTAAAAAAAAAGTTTTATATTTAATTTTTTTAAATGTTTATTATTTGTTTCTTTTTATATTTTATTTTTAAAAACGGTTTAGAACCCCTGAGCTCTTATCAGCAGATAGTTAGTATTACTCCTAGGGCATTCAATATACATTGCAACAATACCAACAAATCAATGATTTATGATTTTTGCTATTTCGAATATACCGCGTTGTCTTTATTTTTAATATTTTTCTACCTAAGTATGTATTAAAATCCTAAAGTTATTATGTAGAATATTTATAAAATAACTGTGTAATAAGTATAGATATATTGTTATTATATTATTTCATAATTTAGTAATAGAACTCTGTATGGTAATTGTATTTATGTTTATGTTTATAAAAGGCATTAGTGCCGTGTATACACTAATAAATAAAAGAATTAATTTTTTTTTTTCGTTTTGCATTGACTTCGTGGCTTGCTTCCTCATCCCGTTTTGTTTGAGGTCTACTACGCTATGATACATTCCTATCTATCATATCTAGTGTGGATATGAAGTTTCGCCAGCAAAAATCAGGTCTCGTAGATACAAATTTTTCAAAACAGAGCACTGAGAAACATTCTTGAACTGAAATGGGATTCCCATGCCGAGACGGCATGTTTAACTTTCCTCTATATTTATTTACCGAGGTATTACAAAGCCGGTTCTTTTGACATCTCGATGCGTACACTTAGGAAGATAGTAAAAAAACTGTAAAAAATGTAATCACTAACATTATTTTTTATCGTGGAAATATTCTAAAGGCTAGATGCTCTTATATGTTAATTGGATAGCATCTAACCACTGCATCTAGCTGTTCGGATTAAAAACTGACAGTTATGTCAGAATTAAATTCGACTTCAAAATTTACTTATTTATCTTTCATATTTTAAGAAAAATACTGGCCCCCTCATTAATTAAAGCAAACATTGTTAGGTGGAAATTTTTTTTTGTCACTTTTAATGAGCACGCATTATGTGTACCGTGGGGTAATAGAACCGTCGGTGCGTATCGATGTTCCTACCTAAAAACTTGAAGATAGAGCGTCGGTAGTGTATTTTCGTAATCGCTCTGGAGAATTTATCTTCAACTATGACGTCATGGTGAAGGTATAATGTCCTTAAATTCCGATTTTAATTGCGACCCAGATGTGTATATATGAGCCGGAATAAATTAAAACCCGTTAATATACACCTTTTTCTTTAATAAATGTATGTGATAAAATAAAAATTAGTAGATATTTCATTTTGAGGAGGAAATATTATCTACGTTCCTTTTAACTGCTCCAAATATATTGTGAGAGTCTGGCGGGATAGTCAGCTGTCGCCATGTAAAATAACTTTTCCACATTAGTTAAATGAAGAGGAAACCGTAAAAAAACATTCCAGAGAAGCATGACAATTAAAATAAATAATAAAATCGATTCTCCTAACCTACTTGAAAGACTTCGATTCCGTGTGCCACTAGACCGAGAGTACAAAATCTTCTGTTTTACACAGAAAACGCGTCAACAAACATTTTAAACAATGTACAATACCTAGAATATGCGACCGTTCGTTTTGAATCAACGTTTGCGTATTATAACACCTTATATTATTGTTGTCATTATTTCGTATTTACTGCATTTTTGGTTACCTAGCGTATTGTATAGGACTCGTCGCACATTATTCATTCGATGTGTATCAGTTAAATTTTAAAATAAAATGCCTTTTTTTTTTCAGAATACCGTTTTGAAATTTAACATACTTAAAAAAAAACAATTTATATCATTTCTTGATTTGAATTTTAACAAAAGGGTTTCTAACTTTTTATGAAGCTCTTTACTGTACCATTTTTAATACAATTACAAGTTTTAAACAATTATTTTCTTATACTTACGCACCCACACACACGCACCCTCTCCCTCATTCATTCCCACACGCACATGTATCCTCTCCCTCATTCATTCACGCATACACACATTCACATACACATGAATACAAACGTCACACAAATACAATTACTAAACTTCTTTTCTTATATATTATGTGTCATTATATTTACAGTGGATTTTTTTAATTGGCTTTAGCATTGTTAAGATTTTTCTACATATTTTATTTATGTATTAGCTGTATAAATCCCAAATAAAATAAAATAAAATAAATATAACAATTTATGCACTAAGGCTGATATTTTTTGTGACAATGTATGTAAATTTAGGTCAAAAATTGTAGAAATTTTGAGAGAAGCAGATATTTAACTTTTTATTATATGCATATTTTTTCGTTTCGTTTCTTTTACATTTATTAAAATGAACATAATTTAAATTATTGTATTAAGTGTAAACAATTTTTTTGGTGTGTGCATGAGTGTGTTACACTAATATACAAAGAAATAGGCAATATTTGTGTACATACTGTTTGTTTACGTAATAAAATAAATAAATAAAATAACAGACATCTAATGTGAAATATTTTCATATTATTTACATTTAATCCAGTATCTTTATTTTAGTCATGGTTAAAATTGATGACTTGCGAATTCAGAGAAATTGTTATTGTGAAGACACCTTATATGTTCTTTAGGTCACCTATTAAACTCACGCCCCTTTTTTCATCGCCTCCCTCTTTTTTCAACTATTTTTCCCACAACTACAACAACAACAATACCACAATATTAAAATTCATGCCGTGTTTGTTTTATATTTTTGTGCTACAACTATGGTGAAGGGGTATAGTGGGTTTTGCATGTTGGTTAAAACGATGTCCTGACGAAGAGACGGGTATGTCTTGAAACCGGTAGACGTAGAAAAGTCGGTTAATGGTTATTTACAAATATTTAATCACATTTACTAAAATGTTTAAGGACAAAGTTAATGCTTTGAATATTATTAATATTCCTTTTTTTATTCGATACTTTATTGTTTCATCCCTCCAGTACTTCTTCCAACCAACAAAACAATTCATTGATACCGAGACTGCATAGTGCGTAGGTTAGGTAACACTTATGGAACGGCTGCAGACATTCTGTCCAATTCATTACTATCCTTTAAGTCCACAATATCAAGTTTATTTGTAGCTGCTCGTCAAACTGTTATTGACAATTAAATTCCATAAATTAAAAAAAACACTTACTTGTTTATTTTTATTACCTTACACGTGTTTTTTATTTTTTACTATTATTTCAAATTGCATTGTAGTATTGGCAAATACGCGTTTCATAAATACACATTTTTATTTCTTCTTTTTTCGTGATTACATATGCTTGCTTGTTTTTTAACTTAACTTAAATTTGTCTTTCTTGCTTACCGTAATACTTTATTTATTGTTTGCTTTACAGAATTTATTTCATAAGCTTATATCTTTGCATTTTTTGTTTATATGCTTACTGTTTTTTCTTGCATACCTTTGTTATTACTGTTTTTTTTTTTTACTTTGTAAAACTTTTTATTACATCATTTCTAACTAATTTCACATATTTTTTCCGTATATTCTGTGTTTATTATTTAGTATGTTAGCGTGTATTTTTTTTTGTAAATGCCTTTTGGGCGCTAATGAACAAAATAAATAAATAAATAACTATTTGTCTACTAACAGATATTCAAAATTGCGCGGTAGATAGGATTCAAATGACTGCAGGGACATGAATCACACGTATGTAGATATTCAATAAATAACAGTTCGTCATTTGATCGGCATGTGAGTGCACATCAGACCTTTACATCTATTTGTTAAACATCAACTCACCTATTAGCGGATCATTGCAATGGATTCCAGGTGTTTTTTGTTTGCTTCATGAAACTCCACAGAACTTCTTGATTCAATATTATTTGTCACTGTCTTAAGATTATCTGAATTCATTCAAGCCTCAATGTGGGCAAGTATTTTTTTTTTGATCACAAATATTTTGATTGAAATTATTTATTGACCATTCTTGATGGAATTCCATTACAATGATGTTCAATAGAATGGGCCGATGATGTATGAAGTTTTTTTTTTTTTAGATATAAAAGTGAAAGGGGTCTAATAAGTTGTCTTTTGGATTGCATTGAACGTAAAAATTATTTAAAAAAATATTCCATACTACTTTTGGCCCCCCTAAGTTTGAAGTTTATAACTGTCTGAACATTTTTTAATTATCTATATTGATAAAATTATTTTTTTGTTGGTAAAGATATAACTTAATCACATAACAATTTCGAACACGTTTTAAAACTACCGAAACGCAAAAAATTTACACTCCGCGGAACTGATTCCGTTGAGCGCCTGACAACACAACTTCAACAACAATACCGCAAGGGTTGCTTATTAAAATTCATGCCGTGTTTGTTTTATATTTTTGTGCTACAACTATGGTGAAGGGGTATAGTGGGTTTTGCATGTTGGTTAAAACGATGTCCTGACAAAGAGACGGGTATGTCTTGAAACCGGTAGACGTAGAAAAGTCGGGTAATGGTTATTTACAAATATTTAATCACATTTACTAAAATGTTTAACGACAAAGTTAATGCTTTAAATATTATTAATATTCCTTTTTTATTCGATACTTTATTGTTTTATCCCTCCAGTACTTCTTCCAACCAACAAAACAATTCATTGATACCGAGACTGCATAGTGCGTAGGTTAGGTAACACTTATGGAACGGCTGCAGACATTCTGTCCAATTCTTTACCATCTTATAAGTCCACAATATCAAGTTTATTTGTAGCTGCTCGTCAAACTATTATTGACAATTAAATTCCATAAATTAAAAAACACTTACTTGTTTATTTTTATTACCTTACACTTGTTTTTTATTTTTTAATATTATTTCAAATTGCATTGTAGTATTGGCAAATACGCATTTCATAAATACATATTTTTATTTTTTTCTTTTTTCGCGATAATATATGCTTGCTTGTTTAACTTGCTTGTTTGACTAAAATTGACGAAAACAATGGTAAATTAAAACAATGCTACCCATTTATTACAAAACAAAGTGCAACTCGCGCCCTTGGATGCTTATATAATAAGATTTAATGCAGATTATACAATTTAATTAGACTGATTTTCTTACTTAAATACGAAATGACAGCCGGTTTAGAGCAAAAAATTGACTTTTTCGAAAACTTTAAGCTCTGATTGAGGGCCAAAAGTAGTATCAAATATTTTTTTATTTATTTTTTGCATCCCGAGTAATGAAAAAGGCCACTTTTTAGACCCCTTTCATTTCAAAATTCGGAAAAAAAAAATATCGGCCAACCCTAATGTACAGGTAAACGTAAAAAAAAAAATAGCCTAGCCTACATCACATTGATTTAAAATATAATTTTGAAGAATCGAAGTCATAAAAAAATAATGTGTAGTACATAAAGGTCCCAAGTTAGGTTGATAAGAAATTTTAGAAATAAATCGAATAAAAAAATAAAAGCGATTGAATTTTAATAAATCAGCAAACAGAATTCAAAAACTCACCCTTATTTGTCCCTTTAGTTGGACTCATAAATCCTCTCTTACAGTACACCACCAACACATGTTTCAATAATTTGTCAAACTCAACTGGAACACCATTGAAATATTGCGTATTGTTTCTCTTTGAACTTATTTTTAATTGTACCTTCACTTAAGATAATATTTAGTTTTATATAAATTATCCTTACACTGTATAACATTCACCAGTCTAAAGATGCCCATTAGAGGGTGAAAGCGCTAATTGGTAAAACAAATAAGTGAAAGTGTACCAAGTATTTTTAATTAGTAACTCATATGTAAATATAAGTTATTACATCATTTTTAAAGTACGTTATCTACTACAGCTACCATCACGCCATTTCCCCCTGAGGGTAGATAGAGAAGATGGACCGCCACACTCGTCTGTCCTGACATGCATTTCTGGCATCTGCCACATTCATACATCTTGTCATACATGCTGTTTGGTGTGTTTGGCTAGAAGTGCGGTTAGGAGTAGCAGGCGCCACATTCAACAGCAAGAAGGCTGTCTGGAAATTGGATTTTAACTCAGTGAAAACCAAATGCCTTCTATATGACGCCTGTATAACACCTATTCTCCGCTACGGATGCAAATTGTGGCACCTCGCTAGGGTCCAGAACAGAAAAATACTGACTTTTGTATATATATGTCTTATAAGAATCTTGGGTGTGCGATGGTTTGGCTTTGTAAGGAATAAAGTAATAAGACAACGGACGCAGAAAACTCTGTTGACAACTGTCTTCAAATGAAGGTGATACAGTTGGCTGGGCCATATACTGCGGATGCCTCCTCAAAATCATAATCAAATTATTTAAACTCGATATAATCTCAACGATGTTTTGAGTTTGTCCAAATTTTTGTTGAAAAGGACTGGATTTAACCCCTGAGGGAGCTGTTAACATTAACATATTTCAACAGAGATGAATTACATTTTAGAGAAGGGAATGTAGAAGTCTAGGCATCCACAGGGCTTATGGCCTGTCATTGGCTGGTTTAAGTGGCCACTTCATACACTGTGTAACTTTCACTGTTCTGCCTATATTTGATATTTGAACATCTTTATTCCTTCAATTCTTCCATTTGTTGACGTTTGTGAAATTAAAGAGCTGAAACCTTTATTGTTGCGGGTGAGATTCATATGATTGATTTATTTTACCCACATATCTACTAGGCAACGCCTGAAAAGCTCTTTAACTTCACACAAACGTCAACAGATGAAAGAATCGAAGGAATATAGAATTTCAAATATACGAAGAATGATGAATGTTACACAGTGTGTAAAATGGCCACTTAAACCAGCCAATGACAGGTCATGGGCCTTCCCTAAAATGTTCTTCGTCTCCGTTGTAATATGTTCAATAGAATCAATTTTTTTAAAATTCTGAAAATACTTTTTTTATAAGTTTCAAATTTCTAACCCACGTTCGAATTTAAATAACAAGCAACTCCTCACTCTTTTAATGTTGATTCCCAGGCAAAAAGCAGCGTTGTTTTCGATATAATATTTATCTATAAACTATTAAGATTTAAAGTAAATACTTACCTCCTCAATAAAATACAAACGAATGCGAGATTGAGATCTCTCAGACATCGGGACATAATTAAACTGCCTTTGTTTTCAAGTAATGCTACGTACCATACACCTACGGCCCGCGTGTTTCGGTAATATAATATATACCGCTAAAATAATAATCCACCTTTGGCGAATAATCTCTAAGGAATAATTCTTATCTAATAAGTACACACATACAACTTTTTTTTAATTGCATTGTGTACTGTATAAGAAATTTAAATAATATATTTTTACAAAAAACAACAAATATTATTCTATCTATTTTGTTTCATTCTATAATTGAAGATGCATATAAAATTGTATCGACGAATAACTTCAAATTGTATGTTTTTAAGTAAATATATATATTTGTTTATTTATTTAAATGCCTCCTGAGAGCTTGGTTAAGCTTACCTACTTAACAAGGCATCAGGTTCTCGACGTCTTGGACACCCGCTGCTGGCTGCTTGTCGGCAGTTCCTGTCCGAACAACGGGACGCGAACCTGACTTGGTAGGACGCACGGGAGTTGGTAGCCGATAGAGATACATGGAGGCTCTTTGTGGATACCATATTCTCCAATTATGGAGCGGACATGGGAGTGATAATGACGATACAAAATTACCTCTTCAATCTTCTCTGAAATCTTCACTTTGTGAAGTAATTAGTAAACAAAAAAAGATTTGGTCAAAAATGGCTTTTTGGACTGTAATTACATTTAAAAAAAAAAAATTTACTCCTAGCTAATCCATGCCAATCTATCTTCATCACACTGTGTTAATGTCAAAGACATCTACAAAACACCGGAAGATCTATCACAAAAAATTCCAAGTTATA